>NC_088796.1:49297552-49600583 GCF_011386835.1 Chrysemys picta bellii | reverse complement strand
GTAAATCAGTGTGGTTCCATTAAAGTCAATAGAGCTAGTTTGGTTTGTACCAATTGAGGATCTGGCCCTATATCACTCTTACAAAGCCTCGGATTTATCCCTCAGGCAGAGAGAAAATTTACAGTAAGGATTTTAATTTTTTATGATTGGATTGTAAGCAGAAGAATTTTTCACTGAACTAATTACATTAAAAAATTACAGTCAGGGTATTTGTATTTAAACCAAATCCATAATCTCCTGGAGGAGAAAATGAACTCTTTGATTTTGTTAATATCCACTGGAATCTCATTCATAATCTCTTTGTACTGAGGACTGAAAAATTATTGGATTTATTAGGCATGCAACATGTGTACAGTTGTGATGTAAAAAACAACTCAGTTTCCCCCCAAACAGCCCACAGCTCATTGTTAATATTTAGAGCAGTAGTTATGTGAAGGAGAGAGATTTAAATATTAGCCATGGGCCCACATTTTTAAAAAATGTGTGTTTACATTCTCAAGGGTGTCAAGTGATTTTTGGGTGCCTAGCTTGTGACATCTTAAAGGGTGCTCAGCAGTTTCTGAAAGGCAGGCTCCTGCAACTTGGGTACCTAAAATAACTAGTCATTTTGAAAAATTTAGGCCCCAAACCCATCTTTGGATACCTAAATAAGTGGTCTAATTTCAGTGGGAGCTGCTGAGTACTCAGCAAGGAACCTAACTTTAGGCATCCTTTAAAAAAAAATCTTCACCTAATTCTTCAGTCAAGGGAGGGCAGATAGTTTGTTTGTTAATAAAATACTGTCCCAAAATGAGCTAGGAGCTTCACAGTCATAAAATAAGACAAGTCTCTGGCCTGAAGACCTTACAGTCTAAGGGCAGGCCTACACTTAAAACACTGCATCAGTACAGCTGCACTACTGTAGTGCTTAAGTGAAGACTCCTACATTGATGGGAGAACTTCTCCTGTTAGCATAGTTAATCTCTTCCGTGAGAGGCGGTAGCTATGTCGATGGAAGAAGCTCTCCACTGACGTAGCGCTGTCTACACCAGAGGTTAGGTCAGTAGAATGATGTTGCTCAGAGATGTGGATTTTTCACACCCCCGAGCGACTTAGTTCTACCGATGTAAGTCTATAGTGTAGACCTGGTCTAAGACCCTGAATATACATGGTCTGGGAGCCCTCAAATCCCACCTATTCTTTTTTTCCTGTGGAAAGAATTGTGCACCTTAATAGGGTTGTCTTCTAACTGTGCCCAGTATTCATACCTGTCCCCACCAATCATGTCGTTGTATGCCTACTCCCTTCATACACTTCATTTTCCTCAGTAAGATCTGAGGCTGGGTCTACACTACCCGCCGGAATCGGCGGGTAGAAATCGACCTCTCGGGGATCGATTTATCGCGTCCCGTTGGGACGCGACAATCGAGCCCCGAATCGACGGTCTTACTCCACCAGCGGAGGTGGGAGTAAGCGCCGTCGACGGGAAGCCGCAGAGGTCGATTTTGCCGCCGTCCCTACAGCGGGGTAAGTCGGCTGCCATACATCGAATTCAGCTACGCTATTTGCGTAGCTGAATTTGCGTATCTTAAATCGACCCCCCCCCCCCCCCCGTAGTGTAGATGTAGCCTCAGAGTTTGGAATACTGGATTAAGACACTAAGCTTTACACTACTATTTTTGCAGTTTGGTGGCCTAGTCCAGTCACCAATGATATAAAGTATTATTTACTCCTGAGGGAATTCTGTGCCCAAAAAATTAAAAATTCTGTGCACAGTATTTTAAAATTCTGCACGTTTTATTTGTCAATAAATAAATGCAGAGGGTCCAGCATGGCAGTGGGATCACAGGCCACTGGCTGCATGAAGGTGGGAGATCACCCTGCAGTCCCTCCCCTCCCTGGGACACGGACTCAGTGGTGAGGCTGCACACGACCCTGACAGCACAGTCGTTGGGCCTGCCCCAGAAATACCCTGGGCCCCTGCCCCTCTGCGCCAGGTGCACCAGGTGTGGGGCAGGCAGGCTCAACAAGGCAGGATCCAAGTGTGGAGGGGCTCAGTGTGGGGGGATCCAGGTGTGGGGTGAGAGGGTTCTGTGAGGGACAGTCTGGGTGCAGGCAGGTCAGTGAGTGGTCTAGGCATGAAGGAATCTGGATGCACAGAGGCTCATTGGGGGGATTCCAGGTACAGGGGCAATAGGACTCTACAGGGGCATCCAGGTGAAGATGGTTGGAGCTCAGCAGGGGGTCTGGGTAGGGGGAGTCTCAGTGGAGGGGTCTGGGTGTTGTGGGAGTGGGGCTTGGGGGGTGGGAGTCTGGGTGCAGCTAGTTGCGGGTCAGTGGGGTGGGGGTCTGGATGTGAGGGCTCATGGGGGTGGGGCTTGTCAGAGTGGGGGTTTGAGTGAAGGGAGCTCAGTGGGGGGTGGTCTGGGTGCAGAGGTGGGGGTCCGGAAGCAGGGGGTCTTGTTGCAGGGAGGCTCTAGCTGCGCAAGGGTTGAGGTTCAGTGGGATGGGGTTCGGGTATGGAGGGCTGAGGGGGGGTCTGGTGAGGTTTGGCAGGAGGGGTCCAGGTATGGGAGGTCGGGATGCATGGGGGTTGGGCAGATGAGGGAGCAACTCATGGTACAGTGACCCCTCCCCCTGTGGCAGAGGAGAGATAGGGGCAGGAAGCAGGGGAGGATGCTGAACTTCCTGCAGCCGGGGGGAGGTTTCTGGGGGTGGGTCTGACACAGCCCTATTTACTCTTTGCAGGGGAAGAGGAAGCCCTGTCCTCTCCCACCTCCAGCTCAGCTGGGACTGTCAGCTGATCCCGGCGCAGGGTAGGGGCCACTGGCTGGGGTGTCCCCAGCCCTGTGGTGATTTACCTCTCCGCTGACTGCTCTGGGTGCCTGAAACGATGTACTTGTGCTGCTAAGGAGGGGTGCGTGACCGCTCTTGCAGCTTGCCTTTGCTTCCCTGTCAGAAAATCCTTTTCCTGCAGGAAAGTAAAGAAATCTGCGGAGGATATGAATTCTGCGCATGCGCAGTGGCACAAAATTCCCCCAGGAGTAATTATTACAAGCACTGCAGAAATGGATGTTTCCCCTGCATGAAGTAGGGGTTAGAGACACTTTGCTTCCATTAGCCAACAAATTTGCATGCAGGCATAACAATAAGTTTACTGAATGTCACATGCTGCAGTGTACGAAGGAAAAGTAACCCACTTCCTCAGTGCAATGGTCAGTTTTCTGGGAGGAGATAATTCCTTCCTGACTCCAAACATGGCGATCAGTCTTGCCACCTGTGTAGTCAAGTGAGAATCAACCCAGCCAAGTGCTGGGCATCAGGTAATGAAATCAAAACTGGATTCTGCCAAAACTGGCTTTGTCTTGTGCTAATCAGACCAACAAGATGCCTTCAGTAAGGGGACAGGGGGTTGTAGGCGGAGATAATGTCTGTATTCGTTTTGATCACTGCATGAGACAGGCAGTGTTTGAATCTACCTTGCGCTGTCCTGTTGGTAAATGTGTATGAAGTTATATAGTCTCTGTCCACGCTCTTGGGGCCTGATTCAAAGCCCATTGAAGTCAGTGGGATGCGTTCAATTGACTTCTGTGGGTTTTGAGGCCCTTGAGCAATAAATTTGAAAGTAAAGAAGAAAAATGCTTTTATGGTCTTAAAATGGAAGCATATTTCCCTATTTGCTTTGTGTATGCAGTTTTGCTTATAAATTATCATTTGTTATCTTCAGGATGTCAATGTACTTCCCCTTAGTTGTGTTTTATAATCAAATTTTAATCAATTGTCTGAATAGAACCTTTCACTCTGAACAGTCTTAATTAACGAGAGTCGTTAGCCAGCTCCCTTTTTAATGAGCTATATTAATCTGCTTACAGGTTTCCAAATGGAGTTTAATCAGTTTACGTTGTAACAAATTACATGGGCCATTTTCTTTTCTGGTCTGTTTGTTTCTTTTACTCAGAGTCCCTGTTCTGAATATTTTATGAACATAGATGTGATTCATGTTCTAGCATTGGGTTTTTAATAGGATGTTTAATGTTATGTCCCAATACAGAAGACAGTTTTCTTTAAACAAAGAAAAGCAGAAGGTAGTGGTGACCTTGAAAGCAATCTTTACCTTATACAGTGTAAAATCTTTGAGGCTGTCAATAAAAGCTAGTTTGTCATTACAAAAAACAAGTATTCTATTAAAAAAAGAAAAGGTGTGTAAAGTTTTGAAAGGTCTTTATTACAGCAATAGCCTTTTATAAGGCTGAACTTCTGAGGTTAATTGCTTTGGGCCAGCAACACTTTCTTAATATAACTTATCCCACAAAAATACAGTTACATTAAACATCTTTAATGGATTTGAAATATTTCATTCAATTTTGATGGTTTTACTAAAGGAGATTGAAAAATCATTACACCAAATAGTGAGGTAGATCTGAATACTGCAGGTCCCTTCCAGAAGGACCAAACAAACATGTAACTATCAGAAAATTGAAATGAAATCACACTTAGAACAAAGAGAAATCACTATAAATAGTTAATTTTTATTACCCTTTTAAGATTATGAGGAGCAGGGTGACTGAGGGTTTGATCTCATGAAACTGGTTCACTGAGATATCCCAATGATTATTCCACTGTGCCAAGAAATTAAGCTGATCAAAACTAAATCTGATTCTAATGGGTAATAAAAATAATGATAGCTCAGTGGTTTGAGCATTGGTCTGCTAAACCCAGGGTTGTGAATTCAATCCTTGAGGGGGCCATTTAGGGTTCTGGGGCAAAAATCTGTCTGGGGATTGGGCCTGCTTTGAGCAGGGGGTTGGACAAGATGATCTCCTGAGGTCCCTTCCAAACCTGATATTCTATGATTCTATGAATGCATTTTTATGTGAAATTTGTAGTGAAAACTGCTGAAGTGTTCTTCGTAACATGTATTCTCTGATGTTACAAAATGTTGGCCATGTATATCTTAGACAGTGATCCCATTTATATTTTCTTAAACTGGGGTTTTATGCATAGATATGGGACATACTCATTATTCCTGAAGAGTTTAAGGCCTGACATAACTTCCATTAAAGTCAATAGAAACACTAGTCCTATTGACTTCAGTGGGAGTTCGATTGGTCCTCTAGCTCTTCTGAGCGCAAGAGTTTTCTAATTATACTTTTGTTTTGTGTTTCACTGCTGTGGCTTAAGGAGAAAAAGCACCTAATTTGAGCACTTAATTTTTCAATGTAATATTATTGTTAAAATACACCAAAAGGTTGTAATTAATGAATGATTATTATTAAAAGCCCCAATTTAGAAAAGCACTTAATCACATACTTAGCTCAAATCATGTGCTTACACTCTATCAAATTTGTAGGACATAAGTGTGTGCTTAAGTGCTTTCCTGAATAGGGATGCTTTCCTGAATCACATCCTAAGTGCTGACAACATGTATTATGCTATCCAGCACATAAGCACAGACTGTGTGTTGCTATCCTGCAACAGGATCTGCTAGTGTGACTCCATGTGGGTGTAAGAGTGCCTGCTAGCAGCTCTCATTGGGGGATAGGAGCCAGAGGGTACATCTACATGGCAAAAAAAGCAACCAAACAAAAATGCCAGGGAAGCTAGTCTCAGAGCCCAGGTTAACTGACTCAGGCTCATGGAGCTTGTGCTACAGGGATAAAAAAAAGCAATGTAAATATTACTGCTCCGGCTGAGGGCTGGGCTCAGAGGCCCTGCCTCCCTCTGCAGATTTCAGAACCTGGGCTCCTCCCTAAGGAGCTATTTTTAGTCCCTTAGCATGAGCCCTGTGAGCACAAGTCAGTTGACCTGGGTTCTGAGACTTGATATTATGTAGATGTACCCATAGAGACAAACAGAGAGAGGACAGGATACAGACTGGAAAATCCAGAGAAGGGAAAAGGTTAACTAATAGGTTTGTTGGTTTTAATATACACCTCTACCCCGATATAACACGAATTCGGATATAACGCAGTAAAGCAGTGCTCCGGCTGGGCGGGGCTGTGCACTCCGGCGGATCAAAGCACGTTCGATATAACACCTATAACGCGGTACGATTTTTTTGCTCCCGAGGACAGCGTTATATCGGGGTAGAGGTGGTGTAGTTTGTTTCTTGGGAGCATCCTAGGAGAAGTGAGTTTCTGGATATCCTGTTTTGAGTGTACCCAAGTTGTAATAGAGAAAATGTAATTAGATATTTTAAAAATTATTTGCTGTGACTTGGTGAAAGTGACGCTAACAACAAATGCTAAACTAAAACAAATTTACAAAATTGTTGCAAACTTCTATTGGTGACTAAGACTCATGAATACTTATTTACATACACTATGCAGTTCTCTTTATTCTCTTCTTTTGTTTTGAGGTAAGTGTGCTAAATGTTTTCTTTCCTGTGTAATTTGATTTAAAAAAACCCAAACTAATCCTCAAACAATATAAAATTGACAACTTGAAACTTTAGCCAGAAGGGAAGAATATTTTTGTTCTTGATTAAAAATTCAGTGTTGACTACCCATTGTTTTAAAATAACATGAAAGGATCATCACTTTCAAAAACTAATTTACCAAAAGCAGAGCAGTAATTTTAAAGACACAGAATAAAATTGTCAGACATGACAACAATGTAATAATCTCAGAAAAGATTGCAAAATAAGTTGCTCTCTTTGGGCATGGGGAAGGGAATCTTTTTTTTTTTTTTTTACTTTTTTTTTTTTAGATATTTCATGTTGTGTTGCAGTCCCTCAGCTGGTTAAAATTCACATTGATTTAAATGGGATTTTAGCTGCAATAGGACTTCAGCATCTGGTTCTAAACAAAGTGCCTAGAGAAGGTAGCTGTACAACATATACAATTTTTAGGACGTTTAGAATTTTTGCTATGGAGTTCATTTGTAGCGGGATGGAACTCTTTTGGCGCTGAGCCTGCAAACAGTCCCATGTGTGCTTAACTTCAGTTGCTTGCATGCTTAATATTAAGCAGGTGCAGAAGTGCCTGTCAATTGGGAGGTTAGTTGTTTGGAATTCAGAGGTGTTTTTTTGTTACTGTGGCATAGCTTTATGAATTCATTGCTTTCAGGGACTTCACTATGGCACAGATTAATTTACAACTGTTTAGAAATAGACTTCAGTAAAGAAGATTAGTGAAATAATTGTTGGCAGTCCATAAAAAATATACTCCAGCACTTTAAATCCTTATGCTTTCATAACTAAACATCTTGAGTTGACAGCTAAGATAAGCCAAATAACGTTTATTAATGATGTTAATTTACTTTTTAGAATATAGTTACCAACAGGATGGGGAGCCATTTTCATGACATTGGGATCTTTTCCATTTATTTCTCATAACATTTTTTTCTCTTGAATTTAGGATGCCATTTTCATACTAAAAAAATAGTATGAATAATCCCATTTAAAGTAGGTAGAGATTATTCTAGTCATTTATTTTGAACTGTATAGTTAAATCTAGAAGACAAATTATACAAATAATAAAAAAGTAGGCACGAAATTTTGCTTTGTTGTATCAGCATAAATACGAAGTAGCTCAATTGTCTTAAATCAGAATTTGGCCCTTTTTTTATCCACTCCCTCCAATAGAAATATTTATTTACTTCTGTGTGGCTGAAGGCCTATCTCTTGTAAACTGTTTATATAATTCTTCTTTTCTTGTTTGGTCTAATTTCAGATTATGGGACGATGGAATTATTGACCCCGCTGATACAAGACTTGTTTTGGGTCTGAGTCTTAGTGCAGCACTAAATGCACCCACCAAGAGGACAGAATTTGGAGTTTTCAGGATGTGATCTAAATGACTTTTCAGAACACCCTTGTACATTTTTAATCAAGGTTAAAGATTAAATGTACACAGGTAATTCTGAGGAGTTCGTACATTTAGATTTTTGATATAACAATTTTCATACTTTCATGCTTAAGTATTTTTTTTAATATCGTCTGGGATCAGTGCATACATCATTTCTGTAATACTGAATTTTGCATTTGGGTGAATAAATTGTAACTATCAGCATTAAGCTAGATCTGTTTGTCAGAGAATCACTGCTATGATCTCTTAACCATTAAAATTACATCCATGAAATGAGTTCTGTTTCTGGTGTTTCTCTGTGTTTGCTCCTTTTAAATCCACATTTTACCTCCAAAACATAGAAGTTACTCTTGCAGTCAGACAAACCACCTCCCCCAACTGCCACATATTCTGCTTTTCTGCGAAGAGCATTACAGTGAAGACAGCCAATGGGCACAAGACAGCATGAAATTGTATATTGCGTACCTATTAATCATTGGCATTCTGGTCTTTCTCTGTTGTCTTTTCCCCCAACATACATTACTTTTCTGTATTATCACCTGAAATTAAAACAATTAACAGTGAATCTGATGGATGCTAGCCAAGCTGCATTAAACTTGTTGGGAGAGCTAGCAAAGGCATATTGGTGTCAGTGGGTGTTGTTGATGCTCAGCACTTTTGAAAACTGGACCACTTTCTCAGGTGCCTAAGACCCCTCTGTGACGGGTTTCCCCCCGGGTGCCATCTGGAACTGGGGTATCACTGAGCGTGCCTGACCCACCAGCCTGAGCTCCCTTTACACTGTATTGCTGACAAACTCTCAAGCTCCTTCTAGCACACATACAAATAGGGACACACCCAGCTGCAGTTACAAACCAACACCGTGAGCAGCTTTGCATGGGAAGACTTCAGCTAAGGAATTTCCCAGTTACTCAGGTACGCCCCCCCTTCCCCTGAGGTGTAAACCCAAAATTATACCATCTTGTGCTGCACAGGGAACTGTACAGTGTAAGATCATGAAATTCGTCCCCTCCCTCAGTGTGGAGAGGAATATACACAGCTTTCTGCCCCAAATTATGATTCCCACACACACTGGTTTTAGACAAAGGAAAAACAAGTTTATTAACTACAAAAGATAGATTTTAAGTGATTATAAGGGATAGCAAACAGATCAAAGCAGATTACCTAGCAAATAAAACCACAATCTAAGCTTAATATACAAAAGAGATTGGATATGAATAGCAGATCCTCACTCTAAGAGATGATACAAGCAGGCTGCAGATTCTTAAGCAGTAAGCTGCACTGGCTTACAGCTTAGAATCCCTGGGTGTTCCATTCACAGGCTAAAAATCCCTTTAGCCTGAGTCCAGCACTTCTCGCAGTTCCCTCTTTGTTCCTCAGGTGTTTCCAGGAGTCTCTTTGGGTGGGGAGTCAGTGAAGAGCCACAATGATGTCACTCTCCTGCCTTATATATCTTTTGCATATGGCGGGAACCCTTTGTTTCAAAGCTTGATTTCCATGTCAGTCAGTGGAAAGGCACTAGTATCTCAAGATGGAGTCCAGCACCAGTTTCTTGTAGTCTCACAACGGCCAGAGGTTATTTGTAGCATCCTCAGGAAGCCCCCCACGCGCACACACGGTGGGCAATAAGCGTCTTCTAAGGCGTATTGTTCTCCCTAATAGTTCATTAACTTTAATGGGCCCTTCCCAACCAGCCATCTAGACTGAGAGCATTTTGTCTAGTTGGCATTCCCCATGTGTAAACACGATTGTAATACAGATACATAGTCAATATTCCTAACTTCAGATACAAAAATGATACATGCATACAAATAGGATAATCATATTCAATGATTCCAATGATATCTCACATGACCTATCCTGCATAAAATACATTATGATTGATATATTCATATAATATCTCTATGAAGAATATGGAGTGCAGTGTCACACCCTCCCTGGAAGTATGATCCTCTGGGTAATTGTGGCTCCACATGGGCTCAGCAGTCTGCCCACATGGCTCACGATGCCAAATTTTAAGCACATGCTTAAATCTCATTGACTTTAATGGGTTGAAGCACATCTGTAATTGCTTTGTTGAATCAGGGCTTAACATTTCAGTGTAATGTGATGCTTTGTTAGAGTTCTAGGGCTAACATATTTTTGTGTATATTTAATATAATGTAGCTTGCAGAGCCTAAATGTCAAGCATGGCAATTACTCTTTCCAGAGTTAGGGGTTGAAGATTGTGCCATGTGTCACTGGAGAAAGGTAATTTTTCCTTAGCTTGGTATTCTGAATGCCCAAACCTCAGGTAGATGAATGCCAAACTGGATGGCTGGTGCTGTTACTCATGACTGGGGACCAAACACCTGCATAATTCAGCTACTCAGATGCTGATCCTATTTAGTCCCTACTCTGGCCTGTGGGGAGAATAAGCACCAGGAGAGCATGCCGGTGCTGGCTTTCCCTGGCTTGTGGAGTAGAGGGGAGAAGTTCCCCTGGTCCCGGAAGGGTGAAGGAAAGAAATTCACCCAGCTACCTCTCATTTAGACTCCTTGGGGAATGGGAGAGCAAACTGAAACAGGCAGGTTGTCTGGAGAAGTGATGGTTATTGAGTGGAACATGAATACTGAATACATGTAGCCCAACACTGGGCCAAATATTAGGTCCCATGCATACCCCCGCTTTGCACAAAAGTCTAAGATTTTACCTGTGTCTGTAAGTGATCAGATATCAATTCCTTCCAGTCTATAAGAAGTTGTTTATTCTGTGTCGTTAAAAGGTTATTTCCATAGCTATGGATATATTCCCCTCAACGCTATACTAATGTGGACATTCTTAATATTGTATTTTGACCCTTACATGTATAGTTATGAGAGGAATATTTTAATTTTTTGTAGTTAAAACTGCAATAGGGGAAAAAATCTGTATTTTGTTATTTATTCTTGTACTTGTTATTGCATAATAAGGTTTTATAACCGGGGTTGGACATGCTCTTTGCCTCAGGCAGCTTGCTTCTGAAAATATGGAGAGGCTATCCTTTAACCCCTATGAAAATAGCAGCAAGACTGTGTATAAAATAAAGCCTAGCAAGCATGCTTGAAAACAAAAGTGAAGGTTAATATATATCACCAATAACTGCTCAAATAGCGACATTACTTCAGGCTTTCAGGCTCTTGCCTCCTTTTTTACTATTTCTGTCAGATGATCTGTCTTTCAGCCACCTGATCTGGTAGACCAGTTATTTGAACAGCAGGGGATCACTTTGGCATAATATACTATGCATGGAAGCATTCCAACAGAGAAAATAGTAATGAAATAATTCTGAGTATGGAATAGTAATCAATAGTGTTGAGATGTAGCTAATGAAAGTGGATACATTTATATGGATTCATGCCTCAGAGAATGTTCCTTTCCTCTTGCTTGTTATAATGTGAAGGAATAGTTATTTACTTTCGCTGCAGTATCTTCAGTCTAATATATGTGTAGCCGCAAGTCAAAACATGTCTCTGGATAAATGGGACTGTTCCGCTCTAACAAAACATATCTCCTGAAACAAGCTCGCTGTAGAATTAACACAAGCTTTGGCAAGCCCCACCAATGTAGGTCTATCGAGAGGAAGATATGAAGCAGAACTTAATTAAATAATTACATTAAATAATTGAATTAAACACTAATTAAATAATTAGCATTTCCCCACCATGTGTTAAACTGCTTCTTAGATAATCCTTGCATATTAGCGTCCTGTAGTTTGTACCTGGACATTTCCTACACAGTGGATAGAACGTGAAAAAAATGACAGAAGAGCCACTGCAGAGTGCAGTCAAGCAGACAGCTGCTGAAGTAACAGCTTGTTCTACTTGGACCCACTGGCTGTGAAGCTTGGGATGCATCGTTCATGCTATAACGTCTGATGATGATGTGGAGCATGTTTACACTGGGGGCCTGATCCCATATTATTTGTATGCTCATAATTTGCATTGAAATCAATGTAGCTGTTTCGGTGTGAAAAGAACATGAGATCTTGAAATTAAATGGTAAAGAAATAAGTAGTTTTGTAGCAGAGGTGACTGACAAAGATGACAGGCATTGTTTGCCCAATAGCCATGGCTTGGGTGGATTTTTAGTGGATGACAGCTTTAAAATGCAAGTGTAAAGACACAGGAGTCCAACCAGTAGAGGAAACTTAATGGGTGCACTGAAATACGATATCCTCTGGCTGCTCTAGCCTGGTCCTTTCCTTCCTGTCAGTGCTGCCCACTTTTGGGAGCTGTGTGCTCACACTATGGGAGCGGTACACACCTTGTGCCACCATTGCCCCTGGAGTTTCCCTTTTCACTTCTATAACCTCTGGCTAAATCTAGTTCTAAGTCTTTAAAACCTTCAGTGTACATCCCATATATATATATAACACATTTAAGAGAGGAAAAAGTATGAGTTTAGAAAGGTTGATAAGTGTCCCTTTAGTCAGTTTTAAGCCCCAAAGAAATACAGAATTATGGCTGAGAGAGACTGTACTTGTCGTCCTGTCCCTTGGTATTGCATATATATGACTTTAATTCGTAGGTTTCTTGACATAACACAATGAATTGATAGATCAGCCATGGGGTGTATTTGACACCCACTGTTTGTAATACTTTATGGCATCCAAAAGTGTACTAGGTAGAGCTGGTTGGAAACTTTTCAGCCAAACATTTTTTGACACAAAAATGCTAGTGTTAAAATCAAAACTTAGAAAATTTAGAAAAACATGTTGATTTTGAAGAAATTTCAGTTAGGGGAAAAAACAAAATGACATTTAAATTTTTTGTTTCAAAATGGCTTTTCAAAATGAAATGCTTTTTAAAATATAAAATCAAGACAAGGTTTTGATGAAAGTCACAGCTGGAATGTACTGTTTCAATTTTATCAAAACAAAATGTTTTGACTGACCCAAAAAAAACCCCCTCAGGATGTGATTTCATGAGAAATTTTGAATTTTGGGGGCTTGTTCCATTTTAGATTCTGCCTCCTCCCCCACAAAAAAATATGGTATTTCCCATGAAATTGAAAATCCACGTCCTGCCCCATCTCTAGTACCAGGTTCCTTAAGGAAACTGAGAAGTGGTTACTTACCCAAACTACTTAGTCTATGTTGAAAATGTCACAAGGGGGGACATTTATTCCTGCCCAAAGAACCTAAATGGCTGTTTGGAAGATTTAAGCAAGACTTAATTGGTGCAGAGACTCCGTGGTGGCTTTGTGCACAGGACTGAATAGCAAATTTGTACAAGTCAGCTCTAAGAAATCACTGGTTCTGTGGTTTTCCCCTCAGGATTTTTCTGATATGAAGCTTGTAACTTGAATATTCTTGCTAGTTTTTGTGTGACTGGAATCCCATGAGAACTGGTCTCTTCTAGTAAGAGAATATTTCAGATCTCTTGCTCATGCAGTTGAATTGGTATCTCTTATTAAAGCAGATGTTCTCTTTCTAGTTTGCCTCTGGTTTCAATTAATTATTACTTCAAACAGAAGAACCCTCAATTTAAATTAAATTTCCTTTGCTTTTGTAGATTTCAGTGAAAGACAATCCATTTTACTGGGCTGATTCAGAAAGCCAATAGCAGAGCATTTTATTAAAAAAGATTTTTTTAAATTGAGGTTTCTAGATTAATTTGCAAAGCATTTAAGCAAGTCCATTCCTGTTCAGCAAAACATTGAAGCATGTGCTTAAAGCTAAGTGTCTGCTTTCAAGGCTCTGATCAGCAAAACACTTGAGCATATGCTTAACTTGAATCTTTAAAGCCTAATAATCTCAAAAACAAGTCCAGCTGTGTACATACTTCAAGCAAAAGAGTAGAATAATCCACGAATGCTTATAACCACACTACTGAATAAATACTGTGTTACTTTGAGTTCTGCTTTAGGAGATTAGGATTGCAGAGCAGAAATTTGCATTATTTTCTAACATTAGAAGTTTATGAAAAGCTCACACAATGGTTAACTAGGAAATTGACTTTGTATCTAAATGCTGATAGTCATTACATGTATTTCCTATTCAAATTTAATCTGCAATGAGTGTAGCATAAACGTAAGGATGTTTGAGTGACTTTGATATTTCTGGAGATTAGTATTTGGTAACAAAAGGCTTGTTTATAGTCCATGCCTATCCTTATTGATTGAAGGTAAAGTACCTGGAGATAAGGAGGTCTGTGATGCTACAGCACTCAACTGCATTTTTAGTGATAGGACTCATTAGGTCTTGGTACAGTGCCAGAAACTGCTTACCATATTTATGGATTACGAAGAATGACATTGATGTTATTTTTGCCATGGGGCTTCTGTTGCTCATGCATTTTTTATGCTAGTTGATTATTTTATTTGGTATTTTCCATATATACATCCTCTTGAACTGTGCATACCACTCTTTAATTATTATTGTGGTAGATGTGCACAATGCACAAAAATATTTGAGTATGAATCTAAACACAGCAATAGGTAACACTGTAATTATAGATTTGGGGCAAATCATAATCTTGAATGTGGAGAAATATGAATTACAATTTCAATGTTTAAATTAAAGTGTAGTCCCTAACCTGAAAATAATGCAGAGGGTTTTTGTTGTTGTTGTTTTGTTTTGTTTTTTTAAGAAAAAAAACAGCTGAGGTTTTGGGGTTTTGGCCACCTCCCTCTTTTGTATAAATCACACCAAATATATGTTCTTATTTCAAAATACAGGTCAAGCTTTACTCTTAGATTGGTAGCTAAAGGACAGGTCAAGTTCCACTGATCCCCTTTTGCATCTGAGTAAGCTGATTTTCTGTCCTTCTGTATTGTGGCTGGTTTGTCTCTCATCTTTCGTTTTGCTTTATTTAGAGGCCCTCTAAAGTTTATCTGGATCATCGTTTCCCCTAAAATACTCCTCCCCACAAAAGCAAATACATGAGTGAAAGCAGTGGAATAATTATATACTAAAGTTGGGGGAGCAGAGAACCAGGAGTGAGAATGCATTAGTGCATCAGGGGGACAATTAGGATAGCAAAAATTGGAGTGGGGTGAGAAGAGACATGTCCCCTTCAGCCTCCCTCCTGTATGCTCACATGTATGATCCTGAATTTGCTATGAGTGGCTCACCCATCCTAGAAGCTGAAATTAATTGTATTAAAGAGACAAGGTGGGTGAGGTTATATCTTTTACTGGACCAACTTCGGTTGGTGAGAGAGAGACAAGTTGAGCAACGCAGTTAAACCGACCTAATCTCTGGTGTAGACAGTGCTAGGTTGACGGGGGAATTCTCCCTCAACCTAGCTACTGACGCTTGGGCAGGAGGAGTACATACACTCAAGGGAGAACCCCTCCCATCTGCATAGGGTAGTGTCTTCACTGAAGAGCTACAGCGGTGCAGGTGCAGCATTGTAAGTGTAGACAAGTCATGGGGGGAGATGCTGGGAGGGTTGTTAGTGTGTTATAGATTGTTGTCAGAAGCCATAAATCCAGTGACTCTATTCAGTCCATGATTTTCAGTGTCTAGAAAAGTTATGAATTTAAACTCCCAGGCTTGTCTTTGAAAGTGTTGTGCAGGTTTCCTTTGAGGATGAGGACTGATAGGTCAGATATAGAGTGATCGCTCTGTGGAAAATGTTCACCCACAGGTGATAGGGTGTTTTTGTCTTTTATCATTTTTCTGTGTGAGTTCATTCAAACGCGTAGTGATTGTCTCGTTTGCCCACATAGTTGTTGTTGGGGCATTTAGTGCACTGGATGATAGGCTCATGTTGTGATAGGCTCATGTTCTGTGTAGAACCTAGAGATCTTGAAAGGTGTGTTATGGGAGGTGTCGATTATTGTAGCAGTGAAGTTTTGTCTACAGGTTTTACATCTATTGTTCTAGCCGGGTCAGGTGCTGCTTTGAGTTGGTGTGTCTTAGTCTGAGGGAAGCTTGCATCTGATGATTAGCTTGGAGAGGTTGGGGGTTGTTTGAAGGCCTGAAATGGGGGTTCAGGAAAGATTTCTTTCGGGATGGGGTTCCCATCGAGTATGGATTGTAGACGTTTGATCATACCCCATGTGGGTTCCAGTGTGGGGTGGTAGGTGACAACTATGAGTGTGTGGTCGGAGTGGGTTTTTCTGTATTGAAGTAGGTTCTCTCAGGGTATTTGGGTGACCTGTTCCTTGATGTGATTTACTTCTCTGGTGGAGTGTCCTTGTTTGGTGAAGGTGGTTTTAAGTGTGTTAAGGTGTATATCCCGGACTTTCTTCTCTGAGCATGTTTGTGGTATCCAAGGGCCTGGGATAGATATCAAATTACTTGATGTGTTTAGCTGGTTACTGGATCTTCGAAGGTAAGTGGGTGATCCGTGGCTTTCTTGTATATAGTTGTCTGTGGTATTCCATTGGTGAAGCTGATGTATAACCCACTAACGGCCCCCTACTTCCTCCTCCTCTCCCAATGACTGGAGAGGTGTTAATGGGCCACTTCACCTTGAATGATCCCTTGAAATATGTGTTAATTACTTATGCTAACCAATCTGTTTTACCTTGTATTTAGGTGCAACGCACTGAATACCTTTCCCAGTCCTGAAGAAGAGCTCTGGCTGTGTAAGCTCAAAAACTTCTCTCTCACTAACAGAAGTTGGCCCAATAAAAGACATTACCTCATTGCCCTTGTCTCTCTAATATCCTGGGACCAAATCAACTACTACAACATTGCGTATTTCAACTGTACTGCAGATTTCTCTTGGGAATGCTAATAGGTGCTGTATAAACACACATGTAGACATAGTCCCTGCTCCAAAGAGCAGGGAAAAACCAGACTCAAATAAATGTGGCAAGCAAACAAGAGCATGGGAGAAAAGAAGGTAACAGTAATGAGATCATGCAGTTACATCAGCAAGCAATGAGTATGACTTAATGGTTCTGAATCATTTAACTGACTTAAAATATGTTATAAATTCCCAGTCAAACCATAACTCTCTGTGCTCCCTTTAATATTTGTCTCTTCTTTTGAAAAATACAACCCTAGGCTTTGTGCCTCTTATTTTTCTATTATATTTGTTTTCTCTCTTTTACTAGGCTGTTCCTAACTGACGCCCTAGCCACCACTATTAGTTCCATTTTAAAATCTTTCTTCTGTCTACACTAGCCCTCCACCCCTGGGGCAGCTACCTCTCAGGGGCCAGTGAGCAGAGGTGGTAAGTCTTTAAATGTGGCAGAAAGTCTATTAATTACAGAGCATACACTGATGGCACTGTAGTCGCAGGCTATGGAGATGCTGCTGAGGCTGCCCATTACCCAACTCATTGACTTAGGCCATGTCTACACTACAAAATTATGTTGACCTCAGTTATGTCGGCATACAGCCACTGCAGTTATTACATCGTTTGTAAGTGTCCACACTATGCTCCTTGTGTAGGTGATGTGCGTCCTCACCAGGAGTGCTTGTATCGATGCAAACGGCAGTGCACTGTGGGCAGCTATTCCACTGTGCAGCTTGCCACCATTCAAAAAGTGTTTGGGGAAGTTTTAGCAATCCCTCATGGGGCTGAAACCAGCCATGCAGGGGTGACTGGCACCCTGGGTTCAACTTCCCATAATGAAGGGTTCTCCATTCCACAATATTTTGTGCCTCCTTTCAAAATCCCTGCAAACCCACGTGTCCTTCCAGCCTTCTCTGACAGAAGCATGGATCCTGCATAGCTCTGCACTATAGTGATGTGCATTGTGAGAACATTGCACTTGATCCTGCAGTATTTACAGAGTTGCAAGAGGAGCCATGGGGAACATGACGATTCCTTGGAGGCCAGATGCCTGTGCTATATAAAGAGAAACAATTCAAGGCTGTTGGCGGCATTCATGGAGCAGCTGCAGATAGTGGAGCCCAGTTCTAGGCCTGAGAAACAAGCACTGACTGGTGGGATCTCATTGTCACGCAGGCTTGGGATGATGAGCAGTGGCTGCAGAACTTTCGGATGTGCAAGACCACATTCCTGGATCTGTATGCTGAACTCGCTCCAGCACAGGGCCACCAAAATGACAGCTGCATGGACAGTTGAGACGTGAGTGGCAATTGCACTGTGGGAAACTTGCAATGTCAGATTGCTACTGATCAGCCAGGAATCAATTTGGAGTTGGGAAATCGACTGCTGGGGTTGGTGTGATGCAAGTGTACAGGGCCATTAATCACCTCCTGCTATACAGGACTCTGACTCTGGGCAATGTGTAGGACATAGTGGATGGTTTTGCAGCCGTGGGCTTCTTAAATTGTGGCGGGGTGATAGATAGCATGTGTATCCCTATTTTAGCACCAGACCTGCTTGCTGCAGAGTACATCAACAGAAACTACTACTTTTCCATGTAATACAAGTGCCGGTGGATCACTGGGGATGCTTTCCCGACATCAATGTGGGCTAGTCAGGGTAGGTACAGAATATGCACATCTTTAAGAACACAGGATGTTCAGAAAGCTGCAAGCAGGGATTTTAGTTCACCAGCTGTCTGCTGATTGTGAACAGCCAGATACCAGGACTATAAGAAGAGCTTAACGGCTCAGGGAGGCTTTGAAAGATCATTTTAATAGTGAGCCAGAGTAGTGTGTGTTGCTGTAGAGTGCGCTCTACCTGGCCTTGCTCTTTTTCAGACCAGTATGAACCTTGCAGTGAGGGTGTGTGTGTGTGTGTGTGTGTGTGTGTGTAACATTGCCAGTGCACCAATTAATATTGTCTGTGTATGCTGTTGTTATAGAACTTATAAAATGAAGTTATAGGAAATTGGTGGGTGTTATACCTACTCAGTACCAGCCCGCATATGTTGTAAACTAATAAAGATGAATTATGTTTCAAAATATAACATTTTATAAAATAAAATAAAAATTATAACTTAATAAAATTTGATGAATTAAAAGAAGAGAATTTATGAAGCGGAAAGAACAGTTATTTCCATTTCAGATGCACATACACCAACCATGTCTTTCACAGGTAAGTGTCTGGGCACTTAATGTCCCCTGGGGTAGCGTGGTTGGGGGTAGTGCAGAAATCTCTGATGCCATTTGGAAGGTTGAGTGGGGTGGGGTGCAAGGAGCTTCTGATATGGAATTCTCTCTGGGCTGCAGAGGGAGGTGAGTCTAAGACTGTTGAACATACAGGTCCACCAGAGTCTGAAGCATCTCTGTTTGCTGCCCGAAAAGGGCAAGCATCTCCTGCTGCACATCCCTCTCCTTTTCTTGTGCCTTTCTCCTCTTCACTCTATCCCTGTCCATGCTGTCGGCAAGGGTGAACCTCCAAGCCCTGTGCTAGTTCTCTGATGCAGCACTGGCTTGCAGGATCTCCTGGAACACATCATCCTGAGTCTTCATCTTCCTCCTCATTTGTTTCAGGCATTCCACTGGTGTGGAGAGGGAGACCTTCAAAGCAACAACGCCAGCAGCTAACGATGCATCAAACAGAGGTCAGTGTATTCATGACAGAAATTGAAACTTAGGATGCTGAACTCACTCCCCTTCATCCACACCAGTTGTAAGCGTGGGTGGTGTTGGAAAAATGAGGAGGGAATAGCTCACAGGCCTGAGTGTATGTGTATACGTCAAAGGAACTGAATAAAGGCACAGTTTTTTATGGGCAATGGTGATTTCGGCTGATATCTCACGCCTGAGGATGACAGAGACAGAGCTTCTGCTGTTGTCACAGTGCCTCCTGGGACCATATACTGCTAGCAGGTATACTCCAATGGTGCCGGCTGAAGTAATCGCTTAGTGGCATGGGAAAGTGTCCTACCATGGCAGAAGAAATAAGACAGCCCTCCCTAGAAACCTTTAGCAGAAGATTGCAGACTACCTCCATGAAAGTTTCATTGAGATCTCTATGGAGGATTCACGGACATCCTGGTGCACATAAACTGTGGAAAGGAGATAGGAACTGTACCTTTTGGTTGTTTCACTACTTCTTCTGGTACAAGTAAAAACAGTAATCAACAGATGTGACCTGCTACTTTGAGTTCTATCCCTGTAATTTAAAAGCAAGCTGCATCCTTCCCCAGCATCAGGCTCGCCCACGCTCAACTGTTGGGACTGGCTGGGCTGCGGTGGGGTCAAAAACATGTCCTGGCTCACTGCACATCTGGATGCCTTAGGCCACCTGTCCCAATACTCCTCTTCCTTCCTGTTTATGGTGCAGGGCCTGTGACTCAAGCTCCTCCGAAGTATCCATGGGGTTGATAGGGGTGGTGGTGAGGTCTCCGCAGCAGGTCTGCAGCTCTGCATCAGATTGATTGCTGGGCTCCTTTTCCTTCTGGTACACCTGCTGCAGCTCCTTGACTTTTAAGCGGCACTGCTGCTGGTCCCTCTTGTAGCCTTTCTCCTCCATGCTCTGAGCAATCTGCTCATAGATGTTGACATTTCTATGGCTGGATTGGAGCCGTGCCTGCACAGCCTCTTCTCTCCGCAGACCGAGGAGATCCAACACCTCTTGTGTACTACAGGTAGCAGTGCTTCTTCAGCGTGGAGTTGGCATGGTCAGCTGGGCAGTTGCTAGGTGTGCTCCATAAGCTGGGAAATCAGGAAAAGAAACTTCAAAAATTTGCGAGGCATTAAAGGGGAGGAGTGGTTCCCTGGTCACCTGGCCACTGGGCAATAGAGTTCCCAACAGTGACCAGAGAGGCCAGGGTGGGGGCATTGTGGGACACCTCCTGCATGCCAGTAGCAGTCTATTTAAGTAACTCTGTATCTATACTGACACTGTGTTGAGCTAACTACGTTGACCTTAACTCTATGCCATTCAGGGAGGTGGTGTTATTGTGTTGGTGTAGCAGGGCATTTATGTCATCAGGAGTGAAATTTAAGTGTAGACACATCCACAGTTAGGTTGACATAAGCTGCCTTGTGTGGACTTAACCGTGTAGTGTAGACCAGGCCTTAGCTTTCCCATTCCAACCAACAATCAATGTCCCAACCCCACAAAACCCTCTTAGAAGCTATAACTGCTGATGTGCTAGTGCAGGGAATGCCCGCCCAGGAGTGGTATAGGCAAGGTGCTAGCCATATTCTGGATCCTCATGTCTGCTGCAGATCCTACAAGAAGTCAGCCAATGAATGAAGACTGTGTTGAGAGGCAGTCAGGGATAGAGGAAATTATTTATATATTCAAAACAAACAGAAAAAAGCAAATATCCTTTAAAATTGTAGCCTTCTCCCCTACCACACATGTACCATGTTGCTTCTTTTCTTGGTGTGAGCTCTTTGTGGCAGGGCACATAGACTCGTAGAATTGTAGGACTGGAAGGGACCTTGCTAGGTCATCTAGTCCAGGCCCCTACACACATCTTCCTAGGCTATCTTGGGACTTGTAGAAAAATGGAGCCCTGAGACTGACTGGAGTCTCTGGCCACTAATAATATCTCACACACAAAACTACACTAAAAGATTAAGGTTGCAAAGTCAATTAAAAGTTAGGAATTGCTTGAATTAAGGTTGCTCATGCAACTTTAGTTTGGCCCCCTTGTATATATGCATTATGATATGACCTTTATATGATTACATACTATTTTTTCCACAGGATCCCTGTCTCATTCAGTGTGCTGATAGATCATCCTCTGGAGATGAATCAGGGTTGAGTAGTGATGGAGGCATTTGGCTATAGGATCCCTGCCTCTTTTGTTGCCGAAGTTAGAAGATGTGTAGTGAATGATGCAGGGGCTGCAAGAAGAGAAAGGATGGTCTTATGGGTAAGGCAGTTGAATGCTGGTCTGGAGAATTGGATTCTATCTCTGCCTCTGCCACAGAGTTGCTATGTTGCTGGACAGTCAAGTCACTTAAACTAAACTTTTCACTGATTGCATGTTCCTTGTTTATGGCTGTTCAACTCAAGACCTTGGGATCTGATTTGCACAAATGCTGAGCATGCACACAGCTGCAATTTAAGACAATAGCTGGGTTGACTTTGAACATAAGTGTTATAAAATGCTAAGTACTCTGAAAAATCAGGTCCTAAGTGTCTCAAATTGGCACCAACAGTGACATTGTCATTGTGCCTCTGTTCCTGTCAATAAAATGGGATTGTGTTCTGCAGTGTTATTGTAGCCCCATTCATTTCAGGATATTAGAGAGAAGGTGGGTGAGGTAATTTATTTTATTGGACCAACTTCTGTTGGTGAGACAGACAAGCTTTGGAGCTTACACAGAGCTCTTCAAGAGCTGCATTAGTTTTTCACTCTGATCAGTTGCCATTTCCCCCTATCCTTGCTGCTCAGCTAGTCAATGTTTCATCTATCGCTATGTGGAATGTGATCTTAGAAATTAGATTACTAAAACTAGAGGTGAGCAGTTAGCGTAAGGGACAAGGAACATATAAAACATAACTTTATGTTGATGTATTCTTTCAACAGCATTGACTCTTGAAGCAGGTCGATACTTGAAACATTGGTTGAATAAGCTATTCCCTAAACAATGATGGAATTCACCAAATAGTAAGGTGTTGACGAGTATTTGACTAGTGTGTTTGAATAAAAGCCGCACCAACACACAAGCTCTGTGCAGCATGTATGTATTACGATTACATGAGAGCTTTCATGGGTAGTTCTACTAGTGGGCAGGAACCCCGAGCCGTTAACACGGGCCTGCTGCTTTAGCCACCCACGGACTTTGACAAATATTTTGAAAAATCTGAATTTTCCTTCAGCGGAAAAACCCAACGTCCAATTCCCTTCCCACACCCCCGCTCCGCTTTCCCCCGGGGCTCCAGGGGTCAGGAGGTAACTCATATAGCTCGGGGGGATCAGCCCCTTCGCGCACACATCGGCTTGTTGCTGTTTAAGGCAGCTGCTCATTCGCTTGCCCTAAGCTCCTGTCCCCTTTCCCTGCCCTGCTGGAGGCTGAGGTCACTGCCTGCAACCAGGAGCCTCTTCCACCGGATCCCGCTGCCAGCGCCTAAGTCCGGGGCGGGGGCCATTGACGTAGCGCGGTGCAAGGGCTCTGTCAACAGGTGCCCCCTCCCCCACCCCCCGCGCGCTCTATAAAGAAGGAGCCCGGCGGCTCCGCGGCGCTTCAGCACCATGGAGAGCGCCCGGCTTCTCGCTCTCCTGAGCGCCACCTTCGTGCTGCTTCTCGGGGCCCGCGGCCAGGAGGAGCCGGAGCTGCAGCCTCGCGCCCTGGACCTTTACCCCACCATGGAGGACACGTCCCACGAGAAAGAGCTGGTAGGTGCCCGCCCACAGGGGAGCTCAGCCGAGCCATGTGCACGGCTCCCGGGGAGGCGAGGGCTGGTGGAGCCCAGGCTGGGATCCTCCCCGAACCCCCTCGCTAGGTACCGAGCAGCTGGGGGTATTTCATGCAGCCGCAGCGCTGGATCTGGGCTCCAGGTAGCCCGCGAGCTGGACACTCCAGCTCTGTGTCTCGATAGCCCTCCGGGAAACGGAGCGGGGCGCCTGCCTTAAGGCGCTAGGTGCTCGGCGCTGGGGCTCCCGGCGCTGTGTCCGCGGAGGGCAGCGCCCCGGTGTGCTGAACGTTTGTATGTTTGCAGATCGAGGCGCTGCAGGAGGTCCTGGAGAAGCTGAAAAGTAAAAGGATCCCAGTTTACGAGAAGAAGTTCGGCCAAGTCCCCATGGTGAGTGATTTCAGATCCGAGCCAAGCCTCAGGTTCTGTCAAATGTTTCCAAGGCCAAAAATGGGCTCTCCCCACTACAGCGATTGGGACAGCAGGATAAATTCAACTGAGGCTATTTATCTGAAAACTCAGGAGCACCTTAGCATTGGACTAGACCATGAAACTGAATTAGACAAATACTTGAAAGATAACAGTGGGGGAGATACGCATCTCAAATACACCGGCATAAGGGTGTAAATCTGGAGTAAGTCCAGTGGCTTCCGTAGAGACACTCCAGATTTACACCCGTGTTACTGAGATCAGGATCTGTGCCCTCTTCTCAACCTGGGAATGCGCTGCTTCTCTCCTGGGAAAATACCTTTGTAGTTCATTGAGCTGATCAGCTTTCCGTAACTCTTCTGTTTAATTTCTGCAGCATAAGATGCCTTAGTTTGGCTCCCACTGCTGGCAAATTCAGTCTTTAACATTGTTGCTGTAAATGTCACGTTTCTCACCCTATTAGATGGAAACTGAAGCAATTCTAAAGAAAAATGAGGAACTTTGAGATAATTGTTTTAGTAGCTGAAAGTAAATAATTTATGTAGCGCCTCCGGGTGCTGTAAAAATAACCAGGAATTGAGACCTTGACCATGTCGGTTGCTTTGCTCTGTCCTGTGCCTAAGAGTTTGTTGCTATTTACAGTGTGACGCTGGCGAGCAGTGTGCAGTGAGGAAAGGAGCTAGAATTGGGAAGCTCTGCGACTGTCCAAGAGGAACTTCTTGTAACTCTTTTCTTTTGAAATGCTTATAAAGAATTCCCCACGGAACAACAAAAGGACCCAGTGACCTTGCCTGAAAGTAATACCTGTGCTCACCCGAAGACAGTGGAGAAAACGTCCTGTGGTTTGTTATTCAGAGAAAGTCAGTTAGAAATTCTAAAGGTGCCAGAGCAGTGCCATGTCTGACGTTCAGCATTTGTACTCGCTTTCTCTGTTTAATTTTGTCGGTCAAAATGTGTGTATCGCTGTGTAAAGGAGTTTCTTATATTTGCAAATTGTATTTTTGTATGTGGAATGTCCTAACGAAAATTAGAGCTAGACAGCACTTGTAAATGACAGGCTTTTCCAGAAATGAACCGAGGGGGAAACAAAGACAAAATAATACAGCATGTACAAATTATTCATAGTGATGTTTTTAGTTTATTGCCTTTTTGCATTACAGTCTATAAGTCTGCTTCATGCTAGGGAAACTGTATGATTGGCTACATCACCATTATAGCTTAACAGAACAGTACTGAAACACCCTTCTGTTGACCAACCCATTTGGCAGCTGCTGCTGCGGGTATTACTGAGTCATCAAAGCCCAGCTTTGGTGTCTCAGTTGAAAGAATGGAAGCACTTTGGATGCAGCATGCTCATTCCCTACAGGGTGGGAAGTGCCTCATTGCGAAATACCAACTCCACAGAAAAATAAGCAGTGGATTTCAGAGGTTTCTCCAGTCCTCCTTGTTCAGAAGGGTGACTGCATTTTGACTTGGAACACAAAGGTGTATATGAGTGTGAGGGGCAAAACTTGGAAAATATGGGGATCCTTCAGTTGTCGTTAGTGATGCTGAGGCACTTCTATGTGAAAAACACTTTGGCCCAGTATCTTCATTCAGTTAAGTACATACAACTCCATAAAGGCCAGTGGGAGAGTGTTCATGCCTTTCAGGGTAGAATTTAACCCACCCTGTAGATCTAAGAATGATAATCTTACAATATTAATCAAACACTCGAGGAAATCTTGCATGAAATTGATAGGACTCACTGGTATAGTAACACCTTCCTGTCTGATTAATCAATTGCTTTCCCAGGGCTACTGTAGAGAGAAACTGTCTAGATTCATTACCAAATGATGCAGAATGTTTCAATTATTTAAAGGCACACAAGACAAATTATTCACATATTTCTATAACAAACTTATGTAAAGCTTCTATTATATGTTTCATAGGTGTCCTATATGTTTCAAAAAAGTCATAATGTGTTTTCAACCTTTATTTACTCTCCGTTAATAAAATCATGGTGACAAGGACAATGTTTGGAAAAAGTTTTAATTTTGTCAACAAGCACTGCAAGGAATTTCTTTTGTAAACTGTAAAAGATTTTAACTTTCTTTTGTTTTGGTAATATCTGCATTATTAATACATTTTGGACCACATTGTCAGAGCTCCCATCTGCAAAAATGCAGGTCAGTTACCATGATTGTGCACACAAATGGCATAGACTGCATATGAAAATGGACAGTTGGATACTTAAAAAGACATTTCTGCTGTGAGTTTTGTGTACAAATTGAGGCTTAGTCTCATTTTATTCAAATTCCTACAAATGTGTGTGATTTTGCCAGAATGTCATAGTCAAATAGCTCAGTTATTATTCTTCCTTTACCTTGGGAGACATATATCAGAATTCAAAGGGACAGATTCATGGCTTGTCATTAGCCAATGTTGCTGCACCACTTATATTCAAAAACATATATGCAAAAAACTAAGTTAATGCCTAAGTAAGGGTGATTGGTGGTATGTTGTCCCCTTGCAGAACTCTGAGTTGAGCAAAACTCAAACTTCTGAAAACCAGGAAATACACAGTTAAGGTTGCCCAGGCATCCTTAACTCTGTTCTCTTTCAGCAATGCCCCAAGATGCCCCATTAACACACATACCTTTGCTCTGCCAACTCCATAGTTGCTGAAAGTGCTTCACTTCCTTTTACGACCCAGTCATTCTCACCGACAGGATTCCATATAACACTATTAAAGGACAAAAAGAAAAAAATATTGTCCATCCCACCTTCCCTCTAACCTCTACCAGCAATGCCTCAGTATACACATAGCGCATATTCACATTGGCCCTTGGCATTATAAAATCAGCAGCTTCCAGATCCTGGCATATCCTCATACATTTAGCCAGCTCCCCAGAAAGAATAGCACACGTGTACAATTTAAGAACCACTTTACAGATTCTTACAACACCCTTACCCAGAGACTATGTCTACATTTGAGCTGGTTGAGTAATGTGGTATGTATGTTAATGAGTTACATTGGAGCATTGCTGAAAGAGGGCAGAGTTAAGGTTGCATGGCACCCATAACTCCACATTGCCTGTTTTTTCAGAAGTTTGAGTTTTGCTCAACTCAGCATTCTGCAAGGCGGGGAACAAGGGGGCAACATACCACCAAGCAACTTTGACTCTGCACTAACTTCTCTTTTTGCCATTGAATGTCCTTGTTTTTTCAAACAGGAAAAGATATGTTGCTGTTAGGAGTTAGTAGTCATATACGCAGTTGTACGTATCATGTCCCGCAATAACCATACTAAGCCAGCCATTCCCCCCCACCACACACGCATCAGCTGGGCCCATCAGCCCTGCTTCAGCATACCTCTCCAGCCATGCCCCTGACTCATTCAATGCATCCCCCTGCCCCCTCACCACAAGCAGGGCACACATCTCTCTGAAGTCTTCACTCCCTGGTCTACAAATGGAAGACTGGGGTGTGGGGATTGGGGTATGCTGGCAGAGCCGAGGGTGCACTGCAGGTTGCGGTCCACTGGCAGAGCTGCAGCTACAGGAAGATTGGGTTGTATGGGCATAATTGGGAGCTGCAGGGTGGTTGGGGTACAGGAAGGTTGGGCTATGCTGACAGAGTTTGGGCCATAGGGGGCTGGGGTTCACTGGCAGAGCTGGTGGGTACCATGCCTCCCTCACCTGAGCCCCCACCCTCTTTTGCTTTCCCTACAATCCACCCCTATTTATCCTCCCTCCCCAAAACCCCTCCTTCCCTTTTCTCCTAGTCTCCCACTCCTCTGCTCCCTAATGCCCTTCTCCACCTAGGAAGCATTCATGTGGCTAGTTTTTCTCCTGAAAGACTTTAATTAATTTCCCCCCAAATGAAATTGCCACCCATGACTCTCAAACTGTAGCAACCTCCAGAAATTCAGGGCTGGTTTACAGTTTAAAATGCAGTGCAGCTGTGCTGCTGTAGTGCTTCAATGAAGATTTTACTACACTGATAGGAGAGCTTCTGCTGTCAGGCCTTGTCTACACTGGCAAGTTTCTGTGCAGTAACTAGGGTTACCAGATGTCCCAATTTTATAAGGACAGTCCTGATATTTGGGGCTTTTTCTTATATAGGTGCCTATTTACCCCCCCCCCCCCACACACACACACACCCCATCCTGATTTTTCACACTTGCTGTCTGGTCACCCTAGGTGTAACTCCTGAGGTGTACACACTGCCCAGCCACTAAGTGTGCTGAAACTGCGCAGTTGCAGCACTGTAAAAAAAACCACCCCAGTGAGAGGCGTACAGCTTTCTGCGCTGGGGCTACAGCACTGCGGTGCCAGTGTAGACACCCTGGTTGATTACAGGGCTGGGATTGGCCTCCGGGAAGTGTCCCACAATGCCTGTTCTTGCCTCTCTGGTCATAGGTTTGAACTCTACTGCCCTGCCCTTAGGTGACCAACTGTGAGCCCCACCCTTTAAATTCCTTGGGAATTTTGAAACTCCCCTTTGTCTTTGCTCAGTGACGTATTCAGTGGTCTCAGTGCATCTTTCCAGGTGACCATGCCTGCTCCATACACCAGGCGATCCTGTGCTTGGAGCAATGCTGAGCTGCTCAGCCTCATCAGCATTTGGGGAGATGAGGCAGTGCAGTCCCAGCTGCGCTCCAGCCGTAGGAATTATGATACCTATGGACAGATTTCATGATGCATGACAGAAAGGGGCCATGACCGGGACACGCTGCAGTGCAGAGTCAAAGTGAAGGAGCTGTGGAATGCCTATCACAAGGTGCGGGAGGCAAACCGCTGCTCCGGTGCTGCGCCCATGAGCTGCTGGTTCTACAAAGAGCTGGATGCGATACTCAGGTGCGATTCCCCACCTCCACAGCGAAGGCCACTATGGATACTTCGGTGGCGCGCATACCAGTCCAGAGTGGACCGAGCCAGGAGGAGGAAATCTTGGATGAGGATGTGGAGGGGGAGGGGAACCCCGAGGCAGAGGATGACTCGGAGGTCAGAGATGTATGCAGCCAGGAGCTCTTCTCTATGCTGAAGGAGGCTAGCCAGTCACAGCAGGAGGAGCTTGGCGAAGTGCAAAAAATTGGCAGAGTGCTATGTAATGATGGGGACTGGTCAATTAACTGGCTGATATGGCATACTTGGTAAGGTAGGCTCATTAGAATAACATACATTTGAATACAGCCAAATACAAGGTCATGCATATAGAAACAAAGAATGTAGGCTACACTTACAAAATGTGGGGGACTGTATTCTGGAATGCAGTGACACTAAAGAGGTATTGGCCACATGGTAGATAACCAAGCAAACATGAGCTCCAGTGTAGTGCTACAGCTAACAGGGCAAACACAGTCCCTTGGTATAGATCAAGTAGGAGTAGGGAGGCATTGGTGAGACCATTGCCTGAATGCTGTGTTCAGTTCTGGTGTCCACCCTTCAAACAGGATGTTAAAAATGGGAAACGATTCAGGAAAAGAGCAGCAAGAATGAGTCAAGGTCTGGAAAACATACATTATAGAGAGAGGCTTAGGAAGTTAAATCTATTTAATTTGTCCAAGAAAAAGTTAAGAGGTGACTTGATCATAGTCTACAAGCACCTGTAGGCGAAAGACATAACGGACATTAGATTCTTATCCATCATGTCCCTCTGCTGCTTAAATAGCAGAAAAAGACATTATGAAGGCCAATGGGTGGGAGCCACAGCTAGATAAATTCAGGCTAGAAATCAGACACAGCTTTTTAACAGTGAGGATAATTAATCATTGCCACATCTTAGCTAAGGATGTGCTGGATTCTCCATCACTTGATGTCTTTAAATCAAGACTGAATGTCTTTCTAAAAGGTATGTTCTAGATCAAACAGAAGTTATAGGCTTGATGCAGAGATCACTGTGTGAGAATCTTAGGCTTATGTTATGCAGAAGATCAGACTAGATTATTACAATGATTCCTTCTGGTCCTAAAATCAATACATTCAGCACCAGGTCTGGTTTTGGTTGTAAAAATCACTTTGCATCATCAAAATCTGCAAAGACAAATCTATTGTTCTGAGAGAATTCCAACCTTAGCTGGATAAGAAATTGCAGTTAATGTACCATGTGTGATGGGGTGTACAACCCCCCACTGGGCAACAAGGGGTTAGGGAACTACTTTAGGCTCAGCCAGCCCCACCCCATCACATTTGTAGGAGATGCTCCAACTGCAGGAGGAGTTAAAAGGCCAGGGAGCAGCTCATTTGGGGGCAGACTGGGGAAGAGAGCAGATCTGCAACTCTAACAGAGGAGAGCTGAGGGAAGTCAGAATCTCTCCCTAAGACTGCTGCTAAAAGGTCCCTCCCTGAGGGAAGGGAGGACCTGCCACAGAGACAGCCTGAGAGGGAAGCATTCCCCTCTTCCCCCCTCATATGAACTCTGACTTTGGTAAGCCCCTTTATTTTTTGTTTGGACTACCCCAGCCTGGGAACACCCTTGGACTGAGCGTACCATGGGAGGAGGAAGTTGCTGCCTCAGAAAGAGAGCTACCATACTGCACACTGCCATATGAAAGTGCCTTGTGGTGAATGGGTACCCTTCACATTGCCTTAACCCAGACTGTGACTGTGGGACAATTGTGGGGGGGAGAGGAGCTAGGAAGTGGCCCGTGGAGGGCAGCCTTGACTGTAGGATCACTGGTAGCCACCAAAGGGCCCTGGGTCAGAGCCTGGTGGAGTGGGAGGACCTGGGCTCCCCTACCAACAACCCCACTGCAGGTCATGGGCCTTAGTCCTGACAATTAGATGACACTACTTGACCAATCAACCCCTGAATCAAACTCTTCTAGTAAAGTGGAAAATTCATGATTGGCTTGCCTTAGTGATTCAAATGTAAATCAAACAACATTGTACTGATGACATCCACATGATATGGATTTTATTATTATTATTTTATTTTATTATGTATATCAGTGGCAAATCTGCAGATTCAGAGAGAGTTTCCACTAGCTTCTTCAGGATAGCTGTTTTTAATTTGTGTTTGGCAAGCTATTTTGAACTCCTGGGGCATTTATGAAAGAGAAATGTCCCTTTTTTGTGATATGGGGTAAATAATAGAATTGAAACTTTGATTATCTAAAATATCCATGTTTTATTTGATAACTGTACTCAAATTACAGAATCAGTGATTTCCTTTTGATAAGAAATCAAACTGATCTAAAGGAAGGTACTCCTTCCTGACTAGGTTTCAGAAACTATAATGAGTTGAGAGTTTGACCCAAAATATTCAGAACATACTCTGGGGGAGACAAGCTGCCATAAGAGGAAAGTCTGTTGCTAGGAGACAACCATTAAGTACCCTAAAATGTGTGATCATGGCAATGTTGAATGTAATTGACAGGAATGTATTAATTGTTTAAAGCACTTAGAAAACTGGCTGTTAAACAGTAAGCTGGTTTCAACTTTAACAATAGTGGTGCTACCATCCACCTACAAGAAGGCTTGGTTCTGTACTTTAGCTTAACTCAAAAGCCAATGAATTAATGAGTAACATGGTTTGGGTAGGTGTTACACCATATCATTCTAATAACTTCTTACTAGCACAAAGGTTCCCAACATGGAGAGGGGGAGGCCCAGGGGTCATGGCCCCATCACTTTTAAAAGTGGGAGGTCTATGCTGCTGAGGACTGATGTGAGGTTGCTATGGAATGTGGGGCCAGGGAAAGAATCCAAGGAGTGAGCAGGAGGTAGATGCTGGGTCCTGGGGGAGGAGATTAGGGCTGGCAGGCAACTGGAGGCTGTGCAGATGCTGGACCCATGGAGAAAGGGGAAGGAACTAGAGGGAGGAAGGAACCAGGAAATGAGGGGAACATGACTGCTTGGGGATCTGAGGAACTGAATGGGCAGCAGGTTGTGGCATGGGGATTGCTTAATTTTGTGTGTAAGGGGAATATAGAGAGTACAGAATGTTGAAGGCATAGCAAATATTTGATTTAGCTTTTCTAAGGCAGTGGGTGTTTTTAGACAGTGCATTGTACCACATTCATTTGAACAAATAGCATCCCATGTGCATATACGCTTTTTTATAATATAGCTTTTTATTGAAATCATTAATACAAAACAAGACTAATACATATTGCCAGGACACATTCAGCTTGTTTGTTCTCATTTTTCTTGTCATAAGACCCAACTCCAAATAGAGTTAAATAAAAACTCAGAATAGCATACAACAAATCTCTAAGATTTTAAATGATAAGTAACAAATATCTCCTCTGAGAGTAGCCAGTACTGGCATTGTACATAAGGAAAACTTCATACTACTGAGGGAGAAGCCATCCTTCTACTCTGACACTTGACACTCACGTGTTCTTTACTCTTCAAAATACTGATCTAATTTTAGTCTAGGTTCAGTTTAAATTGTCTGTCCATCAGCGCTTTCTTTGTGATGAAAGAGGTGCTGGGGCTCAAGTAATTATTTTACTTTCATAACTGACATGGGAAGCCCAGAGGGGCTGAGGCTATGAACTGCCAAGCTGAGAGGTGCCGGGGCTCAGCTCTGGCAAGCCCTGGCACAAATTAAGCGCTGCCATCGATCCTCTTCTTTTCTTCCACAGAGCTTGAGGATGTGTTATTTTAGGGTACATCTACACTACAGGGGGGAGTCGATTTAAGATACGCAAATTCAGCTACGTGAATAGCGTAGCTGAATTCGACTTATCGCAGCCAACTTACCCCGCTGTGAGGACGGCGGCAAAATCGACTTCTGCGGCTTTCTGTCGGCGGCGCTTACTCCCACCTCCACTGGTGGAGTAAGAGCGCCGATTCGGGGATCGATTGTCGCGTCCCGATGGGACGCGATAAATCGATCCCCGAGAGGTCGATTTCTACCCGCCGATTCAGGCGGGTAGTGTAGACCTAGTCTTAGGCTACATCTACACTGCAGCTGCTACAGTTGCACAGCTACAGCCTTGCAGCTGTACCACTGTAGTGCCATAATTTAGAGGTGTCCTACATCAACAGAAGGGCTTTTCCACTGACGTAGGTTATCCACCTCTCTGAGGGGCAGTAGCTAGGTTTACACAGGGTTTAGGTTAACCTAACTAAAGTGCTCAGGGCATGACATTTTTCACAGCCCTGAGTGACATTGACTCAAGTTTTGGTGTAGATCAGGTCTTAAGAAGGAGTCCATGCGGGTTTAAAGATCTCTAGTTCATTTTGAAAAGAATAGGCCTAATGTTTCCTTTCTGCCACATTCCATACACTACATAACCAGTCAGTTTTATTGCACTGAGCCTGATAATAGTAAAGAAAACAAAATTGGGGGGCTAGTAGGTGATATAGATAAGTAGCTTTCAACCTCTCCAGACTACTGTACCCTTTTCAGGAGTCTGACTTGTCTTGCATATCCCAAGTTTCACCTCACTTAAACTACTTGCTTACAAAAATCTGACATAAAAATACAAAAATGTCACAACACACTGAAAAATTGCTTGCTTTCTCATTTTTATGATATAATTATAAAATAAATAAATTGGAATATAAATATTGTACTTCCATGTCAGTGTGTAGTATAAACAAGTCATTGTGTGAAATTGTAGTTTGTACTGACTTCTCTGGTGCTTTTTATGTAGCCTGTTGTAAAACTAGGCAACTATCTAGATGAGTTGATGTACCCCCTGGAAGAACTCTGTATATCCCCAGGAGTACATGTACCCCTGGTTGAGAACCACTGATATAGATCATTTGTGTGGAAGGATGGGTGGCAATAGAAATATTTGTTTTCCTTTTCCTATGAGAAGGAGCAGGTATTGTGCATTTTGATTTTGACCCAATAAAAAAAGTGATACAACTTTATTTAGCAGAAAAATAGTATTTTCTCCCTCTTAGTTACCAACATACCACTTACCTCAATTCAGCAATCTACCTTATTAGTAGCCCCAAGTTTTTTTAAGCAAGGAGAAAATATTCCATTTTTCCTTGGCTGGTTTTGAAAGTGGTGTGTCTATTCCTCAATACTGTCTACACAGATCCAGTTCTGTAGTTCATGGTCTAAACACAGTGACAGGGACAATAGATAGAATGATGCATTGCAATGTGAAATAACAGTGCTATTGTGGTTCCACTCTCCCCTTATCTTTGCTTTCAGGTTTCTGCTAATTTTTTGACGTCACAACCAATATCTCTTCAATTGCTCTATCCAACTGGCAATTCATTTGTAAAACCATGATAATGATGAGTAATGAGCAGATAAATAAAGTCCCATCTGAAAAGCATGAAACACATAAGGAATATTTAGAATTAGTCAGTTATAATCCACAAAAGGTCTTCAGACGAAAAGCAAATAATAAATGAAGGGTCTGTTTGTGCAAATCTTAGACAGTGGTATTGTGCATATCCAGTTTGCACCTCTACAGAGTCAGCTGTATCATTTTCAGTAAGAAGGATATGTTGTCTCTGAACAGAATTACATAGATCACTAGATGACTTTAATCATTAATAATTCAGTCTAGTATGTGCAGCTGCCTTGTGTTAATCAATATGATAACATCCCCTGAACCATCAATATGATAATAGCATCCTGCAGAGAAAAATATACAGATTATCTAAAAGGGTTGAGGGTAACAATTCACAGAAGACAATATAGTGTATGTATAGATCTCCATTTACAAGTAAATCCATGAACGCTACCCAGTTTGGCTCAGTTTCATATAGCCGATATGACTATGAGTAACATGACTGATGGAAACTGAGCAATTCAGTTTGAATATTAGGCAGTTTCCTGGATTAAAGGTAGATCAAGACCTAAGGATTGCAGCTGGGAAATTCGGTCTGTGGTTCTTTTTAGAGACCTGTGGCCATCGTATAGCCTATTGATTTGACCAATCAATCTACGCACCATGCTCATCTGCATGTTATCTGAGAACCATGGAAACCACATTTGGTTGAATAGGGCTAATTCGTTGCAGCTCTCATGATGGCCTTGAAGAGCGACCTCCTTCTCTAGCTAGAGGAAAGGTGCTGCCATAGTAGTCATTCCAAGGATGATAGCAACCATGTTGGAGTGAAAGATTTTTATAGTCAGGAATTCAGAAAGTGATTTTGCATATGCAGTGGGCTCCCCTCCACCAGTACATCTCAAGAAAGCATTAATTTTGTTATGTTTCAGGGGAATCATGGCTCTGTTACAAAAAGTGTTAGAGTAATATTGGGGAGATGTGTGTACAGCTGCTGAGGCTGTTTGAATTGTCTAAATCAGACATTGTGAGTTACTTTTATGGCAACATATTGACTTAAAGTTGGGCTGAAGTGAAATAGAAATCAGCTTGCTCTCATTTTGGTTCTCTTAATCACACTTTAGAACTGATTGCTACGATTTATTCTGTAATATCCTATTTTCTATATGGCTTCCAAGGGCTTTGTTCAGCTGTGAATAATGTCTAAACAATTTTTCTTCTAATCCACCTCAGCAAAATGTATTTCCTTCAAATGCCACATTCACTGGGAGTTTGAATAGCATTTCCCTCCTAGTCTCTCTGGAAGTTTCATCTGATCTTTGACCTATCAGTGTTCTTTAGAAAAGAATATGTGCATTAGTGAAATGTTTTATTGGTATCTCTCTAGACTGTCACCATTGTTCTTTCCTGTTCCCTCTTCACTTTTACGTTATCCATACTACTTTAGTGCATTCTGAAGGATTTTCCATACCTCACCATGTAAAGTACCCTTCATCTTTCATGCAGGCTTTCCCTGAAGCACTCATTGGATAAAAGTGGATGGTCTCTTTTTTGAATAAATTGCCTGTTTCTGAGTTTTATACTATACTTTCTAATTTTTTTCAAGTACACATCTTGACAATGTGCATTTTAAATGTGGATAGAGTTAGATAAACAAGAAGAACACCTGGCTCAAGTCCAAATTTTTTTACTATAGACAGATGTAGTTACTCCTATAGATAGGAAGGGTGTGCATTTAAACATAGACTCTTTAGTTAGTTCCTCAACAGCACTTGTAATTGCAATGCTCATGGTGTGAGTCTATCAGAGGGAAGGCATATGGAAGCTACATAAGAGGAAAGAAATGTTATATATGTTTCTCCAGGCTAATCACCAGCTTTGTTCATTGTTTTGTTTAGTTTTGGACAAACACATTTTTTCACACCATAAATTGTCCTTGTGACACTGAGCTGACCACAGTCACTGTTCTCATTTCCAAATCTGGAGAAGAAGAAAAATATATTGAGGTCCTTACTATTGTCCTTATAGCCTTCTGAGAAACTGTTTCATTTTCCAGACAATGACTGCCCCCCAAACCCTCTCTCATATGGAAGCAGGTGATGTTTACCTCTTACTGCCAAGTAGAATTCAGAGGAACCTCTTTCTTTTGGACTTACTTTTGTCTATTATTTTGTAAAGAAAGGAGGAAATTCAAGATGTTAATATCAAAACTATAAATGTTCCAGCAACATATTAAACACACATGCTGAAATCCTGGTTCCACTGAAATTAATTCCCATTTACTTCAATAAGGCCAGGATTTCACCTGTGGGATTCACTAAAATGCGTGTATGTATGTGAGTGTGTACACACACACACACACACACACGTTTTAGTGAAATATATATAAATGTAAATAATACACACACACACAAACTGAAGAATCTGACAATTAATTCCATTAAACTCAATCATATACTTCCAGGAAATAGAACCAAACCTCCTGTCATTTATTTGACTGGTAACCTTTCCAAAATTTGCCATGTCACTGAGGCCTGCTCACCATTTAGTAACATTCAATAAAAATTTCCTGACTTATAGGGATGTGAGGAATACTCTGTTTTATATGTGAATTCACCCCCTCTGAATGCACTTGGATTCAGATAACCTGGAAAATGTATAATTATTGTGATGGGGAATCTGAAATGATACTTGTCCAAGAGAACTCTAGGATCAAGACAAAGGAGGAATGAATCTTTTTTCCTTTAGACAGAGGGTGTATGTTCTGCTCCAGCACTTGCCAGCTCTTCCCCTTTCCCATCTGTCCTTTCTTTCCCTGTTCCCTCTTTCCTTAAGTTTAGCTGCTTTACTGCACCAGAAGCTAGCTCTGTGAGGTTGGCAAGGGAATTTAAAATGGAGGACAGTCTATTTATAGACTAAGCCCCTGCTCTTAGTGTTTATGCCAAGTAGGGGGGAAACATGGATCACTATATACTGTAGATACAGTAGGTTTAGAGTTTGTAGCCTGTGGATTAGAATTGGAAGAAAGATGAGGACAGAAACCTGGGCTACTTGCTTTGTTTGAGCTGGTTGAAACTCTGTGTGTGTGTGTGTGTGTGTGTGTGTGTGTGTGTGTGAGAAACTGAACTTTATATTTACATTTACATTTAAAATAGACTGTACCATATATTCTAAAGTATGATATTGTTATATAGAAGTAAGGACACATGCACAGGTACTGGTTGCGTTATAGTTCTATACAAAAGGTCTTAGAGAAGCATTGATATACAAAGAGATATTTGGTAAAATGGTATTCTAATATCCAGGTAATGTGTGGTTTTGGTGCAGACGTGTTAGACACAGCTTTTATTTATTAAATATATAAATGAGAGGTCAACACCTCTAGATAATGCAGCTATAGCCTAAAAGGCTCTTTTACTTTATTATATAGTTGACTACAGTCCAACACACAAACTGGTTTTGGGATTGGCTGGTCTGAGCTGTGCTCTGTTTGCTATCTCATTGTGTTTCCTTTCTGCTAATGATATTTTCAATAAATATCTTTCCAAGTAAGCTAAGTACAGAAAAAAAACTTTTATATTTTGATAAACTTTTTATGGACACGTGATCAAACAGTTTGAAATTGTGGGGGAGTGTCAGAAAACTGATGTGGTGACCTACTTGTCAATGTCCTCTCCAGTAGCAGCCAGCTGGGTTCACCCTGCTGGTATTTCCTGGAATATGGAAGTGTTCAATTATTTTTCCACTGGAATTCCCTCCATGGTGGTGGGGTGTGGGAAGGTGTGGTATATATTTTTAGATTGGACTGTCGATTAATCGCAGTTAACTCACACGATTAACGCAAAAACATTAATGGCAGTTTTAATTGCACTGTTAAACAATAGAATACCAATTGAAATTTATTAAAGATTTTGGATGTTTTTCTACATTTTCTCATATATTCTGTGTTGTAATTGAAATCAAAGTGTATTTTTTATTACAAATTTGCAACGTAAAAATGATAAACAAAGGAGTATTTTTCAATTCACCTCATACAAGTACTGTAATGCAATTTCTTTGCTGTGAAAGTGCAACTTACAAATGTAGATTTTTTTTTGTTACATTGTTTTGTTTTTGACTGCAGTTATGTAAACTTCAGATCCTACAAGTCCACTCAGTCCTACTTCTTCAGCCAATCACGAAGACAAATAAGTTTGTTTACATTTACAGGAGATAATGCTGCCCTCTTCTTATTTACAATGTCACCAGAAAGTGAGAACAGCTATTTGCATGGCACTTTTGTAGCCGGCATTGCAAGGCATTTACATGTCAGATATGCTTCGGCCATCGTTTCAGAGGACATGCTTCCATGCTGAAGATGCTTGTTAAAAAAAATTTATTTAATTAAATTTGTGACTGAACTCCTTGGGGGGAGAATTGTATGTCACCGGATCTGTTTTACCGCATTCTGCCATATATTTCATGTTAGTGCAGTCTCGGATGATGACCCAGCACATGTTGTTCATTTTAACAACATTTTCACTGCAGATCTTACAAAACCCAAAGAAAGTACCAATATGAGATTTCTAAAGATAGCTACAGCACTTGATCCAAGATTTAAGTATCTGCCTTCCAAAATCTGAGAGGGATGAGGTGTTGAGCATGCTTTCAGAAGTCTTAAAAGAGCAACACTCTGATGTAGAAACTACAGAACCCAAATCACCAAAAATGAAAATCAGTCTTCTGCTGGTGGCATCTGACTCAGATGATGAAAATGAACATGCGTCAGTCCACACTGCTTTGGATTGTTATCAAGCAGAACCCGTCATCACCATGGATACATGTCCTCTGGAATGGTGGTTGAAGCATGAGGGGACATATGAATCTTTAGCACATCTGGCACATAAATATCTTGCGACTCTGGTTACAACAGTGCCATGCAAACACCTGTTCTCATTTTCAGGTGACATTGTAAACAAGAAGCATGCAGTATTCTCCTGCAAATGTAAACAAACTTATTTGTCTGAGCGATTGGCTGAACAAGAAGTAGGACTGAGTGGACTTGCATGCTCTAACATTTTACATAATTCTACATTTGTAAGTTCAACTTTCATGATAAAGAGATTGCACTACAGCACTTGTATTAGGTAAATTGAAAAAATACTATGTCTTGTTTTTTACAGTGCCAATACCTGTAATAAAAAATAAGGTGAGCACTGTACACTTTGTTCTGTATTGTAATTGAAATCAATATATTTGAAAATGTAGAAAACATCCAAAAATATTTAAATGGTATTCTATTGTTTAACAGTGCAATTAATCACAATTTTTTTTAACTGCTTGAAGAATATTTAAGGTATATTCTGCTTTGGAGTCCTCTTCTTTACAACTTTGAGATTTGTGGTAAAATGCATTCCGATCTCTGGGCCAAAATGAGCACTGTTTAAGACCATCGCTCTTCAATAAATGCTTTAAGAACATGGAATCATAGAAATTCCATGGGACTGAAAGGGATCTTGAGAGATCTTCTCATACAGCCCCCTGCACTATCGCAGGATCAAATATGCCTGGACCCTCCCTGACATGTGTTTGTCTAACCTGTTTTCAAATACATCCAATAACTGGGATCCCACAGCCTCCCTTGAAAGCCTATTCCAGTACTAATTATCTTTATAATTAGGAAGTTTTTCTTAATATTTAACCTAAATCTCCCTTGCTGTAGATTAAGCTCATTACAACTTGTTCTATGCTCAATGGACACAGAGGAAAATATATCATCCTCTTTTATAACAGCCCTTAACATATTTGAAGACTTATCAGGTCCCTCCTCTGTCTTCTTTCCTTAAGACTAAACATGACCAGTTTTTTAACCTTTCCTTATAGGTCAGCTTTTCCAAACTTCTTGTTTATGCTGCTCTTCCCTGAACTCCCTCCAATTTGTCCACATCTTTCTTAAAGAGTGGTGCCCAAAATGGACATAATGAATACTCGAGCTCACCAGTGCTGAGCAGAGAGGGACAATTATCTCCTGTGGCTTACACATGCCACAACTTTTAATACACCCCAGAATGATATTAGACTCTTTCACTATTGCTCATATCCAAACTGTGATCCACTAGAAGCCCCAGTTTCTTTTCTGCATTACTACTGCCTAGCCCAGTAGTTCTCAAACTTTTGTACTGGTCACCCCTTTCACATAGCAAGCCTCTGAGTTCGACCCCCCCCCAAATTAAAAACACTTATTTTTATATATTTAACACCATTAGAAACACTGGATTCAAAGCTGTGTTTGGGGTGGAGGTGGACAGCTCGCAACCCCCCATGTAATAACTTCACGACTCCCTGAGGGGTCCCGACCCCAGTTTGAGAACCCCTGGCCTAGCCAGTTAGTCCCCATTTTGTGGTTGTGTATTTGATTTTTGCCTCCTAAGTGTAATACTTTGCACTTGTCTCTATTGAATTTCATCTTGTTGATTTTAGGCCTGTTCTCTAATTTATCAAGGCCACTTTGAATTCTATTCCAGTCCTCCATAGTGCTTGCAATTCCTCCTAGCTTGGTGTCATCAAATTTTTATAAGTATACTCTCCATTCCATTATTCAAGTCACTATTGAAAATGCTGAATGGTTGAACTTACTTAAACCTAAAGCTAAACCCATGCTTAAGTGTTGCTAAATAGATGTAGACTGCAGAACCAGGGTTTCTATGGCTTCAAAATTATCTCCTTCCAACCCTGACTGTTAAAGAAAATATCTTACAGATACTTAACTAGGTTGCCATACCTGTACATTTTTTGTAGCCGAACTCTAATTGATCTCTAATTCCTTGTACATTTGTTTTCCATTAACAAAGTACTGAGGCAGCTATGCCATGTCTGTTCTATAACCTAGTGTCATAACTATAAAGGGAAGGGTAACAGCTGTCCTCTGTACAGTACTATAAAATCCCTCCTGGCCAGAGACTCCAAAATCCTTTTCCCTGTAAAGGGTTAAGAAGCTCAGGTAACCTGGCTGGCATCTGACCAAAGGACCAATAAGGGGACAAGATACTTTCAAATCTTGGGGGGGGGGGAGGGGGGAAGGTTTTTGTTTGTGCTCTTTCTTTGGGAGTTCGTTCGCTCTTGGGACTGAGAGGGACCAGACATCAATCCAGATTCTCCCCATCTTTCTAAACAAGTCTCTCATATTGCAAACTTGTAAGTAAAAAGCCAGGCAAGGCATCTTAGTTTTACTTTGTTTTCTCAACTTGTAAATGTACCTTTTACTAGAGTGTTTATCTTTGTTTGCTGTACTTTGAACCTAAGACTAGAGGGGAGTTCTCTGAGCTCTTTAAGTTTGATTACCCTGTAAAGTTATTTTCCATACTGATTTTACAGAGATAATTTTTACCTTTTTCTTTAATTAAAAGCCTTCTTTTTAAGAACCTGATTGATTTTTCCTTGTTTTTTAGATCCAAGGGGGTTGGATCTGTATTCACCAGGAGTTGGTGAAAGGAAGGAGGGGGAATGGTTAATTTCTCCTTGTTTTAGATCCAAGGGGGTTGGATTTGTATTCACCAGGAGTTGGTGGGAGGAAGGAGGGGGGATGGTTAATTTCTCCTTGTTTTAAGATCCAAGGGGTTTGGATCTGTATTCACCAGGGAATTGGTGAAGGTCTCTCAAGGCTTCCCAGGGAAGGCAACTAGCCTTGGGATGGTGGCAGCGGACCAGAGCTAAGCTGGTAGTTAAGCTTAGAAGTTTTCATGCAGGCCCCTACATTTGTACCCTAAAGTTCAAAGTGGGGATACAGCCTTGACATGGTGGCATAGCGGTGGGATTCATTTTACACCCAAAAGCCAGTAAGATTTTTTTTTCCTTCTAGCTGCTTGGAAAGCAGAGCTGAAGATAGATGCATATCTTATCTCTCCTTGCCTGAAGGCAGAGGTGTTAAGTTTTTTTAACAAGATCCTTTGTTAAGAGAAGGGTTCAATTAATGAGCAAACGACTGGTAAAAGGAATTTACAAGCTGAATTGTTTTTTTTTTCTTTCTTTTTACATCTTCGGGAGTAGCTAGTTAGAAAGTCTCTGTTAACTCAGCAGCAGCCAGAGCTGAATACATCCCAGTTTCAGTCAACTACAGAGGGGGTGACCCAGCACAAGAAAACAGAAAAATGACTACCAAAGAAGTAGCTAAAAAAATAGAACTGGCCAAACTAGAAGCAGAAGAATATGAAAGAAAACATCAGAGACTGCTTCAATTAACAAAACTCGAGACAGAGCAGAGAGAAAGAGAAGAGAAAGCCAAAGAGGACGCCCACAAGAGAGAGATGGAGCTGGAAAAAGCCAAAGAGGAGGCGAGAGAAAAAAAAAGGAAGCATGAACTGGAAGTAGCAAAGGCTAGGCAGGATGCACCAGCCCATCCTAGCAACTCCTCTCCAGGTACCACTTCCCATCCCAGAAAATTCCCCACCTACAAGGCAGGCGATGATACTGAGGCCTTCCTAGAAAATTTTGAAAGGTCCTGCCTTGGATACAGCATCACTCCAGACCAGTACATGGTAGAGCTGAGGCCGCAGCTCAGTGGACCCTTAGCAGAGGTGGCGGCTGAAATGCGTAAGGAACACATGAACAGTTATGAACTTTTTAAAAACAAGGCCAGACTCAGAATGGGGCTAACACCCGAGCATGCCTGTCGACGGTTCAGAGCCCTAAGGTGGAAACCCGATGTGTCATTTACCCGACATGCCTACCACATTGGGAAAAATTGGGATGCCTGGATATCAGGAGCAAATGTTAAATCTACGGAAGAGTTGCCCTTCCTAATGCAAATGGAGCAGTTTTTAGAGGGTGTTCCTGAGGAAATAGAAAGGTACATCCTAGATGGGAAGCCCAAAACTGTAACCGAGGCGGGGGAGATTGGAGCCAAATGGGTGGAGGTGACAGAAAAGAAAAAAGCTAGTAGCAGTTGGAGCGAATATCAGAAGGGGCAAGCCGAAACAAAACCTTACCACCGGGGACAACCCAAGGCCCCAGCCACATCCCAAGGGAAACCCCAGGCGCCTTCTCACCCCACCACACCAGTCTCCACCAACCAACATCACCCCGGTGATACCTTAGCCGGGCGATGTTTTAAATGTAATGAACTGGGACATATAAAGGCTCACTGCCCCAAGAACCCCAACCAATTACAGTTCATTACACCACAATCACACCAAAGATCCCCAGACCCAGATGCCTCTCTCATACCCTCAGAGCGAAGGGAAACCTTGAGAGTGGGCGGAAAGAAGGTTATCGCTTGGAGGGACACAGGGGCACAAGTGTCGACTATCCACCAATCCCTAGTGGACCCCAAACTCATCAACCCGGAGGCTCCAGTGACAATTCAACCCTTCGTGTCACAGTCTGTAACCTTGCCTACAGCCAAGTTGCATGTCCAGTACAAAGGCTGGTCAGGAATGTGGACTTCTGCAGTCTATGACAATTATCCCATTCCCATGCTACTGGGGGAAGACTTGGCCAACCATGTGAAGCTAGCCAAGAGGGTGGGAATAGTTACCCGCAGCCAGGCTAAGCAAGCTTTCACCCCCATCCCTGTTCCTGAGCCGTCCACCAGGGCCCCGTCTGTGTTACCAGAGACCCAAACAAAGGTGGTGGAACCGGAGCCCCTGCCAACGACTGCAACAGCCGTAGTGGATCCAATCCCAGAGACCCAGCCAAAGCCAGTCCCAAAACCGGAACTGACAACGCAACCAGCACCAGAACCATTGCCAGCACTGAATCCAGCACTTGCAAACCCGTCTACAACTCCAATGCCAGAGGACACCAGCGAGCCTGACCTGGCAGAAGCAGCAGATAACCCTACCCAAGAGGCTCAGCCAGAGCCTGAGATACCACATAGTGCACCAGCGAACAGCGGTTCACAGTCAATGGAAACAGCCCCAGCACCTGCATCGCTTCCAGAGGGACCAAGCCCCAGTCCACAGTCCAAGGAGGAACTGATGTCTCCAGCATCAAGGGAACAGTTCCAGGCCGAGCAGAAAGCAGATGACAGCCTTCAAAAAGCTTGGGCGGCGGCGCGGAGCACCCCACCGACTCTCAGCTCTTCTAACCGATCCCGGTTTGTTGTAGAACAAGGACTTTTATACAAGGAGACTCTTTCTGGTGGGCACCAGGAAGACTGGCATCCTCAAAGACAGTTGGTAGTTCCCACTAAGTATCGGGTAAAGCTCTTGAGCTTAGCCCATAATCATCCCAGTGGCCATTCTGGGGTGAACAGAACCAAAGACCAGTTGGGGAAGTCCTTCCACTGGGAGGGAATGGGCAAGGACGTTGCTAATTATGTCTGGTCTTGTGAGGTGTGCCAACAAGTGGGAAAGCCCCAAGACCAGGTTAAAGCACCTCTCCAGCCACTACCCATAATTGAGGTCCCATTTCAGCGAGTAGCTGTGAATATTCTGGGTCCTTTCCCAAAAAAAAACACCCAAAGGAAAGCAGTACATACTGACTTTCATGAATTTTGCTACCCGATGGCCGGAAGCAGTACCCTTAATTAACACCAGGGCTAAAAGTGTGTGCCAGGCATTAACAAACATTTTTGCCAGGGTAGGTTGGCCCTCCGACATCCTTACAGATTCGGGAACTAATTTCCTGCCAGGGACCATGAAAAACCTGTGGGAAGCTCATGGGATGAATCACTTGGTTGCCACCCCTTACCACCATAAAACCAATGGCCCGGTGGAGGGGTTTAATGGAACTTTGGGGGCCATGATACGTAAATTCATAAGTAAACACTCCAAAGATTGGGACCTAGTGTTGCAGCAGTTGCTTTTCGCCTACAGGGCTGTACCACATCCCAGTTTAGGGTTTTCACCATTTGAACTTGTGTATGGCCGCGAGGTTAAGGGGCCATTACAGTTGGTAAAGCAGCAATGGGAGGGGTTTACGCCTTCTCCAGGAACTAACATTCTAGACTTTGTAAGCAACCTACAAAGCACCCTCTGACACTCTTTAGCCCTTGCTAAAGAAAACCTAAAAAATGCTCAGGAAGAGCAAAAGGCCTGGTATGATAAACATTCCAGAGAACGGTCCTTCAAAGTAGGAGACCAAGTCATGGTCTTAAAGGTGCTCCAGGCCCATAAAATGGAAGCGTCGTAAAAAGCACCAATCACGGTCCAGGAGCGCCTGGGAGCTGTTAACTATCTCATAAAGCCTAAGGTATACCATGTTAATTCTCTTAAGCCCTTTTATTCCAGAGAATTAAACGTTTGCCAGTTTACAGCCCAGAAAACAGGTGACGTGGAGTGGCCTGAAGGTGTCTACTACAAAGAAAAAAAGGATGGTGGCGTAGAAGAGGTGAACCTCTCCACAACCCTTGAACGTCTGCAGCAACAGCAGATTAAGGAGCTGTGCACAAGCTTTGCACCAATTTTCTCAGCCACTCCAGGACAAACCGAACGGGCATACCACTCCATTGACACAGGTAATGCTCACCCAATTAAAACCCCACCCTACCGGGAGTCACCTCATGCCAAAACTGCTATACAAAGGGAGATCCAGAACATGCTACAGATGGGTATAATCCGCCCCTCTAATAGTGCATGGGCATCTCCAGTGGTTCTAGTTCCCAAACCAAATGGGGAAATACGCTTTTGCGTGGACTACCGTAAGCTAAATGCGGTAACTCGTCCTAACAACTATCCAATGCCACGCACAGACAAGCTATTGGAAAAATTGGGACATGCCCAATTCATCTCTACTTTAGACTTAACCAAGGGGTACTGGCAAGTACCACTAGATGAACCCACTAAGGAAAGGTCAGCCTTCGTCACCCAGGCAGGGGTGTATGAATTCAATGTACTCCCTTTCAGGTTGCAAAATGCACCCGCCACCTTCCAAAGACTTGTAAATGGTCTCCTAGTGGAATTGGAAGAATTTGCAGTTGCCTACCTCGATAATGTGGCCATTTTTTCTGATTCATGGGTAGAGCACCTGGAGCACCTGAAAAAAGTCTTCGAGCGCATCCAGCAGGCAGAACTAACTGTTAAGTCTAAAAAGTGTCAAATAGGCCAAAACAAAGTAACTTACCTGGGGCACCAGGTGGGTCGAGAAACTATAAATCCCCTACAGGCCAAAGTGAATGCTATCCAAAAGTGGCCGGTTCCAAAGTCTAAGAAACAGGTCCAATCCTTCTTAGGCTTGGCTAAATATTATAGGCGATTTGTACCCCACTACAGCCAAATTGCTGCCCCGCTAACAAACCTAACCAAAAAGAAACAGCCAAATGCAGTTCAGTAAACTAATGAGTGTCAAAAGGCCTTTAACCAGCTTAAGGCAACACTCATGTCTGACCCTGTGCTAAGGGCCCCAGACTTTGACAAACCATTCCTAGTAACCACAAATGCGTCCGAGCGAGGCGTGGAAGCCTGTACATTTTTTGTAGCCGAACTCTAATTCATCTCTAATTCCTTGTACATTTGTTTTCCATTAACGAAGTACTGAGGCAGCTATGCCATGTCTGTTCTATAACCTAGTCTATAAACTAGTCCTATTCCTCTGGAGATGAAAAGAAATGAAATATGAAGGTTCGCTCGCCTTAGACTTTTGACTTCCCTTTCAATTTCCAACCACTGACAAGAGTATTGATCAAGAGGAAACATTATCTGAAAGGACTTTTCTCAGTCAAGTTGTCTATCACAGCACATCAAATAATTGATTGCTATGAAGAGCTACATATCCTAGACACACAGATACTGCAGTGCTGAGTGCCGTACAAATACCCAGAAATGGAGAACCAAAAGTGTTCCCATTCCACTATGTGACTCACCACTCACTGGAAAGATCAATTCAATATAGTATTAAACATAGCTTAGGGGGAAGTGTCATAACTGTATTTTACCTTTATTTTTGGTATGAGACTTTAATAACAGACTTGCTTAGCCTTCCCCCACCAAATATTAATTTGCTTTAATGAGGACCACCTCAGCCTATGAAGGGATTTCCTGTTTTCTGTCTTTAGTTAGTCAATTTGCACATTTAGTTCAGTGCTTTATATTGCTATACTATTGTACATTCTAAGGAGAAGGTGTTGAAAAGAGACTGAGTTAAAACATGAGTTCTCTTCCCAGTTTTCCATATACGGACCAATCCTGTTCCAACTGGTCAATGGCAAAATTTCCATTCCCTTAAAAGGGAGCAGGATCAAGCCCTTGCCTCTGCACATTTTCAAAAATTTTGAGTGCCTCAGTTCATCTCAACATGAGGCACCTGAGGCCTGATTTTCAGAGGTACTGATCACGCACAACTTCTATTACTTCAATTATTATGACTGAATTACAGGCTGGAAGCTTTGATACAGCTCTGGTTGGTTGTGATGCTTATCAAAGTGATTTAAAATCACAGGAAAAAGCTGCTATGTAAGTACAGAAAGATTTATATTTATACACTGTGCTCCACATCTAAAATCTGCAGCACAGAGAGAGCTGTACCACGGATTATTTTCTGTTTTATTAAGAAGAATTATTTTGGTTTGGTTAGGTATTTGGCAAGCTAGTTGAAAAATAAAGACAATCTTGCTTATAAACAGATTTTCAATGTACATCTTCTTTGTTATAATAATTAAGATGGTGCATTTATATAATGGATCTCATCTGGCTATCAGAGTGAAATCCTGGCTCCACTGAAATCAGTGGCAAAATTCCCATTGATTTTAGTGGGGGTATGATTTAACACTGTTTTGTGAATGAGAGTGAGGATCATTATTCCCATCATATAGGATAGGAAACTGAGGCACAGGTTGATTGTGTTTTTGCTCAAGATCACACAGCAAATCTGAGGTCTCCTGACCACCAGTCCCATGCTCTGACCACTAGGCACATTGCCGTTCCTGTTTAAAAACCTCCCAGTTTTCATTTCCTTCTGTATAATAGCTATGTAAGCCTAAAGGAACAGTGATGTAAAATTATTAGGATGTTTTTACTGAGCTCTGCTTTGCCTGAGACAGCACCAGACTGTCACAGAGTGCCAGAACTGACACACAACTCTTCATTTTAAGATTGTATTTACTGCTGTTTCAACATCATTAAAAATACCCTGTTTTTCTTTAAAATCTCTTGAGACATATTAATCAGTGACAGCAACTACATAAATAATCCTCACTGATTAATCCATTTTGCTCAGCCGAGATCAAGAAATAGAAAAGGTTTGACGCTCGACAATCAATATTCAGAGCAGTTGTGGGAGAGCCAGGAAAATGGATCACTGAGTCAGCAGCATGCATCAAAATAAATGTAAGGGTTATGTGAGGAAGAGGTGGGGAGCATTCAGTCAAGGGACATAGAGAGGTGACTAGTGCTGAGTAAAGAATCAACATAAAAGGACATGTAAGAAATGTGTCTTCTAGTTTCATAAACAGTGTGGGAAATTCCAGGAGCGATTGCACCTCTCTTCGAATGGTGTAGCATGCTTTCTTCTCTGCCCAGATAGCTGTGCTGGCATGGAAGGGAGGGCTACCTGGGGCATTAGGGGAAGCAGCCCTTGTCAAAGGGCAGAGGGCTCAAGGAGAGAAGGCAGCTCCTCCTTGTACCTTCCCCGTACCCTAACCAGGCAGGGCCTGATCTGGCCCTCAATCTGTGTCAAAACTGGAACTAAAATTCAGGAGTCCCCCACCTGACAACAATGATCTCATGAGGAGGAAAAATAAAAAGAGAAGGTGGATGCAAAAAATCTATTCAGTCCCTATAGACCCATGTAACTGAGAAATTACTATGTGAAGGACAGACTTTAAAAAAAAAGAGAATATTTACAGACAATTTACTCTAAAAGCCAATCTGTCTAGTGAAATTTGTTCTTGATTCAGATAAAATAACTCAAGTAGCTAGGGACTGATGTGACAACTAGAGCATTTGATTTATGCTGTTTACCTCAGATAGGCCACAGCTCATTCTGAGAACAGTCAGTCACCATTTGTTGTTGCCTGGATTAAGTATGGACAGAATGCTTTGCTTCACTCACCAACTGTGACTTGTTAACTGAAGTGCTGCAGAAAGGTACTCTGGGACCCTCTGAGCTGATGGAGCGAATACAGATATCAGTATGATCTTTGCTACACCTTTGTTTGAGGTGTAGCATGCATGAGGACACAGTCCATTGCAGAAGGAGTGGCCGTGGCCAGAGAGCTGGTGCTGATCATGAACACAGGTAGCCCCAGGGCTGGATTTAGGGACAGCTGACACAGGTAACCAGGGTCGGCTCCAGGGTTTTGGCCGCCCCAAGCAGCCAAAAAAAAAAAAAAAAAAAAAAGCCGCGATCGCGACCTGCGGCGGCAATTTGGCGGAAGGTCCTTCACTCCCAGCAAGAGTGAGGGACCGTCTGCCGAATTGCCGCTGAATCGCTGGACCTGCCGCCCCGCTCCGGAGTGGCCACCCCAAGCACCTGCTTGCCAAGCTGGTGCCTGGAGCCGGCCCTGCAGGTAACCGCCTGGGGTGCCAGGCTTGGGGGTGGGAGGGTGGATTACCTACGCTTCATTTTTTCCTGGGTTCTTCAGCTATGGACAGCACTAAGTTGACAGAAGAATTCTTCCATTGATCTAGCTACTGCCTCTTGAAGGTGGAATACCTGTGCTGGGGGAGAACTCCTATCAGCGTAGGTAGTGTCTACACTGAAGCACTACAGCAGTGCAGCTGTGCCACTGTAGCATTTCAAGTGTAGACAAGCACCAAGTACTGTAGGGGTTGGTCAGACTTGGATGGGAAACATCTAATGAATGCTCGAAAGCTGCAGAAAGTGTCAGTGGTAATGCTGTAGTTGATATTTTCCCTTTTGAATCATCACTGGATCAACACGGTATTAAACGCTATTGTGCTAATGGAGGTACTCTGTGTAAATTGGAGGTTGTGTGCCTATTGTGGCCATTCTAAGAACTTATGACCCATTTGGTAATGAGGGATATTAACTCAAATTGCAATGTGATCAGCACATTCCAGTCATTCATTCTTTCAATCTAAATTCCTTCTTCCATTTCAGGAGTTTGATACTTGGGTCCACTAGGGCAGCTTTGCACAGATCTGGTAGTGCAAAGCTGCCCTAAAGCCAGTAGAGCTGAGTGGCAGAAGAATTCTCTGTGCATTAGGAAATTTTCTGGTGTTATAGAACAGCTGTAGTGGTTTAAGCCACCCTGACTCCTGGCACTGGGGTTGTAGCAAGGAGGAAAAGGGCAGTGCAGTGGTATCCCTATGCTCCACTAGTCCCCTGCTAATGGAATGGCCCCTGAGGATTGTACATGTACAATGTAGCTTAGAACAGCCTTACAACTGTTCTAATATATGCCAGGGACCAAGCTGGCACAGAACTGTCCCCAGGATCAACTTCTTTCTGCTTCAGTCCTTCCACCCTACTCAGAATCTGGCCTGGTATTCTTGACTTCCTGTGCTGGTGCATGCTGTTTAATAGCTGTTGCATTCCACATCAGAGATGGCTGTATTCCATGTTGGGTGAAGTTGTTCCTGTACCTGTGCATGGTTAGTAAATCCTTAAGGACAAAAACACAATATAAAATGTATGATACAGTGTGCTGCTGTTTCCATTAAGTACTTTATTAACAATCTAGTTTTAATAAATGATATCCTCCTCATTAACCGTATGAGTGCCAGATTGCTGGGGATTTTTCTCCCCATACAGTGAGAAGATTGTTGGGAACTTGAAGCAGGATTTCTAACAACATGTGTTTACAAAGCTAGTCACATCACAGGGTAATGGCCAGCTAGAGCTTTAAGTCTTTCCATTGTTCCTTTGCCTTTCTTGGCAGATTATTTCTTTCCAGTCTGTTTGTACTTGTGATGGCTTAGGTCCATCTGGTTCAGATTCTGGAAGACAAGACAGTTTTTTTTCTTTCCATCTGCATTCATCCCAGCAAGCCTAGTTGAGGCTGATGGATTGTCTTTGATTTCTTGCCCTCTCAAAGAGTAGTGGAGTCTGAAATGAGCTCCTTAGTGTAAGCAGAGTCAGAATGAGTGCTACCCTGACATCTGGTGGTGAGCTGTGGAAAAGGACTTCAAGGCTGATCTCATTTGCATGGGCACACCCACCCTGCCTAGCATGATGGACTGCCTGCCCAAATGGTCACTTTAGCTGCTGTGGGAACCCCAGTCTCTTTGTTATTGGGGCAGGAGTAATAAAGGGTTGTTATCCTGGATATGTGAATCAAGGACAGTAGAACTATACTTGGCATTTTTTGATGAAGGGATTCCTCCTCAACTAAGCAGCACTCACTAGGCAAGGGACATGGGTTCCAAAGCCCACTGACCTGAGAGGTGGGCTACAGGTATGTGTATATGGCTTTGAGCCTGCCTATTGCTATTATGTAATAATAGAGCTAATTTTGATTCCATTAGTAGTCTTGTTACATATGGTAGAACTGAAATCACTGACACTTAGGTCTAAGCATTAGACCTACTTTGGACTAGTGGTGCATTAGCACTGAGGCTCCCCTACTACCAGCTAAAGTCAGTGAGAGCTGTGTTAAGTCAGGGGGGCCTGAAGACAAGCTGATGGAGCAGACAGCAGGATAGTGAGTGGAGTGGATAGCAGGGCGGCTGGCAGAGAGCAGAGTGGGTAGTCAGGTGGCTGGTGGAGAGCGGAAAGGAGCAGCCAGCAGGATGACTGGTGGAGAGGCGCAGCTGGCGGTGAAGATTGCAGCAGAACCCCATGGAGGGGCATGGCACTCTGCCTTCAACCCGAGCAGAGGAGCATGTAAGATGTCTTCCCCCAAACCTCCTGCCACTTCCACCTAGGCTGGGAGGTAAACTCTGCAGATGAACTTCTGAACTCTGGGGGCTGCACTGACCAAGGTCAGACACTGGGTGGGGTGACTGTTGGGTTGCTGGACTTAAGACCCTGAGGGGAAAAGGACACTGCCAGACTAACTTGGGGGTGGATATTTTGCTGATGGTTTGTGTTATGAATCCCGTTTGTGGTGTTTCCCCAACATAATGCCACATTCTTTCCCTTCTTCATTAAAAGGCTTTTGCTACACTCAGATTCCTTCCCATGCGAGAGGGGAAGTATTGCCTCTTAGAGGCACCCAGGGGGTGGTATGTAATTGTCCCAGGTCGCTGGGTGGGGGCTCAAGCCAGTTTTGCATTGTGTTATTAAAACGGAACCCCCAGATACTGAACCTGGCCCTTGTTGCTGCCAACTCTGATGGGCAGAAGGATTACATTAGATTGGGTGGAACTGGACAATGATGGTGAGTCAGATTCACCTGTAGGTGCTATTTTATGACTATAGTTTGTGCTATTTGGCCTGGAGCATGGGAGACCCCAGTTATGTCTAGCACAGCAATACATGCAGAGGTCTTGTCTCTTGTTAGCTTGAAGCCAACTTTTGTCCACATAACTCAAGCTAGAGATTTTTGTAAGTGGGGCTTTAAGCTTGAGGTAACTAGCCTGCTGGGAGTGTGGGCTGAAGTCTGAGTGCTGCTGAGCTAATAATGCAGAGGAAACTCAGTAACAGGCCACTCACGTGCTAGAAGTCCCCCAAGGGCATTCCTCAAATCCCTGCCTTGGCATATTTTTGTTTATCCCTCCCATCCTCGAGACAGGAAGTTAACCCAGTGTAAATATGACACTTCAGTGGTCAGATCCCACTTACACGTAGCACTCCACACCTGTAATACTTGCTCTAGCTCTGCTGTTAGGCTTCATCAGTCAGGTGGCGACCTGTGGAAAACCCTCTTCATAGCATATGGCTCCCTGGCCTGAGGCTGACACCAAACTGCCTGTTCAGTTGTGGTGTGATGCCAGCAGGACTTATGATTTTTGGGTCCAAGACCAGAAATCGGCAGGTATCCAAGGAGAGCTCAAACTGTCTGAAGTGATCAACTGGACTGGCCAGCAGTACTGGGAGAAGATCCAATACCATCAGGCAAAGGATTAGAACTCCAGTCTGGTCCAGAACTGATGAACTCGCTGTACTACAAGCAGTTCAACCAGGGGCTCTGTGGTGCCCCAAGTACAGAGCCCATCCTCACACTTGATGGCTCAAGTGCTCCTGGGGAAGTTCATGAGGATCTGACCATAAATCCCTGAGGAGGACTGAAAGCTATCACTGACAACCACCTCCAGTGAGGTAGTGCTGACACTCTCCACTGAGGACTACAGCTATTCAGGCCACATCCGGGACTCAAGTGAGGAGATGGAGGAAGCGATGGAGGGACCTTCATCAGCTCACCCAGGTAAGGACTCCATTTCCCATTCCTGTTATGGTCAGGGGGTAGGGAGTGACATACGGGGCTTATCCTAGCAGTTGTAGGATTAATCTGAATGGAGGATGTTGTGTGGTAGAGGGCAGGCAGATGCTTGTAGCTTCCCTCCTTTCTGGGCATGGGAACCTGCCAACCCTTGGTGTCCAGAGGGCAAGATTCCGATACTGCCACACATAATGGAACCATCATTCCACCTCATAGCCCAGCATCCAGAAGCCTGGCTTCAGTACAGCTGCAAAAACCATTCCCTGCCAAGTGTGGTAAACCAACACCCCCCTACTCCTACAGCATACACTAATGGTGCCTTAGCATCAGCAACCTCCATTTCCCCCACCGCTGGTCAACATCCCCAGCACCAAGATGGATTCTAAGCAATGGGGAAATTTTTTTTAGGTGTTCTGATAGATTGTGTGCAGTGTTGGTCTCAGGATATTACAGAGACAAGGTGGGTGAGGTAATGTCTCTTTATTGGACCAACTTCTCTTGGTGAAAGAGACGAGCTTTCAAGCTACACAGAGCCAAAGAATGTACTGCCAGCTTGTCTTTCATCAAAAGAAGTTGGTCCAATGTAAGATTACCTCACCCACCTTGTAATTCTGATGGATTTATTTTGCAGCACATCACTGCACATGTGCCAATCTGGCACTTTAAATGCCTGTGAAAGCAGAATCAGGGGAGGGTACAATTAACTGTGGGGTGCATATATAGCACTATGCGCTCTCTCGCTCTCTCTCTCTCTCTCACCAGCAGTAGTATTTCAGCACTTAAAGAGGCAATCCAAACTCTGTTACCACTGCCCCAGGAAGTCAGTCCACTGCAGGGCCTTTCTTTGGTGTACAGTTAACAGCACTTCAAAAGCACAGGACTGGTTTCTGACTGCTGCAGGGGTATGGGGTGGGGTGGAAAGAACTGTTGTATGGATGTTCCTGCATCCAGTTCAACAGTCTGGCTGTTGGCCTGAATTTTACCCCATTCTTGTGGTATTGGGTAATAGAACTCTCTGTAAAGCAGACTTTCCAGATGGTTCTTCAGATTTTTAGGCAGCTCCAACTTCTCTCTGAAGCTGACCATTCCCCAACAGGCATTTATTGTCCTTTAATCTGGAGCTGACAAAAGAAGGCCAGTGTATAAACTGAGGGTTTTCTTGAAGTCTGCCATCTGCTGTTCTGCTAAGAAAGTAGCTGATCCACTGAGGGAGGTTAGCATTTTCCAAGGCGGACACATCCTGAAATAATATTAAGAGCATCCCTGGTAACATTCTGGTGTCCCAGCCCTGCTCCTCACTATGCACTCAAGCTTCCCAAAATGGTGTTAAGCTTATTTTTACTCGTAAAGGTCTTACCATTGTTACTATGCTCAGGATCCCTAGAATTCAGCAGCTGCAAAACAGTTTTGCTTTTGTTGGGGAGCGAAGGCCTAGAGATAAAAGTTGTTGTTTAAGCCTTGCTTTTAAAGTTAAAGAAGTGATGCTTCTTTCTGTTTTAACCCTTGACAGAAAAATGATGTACTATTTCTTTCCTTCAAGGCACATTCGGACAAGTGCATCCTAGCAATTCCTCCCAGAAGGCTCTGAACCTTGCCACGGGTCAGAATAAGAGAAGCAGGAGGAAGAGGTCACAGGAGGGCCTTCTGGTGGAGATGTATTTGGCAAAAGGTCTTGAAGAACTTTAAGCTTCAGCAAATGATGCCAGAGTAGCAATGGTAATTCCAGGCTACAACTAAGAGGATGGTAGAACACAGCCTTGACTAGCCCTGGAGCTATTCTGAATTGCATGGGCCAGTTCACCACAAACAACTTACAAAGACAAGAGCTTTGCATTCAGAGGGCATGTGATATGCCACGTATGGACTGGTTACAGAGCTTCCACCCCAGAAAGAGATACAAAAATGTGTTCTCCTTAAGACCCTTTATGTACTGCCAACTATAGCTATTCTCAGTGCAGGTAAGATACATTACACATGGTTCTACCTAGTGGCTGAACATATAACTAACAAGTATCAGAGGGGTAGCCGTGTTAGTCTGAATCTGTAAAAAGCAACAGAGGGTCCTGTGGCACCTTTGAGACTAACAGAAGTATTGGGAGCATAAGCTTTCGTGGGTAAGAACCTCACTTCTTCAGATGTCTTGCATCTGAAGAAGTGAGGTTCTTACCCACGAAAGCTTATGCTCCCAATACTTCTGTTAGTCTCAAAGGTGCCACAGGACCCTCTGTTGCATATAACTAACAGTCCATTACAGGAGTAGCACCTGCTGGCTGAGTATTTCTCCTGTTTGGGTCATGCCAGAACAAGACTGCCTGCAGCAGTGCAAAGAGGGCCACTGGCAAATGGCCATGTATGAATGGTGTGAGGGAACTGTGGGCAGCAGGAGCCAGACCAGCAGAGCCCCAGCACCAGCCTTGGTTCAGGAGCAGCCTCATCCTGCAGCCATGAACTCTCCTGAGGTGCCCCCTCTGGGTTGGGGTGTGTGTGTGTAAGCCAGTGCCTGGAAGGAAGTATGTATGATCAGGTTCACCCTTCTCACTGCACCCCGAGGCAGAGATGGTGGAGTGATTAAGTACCCAGACCATGTGCAGTACTGGCACTGTACCCCTTGAGTGCACGACACGTTCATAAGGCAGGGGGGCTGCTACTATGGGTCACAGTTTCAATGTCAACTGTTGCAGCAGGATTGTTGGTATTCTCTGTTGCACTGTTAAATGCTAGCCTTTGCTGGACTGATGGGGGCATTCACTGCTGCACTGTTAAACTGGCTCTGCTAATGGCATTATTCACTGATGCCCTGTTGCAATGTTAAATGGTTAAAGCAGCAGGATTGCTGATGTTAATAAGTTCTTTCTTTGTTCAATCCCTTGGTCTGTGTGAGTGCTTTAACTGAACTAGAGAGGGAGGCGTAATTAACACAATCTTATTTCAGCATGACCACCATCACAATAAATACTTTCTCAGAGAAGCCCTGATACACAGCATACCAGCTGCCTCAGCTAATCCAAGCCAGGCAGTGGGGCTTGGATTTGGTCATGGGGGCGGGAGGGTCAATCCCCAACAGATAGGGACTCTCCTTCAGGCCAGCCTCCTCTCTAACTGCATGCCAGGTGGGGGAAACAGGAACAGATTCCATACTTTGACTAGTTCCATTCTAAAGCTAAGCTTTTGCCTAGCTGACTGCTTCCATCTCCTCTCTCCCCAGTTCCTGGGGCAGCTCCTGGAGTTGCAACAGCAGCACAGGAAGGCAGCCATATTCTTAGAGGAACAGCAGATGGCAGCATTTGTCTCTCTTACTAACTAGAACAGGGGTCGGCAACCTTCAGAAGTGGTGTGCCGAGTCTTCATGTATTCACTCTAATTTAAGGTTTCGCATGCCAGTAATACATTTTAACGTTTTTAGAAGGTCTCTTTCTATAAGTCTATAATATATAACTAAACTATTGTTGTAAATAAGGTTTTTAAAATGTTTTAGAAGCTTCATTTAAAATTAAATTAAAATGCAGAGCCCCCCCCGGACCGGTGGCCAGGACCCCGGCAGTGTGAGTGCCACTGAAAATCAGCTTGCATGCTGCCTTTGGCACACATGCCATAGGTTCCCTACCCTTGAATAGAAGCTTAAGGTAGGACACTGGGAGAGATGGTTTAGATAGAGACCTGGGGGAATTGGAGGAGAAGGCCAGCCTCCTAGAGCGATTTGGGAGTGAGAAGGGAACAGACACCAGGGACTTGCCCCATGAAAAGGAAGTATGGGGAGATGCAGAGAGACAAAGCCCCAAGTGCTGGCAGGAGGCATAAAGAGACTCAAAATTTAAGTGCAAAAGAGATCATCATGATCATTTATTCTGACCTCCTGCAACATTGCAGGCAACAGAACCTCACCCAATCACCCTTGTAATAAGCTCATAACATCTGGCTGAGTTACTGAAGTCCTCAAATCTTTATTATTAATTATTATTATTTGAAGACTTCAAGATACAGAGAATCCCCCCATTTACTCTAGTTCAAACTAGCAAGGTGACCTGTGCACAATACTGCAATCCACCCAGGGTCTCTGCCAATCTGACCTGGAAGGAAGATTCCTTCCTGAACCCAAATATGGTGATCAGTTAGATCCTAAACATGTAAACAAGACTCATCAGCCAGATACCTGGGGAGAATTCTCTTTAGTAACTCAGAGCCCTCCCCCTTTAGTGTCCCCTCTCTGGCCATTGGAGATATTTGCTAATAGCAGTCATGGATGGGTCATAGGCCATTGTAGGCAACCTCCTCATAGCATCCCCTCCATAAACTTATCAAGCTCAGTCTTGAAACAAGTCCTCCCCACCCAACTATTCCCCTTGGGAGCCAGTTTTAGAACCTTACTCTTCTGACTGCTAGAAACCTTCATCTAATTTCATGCCTAAACTTATTGATGGCCAATTTATATCCATTTGGTTTTGTGCCAGCATAGGGCCCCTAACTTAATTCCTTTCCCTTTCTGGTGTTTATCCCTCTCTATTTATAGGGAGCAATCACATCTCCCCAGTCTTTGTTTTTGTTAGGCTAAACAAGCCAAGTTTCTTAAGTCTCCTCTGGCAAAGTAGGTTCTCAGTTCCTCTGATCATCCCAGTAGCTCTTCTCTGCACCTCTTCCAGTTTTAATTCATCTTTCTTAAATATGGGAGACCAGAATTGCGCACACAGTGTTGTGGGTTAGGACAGACCATTTGGGTGGGCAGTAAAAGGAGAGCACTTAAGCTATACAAGGGTGGGGGTACCCTAAGCATATGTAGACCCACGTATGTTTTTTAGGAGGGCATTTTTGGAAATGCATAGCAATCTGCCCTTTTGATATCTAGTTTGGCTCCTGTGTCTTTTAGGCAATGCCCTTAAGTACCTTGAGCTATGTCATTTTAAACTGTGTTTTCTTCCAGAATACTCAAACAGTGGTCCTTCACTGACATCCGTGGATGTAATTGAGTATTACACACTTAAAGTGTCTTGTGCTCTGAAAGTTTGATCATTAGAGAAAGTTTAATCCTGTTCCTAAACTTCCTCCTCCTCCCACACAGGAACTCCTGGATTAACACATCTTGCTGTGTATGATTAATAGTCCTCCCACACCCATCCTTTTATACCATAAAAAGCCATTGAGAGAAATTGTAAGACACTGTGGTCTTAAATGACAGAATCATCTGCAAGCTGCTATCCTAGATAGGGTCTTATATCACCCTTATCACTGTAGTGCCTGAGCACCTTCCAGTAGTGCATTAAGCAACATGACTAACACCTGTTACGTTTGGTTCATGTGTTCTCGTTCTCTCTCTCACACACATTCTCTCCCAAGGGAGGAAAATTGTGTTTTGCTTTGGTAGGGTTTTGTTTAACTGCCCGCCTGACTGTGTTAGACAAGGTAAGGTCAAAGGAATGTTGTTTGCACGCGGACAGCAAGGGGGCATCAGGACCCATTTCCTTAAAATAAGCTCTATTTGTATGTAGTGCTGTCCCTGCTGCCTTTCGTCAGTGATCCCTCAAGGTTGAGGATGATCTTTCGCAGGTGTTTATGGCTCCTTTGACTGACTGAGGAGTCCGATCCTTGACCGCAGGCTCATTGGCAGACATTGCAGGTGGTGTTGGAAATCAGGGTTGGGCTGCATGACAGTTGTCTGTCTTTTCTTTTCTGGCACTCTTTCTGCAACCAGAGGAAGGCGATTTTCCTCAAATGGACATTCCCTCTCTGACAGGTCTTTGCCAGTTATCCCTGTCCTGGGCTACTGTCTCCCAGTGTGTGGTGTCAATGCCACGTGACTGGAGATTTATCTTGAAGGTGTCTTTAAAGTGTTTCTTTTGGCCTCCCCATTTCCTTTCTCCTTTGAGTTGGGCGTACAGCGGTTGTTTTGGTAAGTGCATGTGCACACAGTGCCTGCTCCACCTCAGCTGGTGCTGGATAATCTGGGCCTCAACACTGAAGATGTTGGCCTCTGTGGACACTGGCATTAGTGCAGTGATCCTCCCACTTTATGTTGAGGACCTTTTGAAGAAAGTGTTGGTGCTGACATTCCAGGTTTTTCTGGTTTATAAACCTAAAGTCTAGTGTGTGTGTTGTGTGTGTTGAACTCCTGGCCCTGCTGCCTTTACCTGCTTTGGGGCACAAGGGGTTAAGGGAGGAAGATGAAAATCATCTATCTTCTAGTTCTACATCTCCTTCACACAACTCTGACATAAGTAGCACCATCTCCTAACAATTCTATTGCCTGGATGAGACAGCACCTGGCTGAAGCTGAACAAAGGCAAGATGGAGGTGATGTCAGTGGGAAGAAGAAAACAGTTTGTCACATTAGCATTCCCTGTTTTCTAGCTGTATGAACCACAGGGCCATTAGGAGGGGGAGCCCCTTCCCCCAGTTGAGATGGGATGGCCCCCAAACTGGCATTGCAACCTAGTACGTGGGGTTGCAGCACCACCTGAGTGGCACTGTGACCCTTCATGTCAAGTTGCACCTCTTGGAGCAGGGAGCTGGGCCCAGCCCTGCAGGACAAGAGTTGAGCAGTTGTTGCAGGGCAAATGTGGTGTGGACTCACTCTCCAACACCTTTCTCCCTCCCCCCGCCAGCTTCCTCTCAGTTGCAATTCTTTGGGACAGCTTGGGGGGCCTTAGGTTCAGATTTTGCCCTGGGCCCCTAAAAACATTTGCAGCCCTGATGAACCAGGATCTTCATGATTTTTCTCTTCAAAATTGCTCCATAAACATTGAGCGATTCCAGGCTGTGGATTGTTTGGTTTTTTTGAGCTCTTACTGAATATTTCTTAGAGTATTCAATGTTTGAGCAATGTGATTGGTGTCCAAGTCACGTGGTATTGTCTGTTCCCTGGTTGGATGACTCAACCTTTCTAAACTACTTCAGGGGATGATGGGATATACTAGTCCTTTGTGCTCTTGGAGGAGGACATTTTGAAGTCCTGTTCAAAGCTAGTCCCTGGAAGGAAACCCCTTCTATCCTTGCCTCTACTACAGTGTTTACAAAGGACCAGGTGTGGCAAATTGATGGGGTTTGTTTGTTTGGCACATGAGCCTTGTTACCTTGCCAATAAGGAACTATATAACCTACTGACTGTTGCTGCATGTGACTGGGGAGCTCAGAGGCTAGTCAGAGTTAATGTTAAGGCCTGTTTTGCCCAGAGAGCTGGTAGGGAGGGACCCCTATGTTCTGGGACTCTCTTCTTGTAATTGTATGCTTTTAAAGCCTGTAACCAAAGCAGCAGGCTTGGGACCTTGTGTGGAAGAGATCTGCGGTGGGTCTTGCACTTTCATTTTTGTTTTTATTCTATTAAGAGCCTGAAATAAATATAGCCTCACCCAAGAAGTGGGGCAAAGACTTTCTTATTAACCAGAGGATTTGGCTATTGTGCCCTGCACAATGTGGGGTGAAACTACTTTGGCTTCCACCCACAATGATTTTATTTTGGCACTAATCCAATTTTATTAAATTAAATGAACCTCTGCTGTGAGCCTGACACTTGCTTTTTGCACATACTTGTACTGGCAGAACTTCACTTGCGTGATGCTCAGAAAAATGAATGGAGTGGAGTGTGAGCCCTGCTGAAATAGTTTTATTTAGAAGTTGTTTAAAATGTTCATGAATAAGTTATTCTCCTATTTACCCAGCTCTGTTCAGATCTCATTCATTGCAGCTATCCTGCTACGCTCGTTTTAACAACAAAACCAGGGAGTCCATTGGGGCTCTAAACCCAGTGGCCTGTTTCTTGACACAAATGCACAGCTTGCATTTTCTGCTTTGTCCCATTGACTCTTTCGTGCTTAAGCTAGTACGCTGCTGCCACTGTTTGCCAGGGGCTTTTTCTTGTTGCAGAGCATGCCTGTGGGTGCTACTTTTGTGTCCCAGACATTTGTTACCCCCCCCCCCCATATGTTCCTAATAGGTTTCCCAGAGGCTTGCTTTGATACAGTCTGTCTATCTGGCACCCTCAAGTGTCTTCAACTCCTCAGTCATTTCATACTTCACTGTTCTGGAATACGATTTTTGGCTCCTTAATTGCAGCAATTGTCATCAGGTGGAAAAATGCCAGTGTCATGATGCTGCCTTTGCCTGCCACTTGAGCCCTAGCAGAACTGTCATATAGAGAGTGGGCACCGTGTTGTAACACATGTGTACATGCCATGCCCCAATGATCTGGAGTGTGCATCAGCTGGGAGTGTTGAGGGTGTCTCTCCAAGCCAGGAATGTCAATAAGGCTGGCTGGCTGTCCTAACCCTCATGCCAGCAATTAACAGACATATGTGATTAATGCTGACTAAAGGCTGTATTTGGAAAAACCCTGAACCAAACTATTATCCATACAATTGCTTTATAAAGTGAAGAGCTGTATCTAATGAGGCTGTGTTCCACAAGGTGTGAGTGAGGGGGTGATAATGCAGTTTCTGTTCCCTTTGATTCTCTGCAGGAGGCCCCAGGGAACATACCTGGGCATCTGTGCTCTTGTGTGCTCTTTTCTTAAATAGATTTATGGGATTGTTTAGACTCTGCTGCATGAATCAAAATAGGGTAAAAGTGGCGCTAGTGTCCTGATAGGTCTGCTGAACATAGCCTTTGGTTTAGAACTGCAGGCTTTTCTTAAGGGAAAATCTCCCTTTTAGGTGCTGTACAGGCAGGGGTGAAAATAAATCTAGTGACTTACCGGTACGCTGGGGCCAGCTCTGGCCCCCGGAAGAGGCAGGGCCTAGGGTGGCAGGGGCGTGGCTGAGGGAGTCAGAGCTAGCCCCAGCCCACCCTGTAAGGTAAGTGCCATCCTACCCCACCCACCGGGGTAGCAGCAGCAACCTGGGGCTCCAGGGGCTATTTAAAGGGCACGCGGCTCCCCTGCTTCTACTGCCCCGGCCCTGTAAATAGCCACAGGAACCCTGGGGAAGCAGTGGGGCTCCCGCGGCTATTTAAAGGACCAGGGTGGCAGATACATTTGGAGCCCTGGGCCCTTTAAATAGCCCCTGGAGTCCCCTGCTACTCCTGGGCTCTGGGGGCTATTTACAGGGCCCGGGGCTCCCCTGCTTCTACTGCCACAGCCCTTTAAATAGCCCCCAGAGCCCCACAGCCCTACCCCAGGGCTCCAGCAGTGGGACTCTGGTGGCTCCAGCCCCTGCTGGGAGCCCCAGGCCCTTTAAATTGCCCCCTGGGGAAGCTGGGCTGCCCCGGTAGAGCAAACCAGCTCTTGCCAGTACGCTGTACTGGGGCGTACCAGCTTACTTTCATCTCTGTGTACAGGGTACTTTTTAGTGTGAATACTCTGTGGACTTTGTTCATCCTGGCTGAGGCTGGGGGATGCAAATTGCCCCCACCTGTTTCAGCTGCTGCTGCTACAGCAGGGAGGATTCACTTCTCCGGGAAGGTAGGCAGCATTTGTACTAGTATCCACTCTTCATGATTTGCCAATCCAGGGCAGCTTTAATTTGCAGGCAGGGCTCCATAGCAACCTCCACTAGCAGAGACTGCCCACGGAATGCACTGAACTAGTGCATCTTGGGCTGTCCAATTCTCCTCCTCACCCAGCACCTTTGTCTTCAAGGCTGCTGACTGTAAGCTCAGCAGAAGGAGATGCAAGGCACCCAAGATCCTCCCAACTCCTCCCCACCCCTGAAGGTACTATCACCAGGCCCTATTCTGCTGGCCTAAGGGCTGAGTTGAGTCCAATGTGTTTTCACTAATCCTCATACCCCTGAAGTGTAACACATTAGCATGCTTGTTATCATTAGGATGGGGAAATGGGAGTTTGAAGCAGAGCTGGTCCAACAAAAGTAGTTGTCTCTGCCATGGAAGAGACTAGAGAGAAGCCTCTAACTAAAGCAGCAGTAGTCAGGCAATTTGTTTACGATGCTTCTGGGTGGAGAAGGAATCGCCACTCAGCATCCAGGGCCGGTGCAACCTATTAGGCGACCTAGGCAGTCGCCTAGGGCACTAGGATTTGGGGGGCTGCATTTTCTTCAGCGGCGACCGGATCTTCGGCCGCCCCGGTCACCACTGGCATTTAGGCGGAGGGAGCTGGGGTAGGGGGGTGTGGGGAAGGCCGCCTGCAGCAAGTAAGGGGGGGGGCGGCATGCAGGGGAACTCCCCTCCCTCCCCCCCAGCCTACCTCTGCTCCACCTCCTCCCCTGAGCACACCGCCCCGCTCTGCTTCTCTCCCTCCCAGGCTTGCGGCGCCAAACAGCTGATTGGCGCTGCAAGCCTAGGAGGCGGGAGAAGTGGAGCAGCGACGGGGTGCTTGGGGAGGAGGCGGAGCAGAGGTGAGCTGGGGTGGGGAGCTGCTGCATGGCTCCCCGGGTGGGGTTGGAGAGCTGCCATGGGGGAGGCACCTCAGGGCGGAGGGCAGGGATGGGGAGCTGCTGCAGGGCTCGGAGGGGGTGGAGCAGAGGTGAACTGGGGTGGGGAGCTGCCGCATGGCTCCCCAGGTAGGGGTGAGTGGGGAGGGGAGCTGCCGCAGGGGATGGCGCCTCTGGGCGGGGGGGGAGCTGCTGCGGGGGAGTGCCTCTGGGCGGAGGGGGGGGGTGGGGAGCTGCCACAGGGGAGGGGCTCCTCAGGGTGGGGGGTGGCGGGGAGCTGCCGCAGGGCTCGGGGAGGGGGGAGGGCACAAGGTGGAAGTTTCACCTAGGGCACAAAACATCCTTGCACTGGCCCTGTCAGCATCCCTTTGTACTATCATGTACTGCAGTCATGTCCCTGTACTTTTCTATTGGCTGGAATCAGAACTTCTCAACTGTGTCGTAAGCCCTAGCACAGCTAGATTAAATAGTCCCCTTTCAGGGCCAGGGGTAGGAGGCTGTGGTTCCAGAGAAGTCAGACCTTATTTCTACTCCATGGCTTCTGTGATGCTCTGTGAGGGGGTGGTGTGCAGAACAGAGACTGCTGAAACAGCTTGAAGGAACAGATCTGTAGCGCTTTGTAGACAGCAGTCCACAGACTTAAGACTCCAGTGCCTGAAAATATGGGAGAGCTCAAACACATGAATCCTGTAGAGAAAAACAAATTGGGGGACTGGCCTTGTGGAAGACTACTTGTTCTTTTCTTATAAAGACGCCTTGATTGCTATTTCCTGAATGGTGCAAGAGCATGAAATTGCTGCTAGCTGGCCTGAATGCTGCACTTAAGCATCACTGCAACACCTGTGGGGCAGCAATGAGTCAGCAGATTTGTGTCCCACCCCTTTCTTAAAAGTTGTATAAATGCAATGGGTAGCTCCGTGACAGAGCAGCAATAATATGCATCCCTGCAGTACACTTAGTGCAGCAGTACAAACCTGTTACTCTGAAATACCAAAAGAGGGCTTTGATTATTTTTTTTCCACACATATATTATTTGTCAAGCTTTGTTTTTTCTAGGTATACTTTGGGGGGAAATGTTCATGTCGCCTTCTTGTTAATCTCCATGTTTTCATCAACACTTGATCTGGTCAAAAATCAGAAAAAAGTCACACTTTTCATTGAAACTTTGAAATCTGAAAATGTCCTCAGCAGCTGTAATGAACATAAGGGGCTATATTGTCCCCTGCACAGGCTACATCCATGCAAAGGCCTAAACTCTGACTTTGCAATTGCAGAATATCTCTTGCATTCTTTTGTTAAGCACATGGCTTGTATACAGTCTCTCACTAAAGCAGCAAGTGAGTGAGTTTGTCTCCCAGATCCCCAGAACTAATGGAATCTACAGGGTTAGCCACGTGGAGGCCCTTTGGTCCTACAGTGGGCCCTCTGAGGAATCTGCTAGTCATCTTTTCCCCCAAAGTCTCTGGAGCACAGAGGAAAAGCAGGCAAGGTGCTGTTGATAGGTCAGCATTAAGTGACATGGCAAGTTGAGAGGGCTTGAGGGAATGTGATGGTAACTGTCCAGGGCACCTTCCTGGTTTCACTCTTGGCCTAGGGAGCACAAGCTGCACAGCGGAAGGGCTTCTTGCAGGATCAGGAGAAGCAGAAAACCAATGTGCTCTCCCCTTCCACAATCTGTAACAGCAGAGATCCTGTTTTCTTTTTTTCTTTTCTTTTTTTTTTTAATATCCCCTCTGGCTGCAGAGGGACATATGTCCCAGTATTAACTAATTTAGAATTCTGCTATAGTGCCAACAGATCCAGATATTCAAGTACATAATGTCCCCAGATTTGGAGTTTAGCAAAATAACAAACTGACACAGTTTATGAATTATGAAACAGTTCATGTTGGAACAAATTGCATCCACATAAGGCTCCAGTTCTGCAAGTCCTTATTTAGTGGCACTACTCAGTTCAATAAGGACATTTAGGTTTAAGCAGCAAAGATCCATCAACTGCTGGTGTCATAAACATACAGCTAAGGATAGCATAAAATCCGTCTTTACCCTGTAAAGGGTTAATTCCTCTTTTCCCTGTTAAGGGTTAAGAAGCTCAGATAACCTGGTTGGCACCTGACCAAAAGGACCAATAAGGGGAGAAGATCTCAAGTCTGTGGGGGAAGGTTTTTGTTTGTGTCTTAGTTTTGGTCTCTTGGAGTCAGCAAAGGAACCAAAGCAGGGCAAATACATCTCCTTAAGCCATAGCTGGACTAAGCATCTAGTAGGGTTACCATATTTGACAAATAAAAAAAGAGGACCCTCCATGGGGCCCTGGCCCCGCCCATCTCCCACCCCAGCCCTGCCCCAACTCCGCCCCTTCCCCGCCCAACCCGCCCTAACTCCGCTCCCTCCCACTCCCAGCCACGCGAAAAGGGCTGCCCGAGCGCTACCGGCTTCACGGTTTGCCGGGCAGCCCCCAGACCCAGCGCCCCTGGCCGGTGCTTCCGCAGCGCAGCTGGAGCCCGGGAGGGGAAGCGCCCAGCCGGGGGCGCAGGGTCTGGAGGCTGCCTGGCAAACCGTGAAGCCGGTAGCACTCGGGCTTCAGGCAGCCCCATGCCTCCGGACCTTGCGCCCCCGGCAGGGCACTTCCCCTCCCGGGCTCCGGCAGCGCAGGGTCCGGAGGCATGGGGGCTGCCCAAAGCCCGTAGCGCTCAGCTCTTAAACAGAGCTGAAGAGTCAGGGGAGGAGCAGAGCCGCCGCGGCCGGAGGCTCTGCTCCTCCCCTGACTCTTTGGCTCTGTTTAAGAGCCGAGCTGCCCGAGCGCTACCGGCTTCGGGCAGCCCCCTTGCCTCTGGACCCCAGCCGCCGGAGCCCGGGAGGGGAAGTGCCCGGCCGGCGGCTGGGGTCTGGAGGCAAGGGGGCTGCCTGAAGCCCATAGCGCTCGGGCAGCTCGGCTCTTAAACAGAGCCGAAGAGTCAGAGGAGGAGCAGAGCTGCCGCGGGAGGGGAAGTGCCCGGCCGGCATTTTCCCGGACATGTTTGGCTTTTTGGCAATTCCCCCCGGACGGGGGTTTGATTGCCGAAAAGCTGGACATGTCCGGGAAAAACCGGACGTATGGTAACCCTACATCTAGTATTGCAGAAATAGTAAGTAATAGCAAAGAAATGCGTTAGATTATCTTTTGTTTTAGCTTGTGAATTTTCCCTAAGTGTACTAAGAGGGAGGTTTATCCCTGTTCTTGTAACCTTAAAGTTTTACCTAGAGGGGAAATCCTCTGTGTTTTGAATCTGATTGCCCTGTAAAGTTATCTTCCATCCTGATTTTTACAGAGGTGCTTCTTTTACTTTTTCTTTCTTTATAATAAAGTTTTTTTTTCCTTTTTCTTTCTAGCTCTCGGGTTAAGCTAGATTAAGTACAGGAAGGCTAGGATGACAGAAAGTGGCGTCCAGAAAAAACTGGAATTAGCCAGATTTGAAGCTGAAGAAAGACAAAAAGAACATGATCGACAGATGGCCAGAGAAAAAGCCAGAATGGAGGCAGAAACAGCCAGGATGGAGGCAGAAGAAGCTGCCCACAAGAGAGCTATGGAGGCAGAAAAAGCCAGGATGGAGGATAAAGAAAGAAGAAGAATGAACTGGAGTTAGAGAGGGCCAGGGCTAAGCAGAATATACCACACAACCATAGCAATCCTTCTCCAGGTACTGCTCCCCATCCTAGAAAGTTCCCCACCTACAAGGGAGGCGATGATACAGAGGCCTTCTTAGAAAATTTTGAAAGGGCCTGCCTTGGGTACAGCATCTCTACAGAAAAGTATATGGTGGAGCTTGAGGCCACAACTCAGTGGACCCTTAGCAGAGGTGGCAGCTGAAATGCATAAGGAACACATGAACAGCTACGAACTTTTTAAAAACAAGGCCAAAATTAGAATGGGGCTAACACCTGAGCATGCCCGTTGGCGGTTCAGAGCCCTGAAGTGGAAACCAGACGTGGCATTTTCCCGACATGCCTGCCGCATTGTAAGAAATTGGGATGCCTGGATATCAGGAGCAAGCGTTAAATCTCTGGAAGATCTGCCTTTCCTAATGCAAATTGAGCAGTTCTTAGAGGGTGTTCCTGAGGAAATAGAAAGGTATATCCTAGATGGGAAGTCCAAAACTGTAATCGAGGTGGGGGAGATTGGAACCAAATGGGTGGAGGTGGCAGAAAAGAAAAAAAAAACTAGTAGCAGTTTGAACAAATATCAGAAGGGGCAACCTGAAACAAAACCCTACCACTGGCGGCAGCCCAAGGCCCACCTACATCTCAAGGAAAACCCCAAACCCCTTATTGTCCCACCACACCAGTCTCCAGCAACCCACCTCACGCCAGTGACCAGTCAGTTGGGCAATGTTTTAAATGTAATGACCTGGGGCATATAAAGGCCAACTGACCCAAGAACCCCAACAGATTGGTGTGATTCTGGTGTAATGAACTGCAAAGGCCCTCCGGGCTCAGATGCCTCCCAGATACCCTCAGAGTGAAGGAAAACCATGAGTGTGGGCGGGAAAAAGGTTATTGCATGGAGGGACTCTGGAGCACAAGTGTCAGATATCTACTTGCGCTACATTGATGACATCTTCATCATCTGGACCCATGGAAAAGAAGCCCTTGAGGAATTTCACCATGATTTCAATAATTTCCATCCCACCATCAACCTCAGCCTAGATCAATCCACACAAGCGGTCCATTTCCTGGACACTACTGTGCTAATAAGCGATGGTCACATAAATACCACCCTATACCGGAAACCTACTGACCGCTACACTTACCTACATGCCTCCAGCTTCCATCCAGGACACACCACACGATCCATTGTCTACAGCCAAGCTCTAAGATATAACCGCATTTGCTCCAATCCCTCGGATAGAGACAAGCACCTACAAGATCTCTATCAAGCATTCTTAAAACTACAATACCCACCTGCTGAAGTGAAAAAACAGATTGACAGAGCCAGACGAGTACCCAGAAGTCACCTCCTACAAGACAGGCCCAACAAAGAAAATAACAGAACACCACTAGCTGTCACCTTCAGCCCCCAACTAAAACCTCTCCAGCGCATCATCAGAGATCTACAACCTATCCTGAAAGATGATCCTTTACTCTCACAAATCTTGGGAGACAGACCTGTCCTCGCTTACAGACAACCCCCCAACCTAAAGCAAATACTCACCAGCAACCACACATCACTGAACAAAACCACTAACCCAGGAACCTATCCTTGTAACAAACCCCGATGTCAACTCTGTCCACATATCTATTCCAGTGACATCATCATAGGACCTAATCACATCAGCCATACCATCAGGGGCTCGTTCACCTGCACATCTACCAATGTGATATATGCCATCATGTGCCAGCAATGCCCCTCTGCCATGTACATTGGCCAAACCGGACAGTCTCTACGCAAAAGAATTAATGGACACAAATCTGACATCAGGAATCAAAATACTCAAAAACCAGTGGGAGAACACTTTAACCTGTCTGGTCATTCAGTGACAGACCTGCGGGTGGCTATATTACAACAGAAAAACTTCAAAAACAGACTCCAACGAGAAACTGCTGAGCTAGAATTGATATGCAAACTAGACACAATCAACTCCGGTTTGAATAAGGACTGGGAATGGCTGAGCCATTACAGACATTGAATCTGTCTCCCCTTGTTAGTATTCTCACACTTGTTATCTAACTGTCTGTCTGTACTAGGCTAGCTTGATTATCACTTCAAAAGTTTTTTTTCTCTTAATTAATTGGCCTCTCAGAGGTGGTAAGACAACTCCCACCTGTTTATGCTCTCTGTATGTGTGTATATATATCTCCTCAATATATGTTCCATTCTATATGCATCCGAAGAAGTGGGCTGTAGTCCACGAAAGCTTATGCTCTAATAAATTTGTTAGTCTCTAAGGTGCCACAAGTCCTCCTGTTCTTCTTTTTGCAGATATCCATCAGTCCTTAGTGGAGCCCAAATTCATCAACCCAGAGGCCCAGGTGACAATTCAACCCTTCCTGTCAAACTCTCTAAACTTGCCTACAGTCAAGTTGCCTGTCCAGTACAAGAGCTGGTCAGGAATGTGGACTTTTGCAGTCTATGATGATTATCCCATTCCCATGCTGCTGGGGAAGACTTGGCCAACCATGTGAAGCTAGCCAAGAGGGTGGGAATGGTCACCCGCAGCCAGGACCGGCTCAAGGGTTTTTGGCACCCCAAGCGGCGGGAAAAAAAAAAAAAGCCGCGATCGGCGGCACTCCAGCAGCAGCTCCACCACGCCACTTTCTTCTTCGGGGTAATTCGGTGGCAGGTGCTTCCCTCCGAGAGGGACCCGCCACCGAATTGCCGCCGAACAGCCCAACGTGCCGCCCCTTCCCCTTGGCTGCCCCAAGCACTTGCTTGCTGGGCTGGTGCCTGGAGCCGGCCCTGTGGGAAGCTCATGGGGTGAACCACTTGGTTGCCACCCCTTTTTACCACCATCAAACAAATGGCCTGGTGGAAAGATTTAATGGAACTTTGGGGGCCATGATACGTAAATTCGTAAATGAGCACTCCAATGATTGGGACTTAGTGTTGCAGCAGTTGCTCTTTGCCTACAGGGCTGTACCACATCGCAGTTTAGGGTTTTCACCATTTGAACTTGTGTATGGCCACGAGGTTAAGGGGCCATTACAGTTGGTGAAGCAGCAATGGGAGGGGTTTACGCCTTCTCTAGGAACTAACATTCTAGACTTTGTAAGCAACATACAAAACACCCTCCGAAACTCTTTAGCCCTTGCTAGAGAACTTAAAAGATGCTCAGGAAGAGCAAAAAGCTGGTATGATAAACATGCCAGAGAGTGTTCCTTCAAAGTAGGGGACCAGGTCATGGTCTTGAAGGTGCTCCAGCCCCATAAGGTGGAAGCATCGTGGGAAGGGCCATTCACGGTCCAAGAGCACCTGGGAGCTGTTAACTGTCTCATAGCATCCCCCATCTCAAACCTAAAGCCTAAGGTGTACCATGTTAATTCTCTAAAGTCCTTTTATTCCAGAGAATTAAAGGGTTGTCAGTTTACAGCCCAGGGAGGAGATGATGCAGAGTGGCCTGAAGGTGTCTGCTACGAAGGAAAAAGTGACAGTGGTGCGGAAGAGGTGAACCTCTCCACGACCCTGGGACATATGCAGTGACAGCAGATCAAGAAGCTGTGCACTAGCTTCGTGCCAATGTTCTCAGCCACCCCAGGACGGACCAACCGGGCATACTATTCCATTGACACAGGTAATGCTCGCCCAATTAGAGCTCAACCTTACCGGGTGTCTCCTCAAGCTAAAACTGCTATAGAACAGGAGATCCAGGACTTGCTACAGATGGGTGTAATCCACCCCTCTAACAGTGCATGGGCACTCCAGTGGTTCTGGTTCCCAAACCAGATGGGGAGATACACTTTTGCGTGGACTACCATAATCTAAATGCTGTAACTCGCCCAGACAACTATTCAATGCTATGCCCAGATGAGCTATTGGAGAAACTGGGACATGCCCAGTTCATCTCTACCTTAGACTTAACCAAGGGGTACTGGCAAGTACCGCTAGATAAACCCGCCAAGGAAAGGTCAGCCTTCATCACCCATGTAGGGCTGTATGAATTAATGTACTCCCTTTCGGGCTGCGAAATGCACCCACCACTTTCCAGAAACTTGTAGATGGTCTCCTAGTGGGATTGGGAGAATCTGCAATCATAGAATCATAGAATCATAGAATATCAGAGTTGGAAGGGACCTCAAGAGGTCATCTAGTCCAACCCCCTGCTCAAGCAGGACCAATTCCCAGCTAAATCATCCCAGCCAGGGCTTTGTCAAGCCGGGCCTTAAAAACCTCCAAGGAAGGAGACTCCACCACCTCCCTAGGTAACGCATTCCAGTGTTTCACCACCCTCCTAGTGAAATAGTTTTTCCTGATATCCAACCTGGACTTCCCCCACCGCAACTTGAGACCATTGCTCCTTGTTCTGTCATCTGCCACCACTGAGAACAGCCGAGCTCCATCCTCTTTGGAACCCCCCTTCAGGTAGTTGAAGGCTGCTATCAAATCCCCCCTCATTCTTCTCTTCTGGAGACTAAACAATCCCAGTTCTCTCAGCCTCTCCTCATAAGTCATATGCTCCAGACCCCTAATCATTTTTGTTGCCCTCCGCTGGACTCTTTCCAATTTTTCCACATCCTTCTTGTAGTGTGGGGCCCAAAACTGGACACAGTATTCCAGATGAGGCCTCACCAATGTCGAATAAAGGGGAACGATCACGTTCCTCGATCTGCTGGCAATGCCCCTACTTATACAGCCCAAAATGCCGTTAGCCTTCTTGGCAACAAGAGCACACTGTTGACTCATATCCAGCTTCTCGTCCACTGTGACCCCTAGGTCCTTTTCAGCAGAACTGCTACCTAGCCATTCGGTCCCTAGTCTGTAGCAGTGCATGGGATTCTTCCGTCCTAAGTGCAGGACTCTGCACTTGTCCTTGTTGAACCTCATCAGGTTTTTTTCTGCCCAATCTTCTAATTTGTCTAGGTCCCTCTGTATCCGATCCCTACCCTCTAGTGTATCTACCACGCCTCCAAGTTTAGTGTCATCTGCAAACTTGCTGAGAGTGCAGTCCACACCATCCTCCAGATCATTAATAAAGATATTAAACAAAACCGGCCCCAGGACCGACCCTTGGGGCACTCCACTTGAAACCGGCTGCCAACTAGACATGGAGCCATTGATCACTACCCGTTGAGCCCGACGATCTAGCCAGCTTTCTATCCACCTTACAGTCCATTCATCCAGCCCATACTTCTTTAACTTGGTGGCAAGAATACTGTGGGAGACAGTATCAAAAGCTTTGCTAAAGTCAAGAAATAACACATCCACTGCTTTCCCCTCATCCACAGAGCCAGTTATCTCATCATAGAAGGCAATTAGGTTAGTCAGGCACGACTTCCCCTTCGTGAATCCATGCTGACTGTTCCTGATCACTTTCCTTTCCTCTAAATGTTTCATAATTGATTCCTTGAGGACCTGCTCCATAATTTTTCCAGGGATTGAGGTGAGGCTGACTGGCCTGTAGTTCCCCGGATCCTCCTTCTTCCCTTTTTTAAAGATGGGCACTACATTAGCCTTTTTCCAGTCATCTGGGACCTCCCCCGATCGCCATGAGTTTTCAAAAATAATGGCTAATGGCTCTGCAATCTCACCCGCCAACTCCTTTAGCACCCTCGGATGCAGCGCATCCGGCCCCATGGACTTGTGCACGTCCAGTTTTTCTAAATAGTCCCGAACCACTTCTTTCTCCACAGAGGGCTGGTCACCTTCTCCCCATGCTGTACTGCCCAGTGCAGCAATCTGGGAGCTGACTTTGTGCGTGAAGACAGAGGCAAAAAAATCATTGAGTACATTAGCTTTTTCCACATCCTCGGTCACTAGGTTGCCTCCCTCATTCAGTAAGGGGCCCACACTTTCCTTGATTTTCTTCTTGTTGCTAACATACCTGAAGAAACCCTTCTTGTTACTCTTAACATCTCTTGCTAACTGCAACTCCAAGTGTGATTTGGCCTTCCTGATTTCACTCCTGCACGCCTGAGCAATATTTTTATACTCCTCCCTGGTCATTTGTCCAATCTTCCACTTCTTATAAGCCTCTTTTTTGCGTTTAAGATCAGCAAGGATTTCACTGTTTAGCCAAGCTGGTCGCCTGCCATATTTACTATTCTTTCTACACATCGGGATGGTTTGTTCCTGCAACCTCAATAAGGATTCTTTAAAATACAGCCAGCTCTCCTGGACCCCTTTGCCCTTCATGTTATTCTCCCAGGGGATCCTGCCCATCTGTTCCCTGAGGGAGTCAAAGTCTGCTTTTCTGAAGTCCAGGGTCCATATTCTGCTGCTCTCCTTTCTTCCTTGTGTCAGGATCCTGAACTCGACCATCTCATGGTCACTGCCTCCCAGGTTCCCATCCACTTTTGCTTCCCCTACTAGTTCTTCCCTGTTTGTGAGCAGCAGGTCAATCGCCTACCTTGATGTGGCCATTTTTTCTGATTCATGGGCAGAACACCTGGAGCATCTGCAAAAAGTCTTTGAGTAGCAGTTGGAGCAAATATCAGAAGGGGCAACCTGAAACAAAACCTAAACCTGGTAAAAATAAGCTTACGGGGTCTTTCATGCGGGTCCCCATATCTGTACCCTAGAGCAGGGGTCAGCAACCTTTCAGAAGTGGTGTGCCGAGTTTTCATTTATTCACTCTAATTTAAGGTTTTGCGTGCCTGTAATACATTTTAATGTTTTTAGAAGGTCTCTTTCTATAAGTCTTTAATATATAACTAAACTATTGTTGTATGTAAAGTAAATAAGGTTTTAAAAATGTTTAAGAATCTTAGTTTAAAATTAAATTAAAATGCAGAGCCCCCGGACCAGTGGCCAGGACCCTGGCAGTATGAGTGCCACTGAATCAGCTCACGTGCCGCCTTTGGCACCCGTGCCATAGGTTGCCTACCCCTGCCCTAGAGTTTAGAGTGGGGAAGGAACCCTGACAGCTGGTGTATAGGGTGGGGAAAGAGGGGCATTGACATCAGAGGTACTCCATGCCAGTGCAAGTGCCTATTGTACTCTTGAAGCCTAAGCTATGTTTCATACAGTATATCCTATACCTATTGGGAATAAATTGATCCATACCCCAGAGGGTTTCATCTAAATATTGAAAAAATAGATATTGCTTTAATTTTATTGCAAGATACTGGGACACTTACTATGGCTCTTTAAAGATTGTTTGTCAATATCAATGTATTGGATTTTATTAGGAAATTCAGTAGCCTTTTAAACCAAATGTGCTCTTTCAGAAGTACAGTTAGGCATATTAAAATGGCTTGCACAGTCATAATATGAAAGACGTAAAACATTGAATCTGAGGGATAATTCTTGGGAAAATGTTCAAGTTCTGCATGATTTTGTAGTGGATTTTGCAATGAACATGGTTTCTAAAATATGAACTAAACCCATCGTTTTACCTTTTAAGTGTTTGCACAGTATTTGGTATGATGAAGACTTTGTTTGTTTCTTTAGCATACACTTTCTTACTGCAAACAAAAATAGCTAGTCCTAGTGCTACATCAGTATCTCCCACTGAAGGGCAGCAGTAGGCTACTCAAGTAATGAAAACTGTAGTATACTTTATATCCAGCAATGCTGAAGTCAGCAAATAAAATAAATGAATAGCTGAACATAAGTGGCTTGTTTAGACTAGGTCAAAATATTTCAGTAAAATATTTATTGCATATTTTTCTTAAACATTTTTCCAAATTACTCTATGTATCTAATGTACTGTCTGCAATTTTGTATTTAGTTACTGAATCAACTAGCATAATTACACTCAACACTGAACATTCTTAAAAACAAAGAAGCCATAAGAGACAATAAGAACAAACAATACCCCTTCTCTCCTTAATTCAGGGTTCTTATGTGGGGGTTCACAATCCTTGGTGAGGTGTCAGTTTAACATGACTGTCTAAAGACAGTCCTTCTCTAATATTGCTGGTTTCATGCATCCCATCTCTGTATGTATTGTTCTAACATGGCTCTCTACACATGAAGTGTTTTTTTGTTTTTTTTTTTCTCCCAGATAAGTCTGTTTAGAAAAGCAGGGGTAATTTATAATCCTAATGATGGGAAAGCTTGACTATAAATGACAAGGTACAGCCTAAACCGCATGTGAATAATAGCAAATTGATTGTAAAATTAAAACAAAAAGCATTCCCTAATTCATACTGAGATCTGCCTGCGTACAAAACTTATTGAAACCTCAACGTGCTATTCTGTGCTATTGTAGACTCAGGATCATTGATATTGGAATTGAAAAAAGCTTGGGCTGTATCCTTCAAAACGATTGATTATGGGTGTAGAGCCATTGGTTTCAATGGGACTACTCAAAGGCCAGATCTTGCTACCTTTGTTCACATTGAGTAGTAGCTTACTGCATGAGTAGCCCCATTTAAAATCAGCAGGGCTCTTCAGAGTATCATAACTCTTAACTCTGGGATGGCTTATGTAGAATTGGCAAGGAGTCCAGACCTCCCAGGGAATGGGCATGTGGCGTCCTGCTGGGAACATGCTCTGCAGATGCCTGTCCTCCACATAGCAGAACTACCAATGCTGGAGGCCTTAAGTGGACCCCTTTGTCCTGAAATTTCAGGAAGAGTAAGTAAATCACAGGCTCTGGGCTGGGGCTGTTTTGTCTCTTGAATTAGTTTCTGGATGTGCCAAACTATGGCTCTTAATTCACAGAAATGTGGAAGTCAGTGATAGCCATCTTGTCCATATCCACCAATGTAAAAATATTCCCTACAGTACAGCAGTTGTAAGAGTTTATTTATTTTCATCATGAAAATACTGCACTTTATACAGCCACTTCAAAAACAAACATAATGGTCAGTCCCACTTTATCAACTATTTATAAATGTAAGATAAAGGGTTAATGATGGATGTCATAAGCATGTTACTGACATGACCAATGTATTAGTGATGGTTAGAAACACAGCACAGGTTATAAGCAACCCATTGATCTATTGTGACTAACAATTTAATCATTCATTAAAACATCTATTAACCCTTTACATTAAAGCTGCATTTTGTAATAGTTTATAAAGTGTAACCAAAATATCCCATGAAACAGTAATCACCCACACAATGAATTGCATATAACTGTGAAATTGTCATAACTGTACAATTGAGCAATACTATAGATTCCTCTGAGGACAAAACTGAGCTGCTGGTAATGCTTAATAGCTGCTGCCCACAGCATAAGTAACTGGAAAATACCAACTTTTGCAACTATTGTAACTCATTTGCAAACTTTACTTTTAGAAGAATTTGAGCCTTTAAACTGAAAAGTGTTTTGTAACATTTACTATAGATGCAATACTGGTTTAGACCTGTTTAAAGCAAATTTCCCTTGCATGCAAAAGGAATTGGTTATTGTAAATAAAGCAAGCTAATTTTTCCTGCTTGCCAGGAGTTAACTGATGCTTTAAGAAAAACCGGACAAACCAACTGTAATAAGCCTCAATTACTTTGACAGTATATTTTGTGGGTTAGTTAAATACTATGCATGTTTCAGGCAGCTGGGATATAATTATTGTTCTGACTTGAACATCATTGTGGACAACTCAATGAAAACAGCTGTTCCAGGCACAAGAGTGGTAAAGGCAGAGGAGATAGAAGGGTCCATTTAAAAAAAAAAAATCCAGAAAAGATGTTAATGAAATTGTGTGAATGGATGGAACACCTTCATCTTGAATATTGGGTTCAATTCTGGTTACGCCATCTCGACTATAGAAGAAGTAGAAAATGTCCAGGGAAGGGCAAGAATAGTAATTAGGGGCACGGAGACACTGCTGTCAGAGGAAGAAATAGAAAAGCTCTTCAGGTATTGCATTGTAACACAGCCAACCCAAAACATGTATCAGAGGGGTAGTCGTGTTAGTCTGAATCTGTAAAAAGCAACAGAGGGTCCTGTGGCACCTTAAGACTAACAGAAGTAGTGGGAGCATAAGCTTTTGTGGGTAGGAACCTCACTTCTTCAGATGCAAGTTGCGGTTCTTGTGGGTAAGAAGTGAGGTTCTTACCCCCAAAAGCTTAAGCTCCCAATACTTCTGTTAGTCTTAAAGGTGCCACAGGACCCTCTGTTGCTTTTAACCCAAAACATATGACAAACATTCAAGTGATGCAGAGTGTGGCAAGATCGTGGATCCTGCAGTATTTCATGAGCTGCAACTCTGATGCTGTGGTGTCTGCCCTGCTCTGTGCCACAGACAGAAACAATTAAAGATTGCTGTTGGCATTCATGGAGCAGCTGCACACGGTGGACCATCAGTTCTGGGCTTGAGAAACAAGCACTGTCTGGTGGGATTGCATCATTATGCAGGTCTGGGATGACTTTTAGGGATGGCTCTCAACTTTCGGATGTACAAAGCCACCTTTCTGGAACTGTGTGCAGAGCTCACCCCAGTCCTTCAGCACAGGGACACCAAAATGAGAGCTACAGTAACGATAGAAACGCAAGTGGCAATTGCTGTGCAGAAACTGGCAATGCCAGATTTTCACCAGTTAGTCATGAATCAGTTTGGAGTCCATTTGCTATGTGGAGTCAACATGTTCATCTGGGCAGTTATGTTAGCTCTCCACCCCGAGCAAACAGGAAGAGCAATTTCAAAACTCCCCAGGGCTTTAAAGGGGGAGGGTTGTTCATCTGTGTACCTGGCTGCAGGCAGGGTCGGCTCCAGGCACCAGCGCAGCAAGCAGGTGCTTGGGGCGGCCAATGGAAAGGGGCAGCACGTCTGGGTCTTGGCGGCAATTCGGCAGCGGGTCCCTCAGTCCCTTTCGGAGCGAAGGACCCGCCACCGAATTGCTGCTGAAAAATGAAGTGGCGCAGCAGAGATGCTGCTGAACTGCTGCTGGTCGCTGCTTTCTTTTTTTTTTTTTTTTCTCCTGCCGCTTGGGGGCAGCAAAAAAGCTGGAGCCAGCCCTGGCTGCAGGGCAGTGGAGTTCAAAACAATGACCAGAGCAGTCAATGTCACAGTGGGCATTTTGGGACACCTTCTGGAGGCCATTTAAGGTGACACAAGCAACACATTGTCTACCCTGACACTGTGTCACAGAAAGCTCTATGCCTCTCGTCTGGGTGGCTTTATTAGGTTGGTGTAGCAGGTGAGTTAAGGCGGTGGGAGGAGCATTGCAATGTGTATATCTTCATAGTTAAGTTGATGCAAGGCAGTTTTCGCTGACCTATGCTTCTAGTGTACACACTTTAGTCTAGGGTGACCAGATCACCAAAGACAAATATCGGGACGCGGGGGGGGGTGGTGGTGACGTGGGGGGGCGTGGCGGGGGGCGGGGCCAAAAAAAAAAAAAACTTCCTCCGCAAGTGCTGGAGGGAGGCCCGGGAGACTCAGGGGAAGCGCGGGGCCGGGGTGAGTAAGAGTCCGGCCTGGCCCCGAGCAGGCAGGACTCAGTCGGGCGGTACTTGGAGGGAGAGTAGGGGGGCGGCCCGCGGGGCCAGGCGGCGGCTGTTCTCCCCCCCGGGCAGCGGGACTCGGGAGCAGCCGCTGCTGCAGCTCCCACTGCCGCGGGGGAGGAAGCGGCCATGGCGCTTGGCGGCTGCGGCTCTGGCGCCCCCGAACCCCCCGAGCCGGGGCCTGCTGCGGGGACCCAGCAGCGCGTACGCTGGGCCCAGCCCCTGGCCAGCGTCTGGGCTGCTGCCCAGCTGGTGCTATCGCGTGGCGGCCCCGGAGTGGGGGCAGCAGGCCCCAGCCCCCCCGTCCCGCAGGGGAACGAACGGGGCTGGGCGGCCGATGCCTCCACCCCGGGGCCACCGCGCGATAGCACCAGCTGGGCAGCCCAGACGCGACTGGCCAGGGGCTGGGCCCAGCGTACGCGCTGCTGCAGGCCCCGGCTCGGGGGGTTCGGGGGCGCCAGAGCCGCCGAGCGCCATGGCCGCTTCCTCCCCCGTCGCCTGGCCCCGCGGGTCGCCCCCCTCCTCTCCCAACCACCCAACTGAGTCCTGCCTGCACTGGGCCAGGCCGGACTGTTACTCACCCCGGCCCCGCGCTGCTTCTGAGTCTCCCGGGCCTCCCTCCAGCACTTGCGGAGGGAGGGGGAATGGTGAGCCCGGGGAAGAGGCGGGGATTCGGGGAGGGAGCCAATCGGGGGAGGAGGGGGCGGAGTCGGGGCAGGGGGGGGGGGGCGCGAGCACTTCCGGGCTCGAGGCTCGGGGCATTTCCTTGTTTGTCCGGTTGTCCCGACCGCACTTCGGTCGGGACGCGGGACAAACAAGGAAATATCGGGACGGTCCCGATAAAATCGGGACGTCTGGTCACCCTACTTTAGTCTCTGTTTTAGGTTCCATTGCAATCCTCACTCAGCTACTGCCTAATCCTGGAGGTGTCTAATCTTTCTCTCCACACGTCAGTGTTCATTGTCCAAGGTCCCTAGAAACCCAAGATTCTACCTCTGGGCAACTGCAGGGCTGCCTCATACTAGACATCCAGGAAGCTATCTCTGCCTAACCCCCAGTGCAACTGTGATCCCTGTTAGAGGGCTTTCCCTCCACCCTCCCACTTCCCTGGTTCTTGTCACACAGACAGCAAGCAACTAAAGACTAGAAGTCTGAAGTGCAGACAATCTGATGTTTACTGGGGTTAACTCCAAACAAGCATATCCATCACTCTGTACACCAGCAGAGTCTGTTTCCCAGTGTTCTCTTCCCAGCTCTGACACCGCAGAGCATTTACCCTGTGTCCCCCTTCCAGCTCTGATGCTGCAGAGCCTCACCTGTGCCCCATTCCCTATTCCCCATTCTCATTTCCTATTCCCTATTTCCCCCCACCTCCTTCTTAGGAGGCCCAAATATACCTGCAATGCACGCCTACAGTCCCACCCCTTACAACTTTAGGGTCATGCTCCATTTTGGGTGTGGGGTCTTCACCCCACCCCTTTTGTACCCCATGGGAAGGGTAAGGGGAAAGGTTGTGCTGCTTTGTCTTTTAGTGTTTTATACCTTCCCTCCCCCCCCCCCCAAGCTTCTTTGCCCCTCCTGAGTGGTTGCTTGATTTTGCCTCAACCCCTATCTCAAAGAGATCTTAAAGCATGCTCTTGAATAACACTTTAACTGCTCTTATCTGTTCCCATTGTGCTAACAAATCCAGCTGACTAGGCAGAAGCCACATCAGTGTCTTTGGCCCTTGTTTACACATTTTAGTATAAGAGTATCAAAAAGTCAAACCCAAAATTCTATCCCAGGCTAACAAACAGACCTATATATTAACAATCTGCCCCCCCCATACAGTCTGGACTATGGAACAGCTGTGACCCCCTATTACTCTCCGGATCAGGGTACCTCTCACACTGCTCTGCTGATGACAAACAGAACCTTCAGGCTTCACTGTCACACAATCATTAGCATGTGAAGTCACACCCAAAGTTACATGCAGGCTCTCACAGCCTCTTGTGAACTATATACAAGGAGACTCCAGCAAATCCCCCCAGCCCTAGCCTTGCATCCCAGAAATGTACCATCTTACACTGCTCAAGCCCTTCTTGATCAGTGCAAACTCATTAATTAGTTTGACACTTCATCAAAGGATAATGGACATGCACCAGCCTTTGTAATCTGAGCAGATTCTGCAAGCATTTTAGACAAATTCACTTGTAAAGATAAAACATTTAAAATAAGTTTAACAACTACAGAAAAGATAGATTTTAAGCGATTATAAGTGTTAGGCCTAGAGGTCAGAGTTGGTTACATAAGAAATAAAAGATAAAATCACATTCTAATTCCTAAACTTTATCAGACTAAGCAAAATTTGAATCAAGCAGTTTTTCTCACTTCACTAGGCATTGTAAGCAGTTTGGTTCTTAACACACAGGCTGAATTCCCTGCTCGGCCTGGAACCTCAGTTCAAAGTCTTTTCTTCCAAACGTCAGCGTAGGTTGCAGGTGGGAGGAGGGGAGAGTTCAAGTGATGATATCATTGCCCCTCATTTTATACACCCTCCAGGTGCTGGAAAGATCCTTGCAGTGTCACAGGGGTTAGACAGCCCCCATCGTGTACATGCTCTCTCAGGAGTCTTTGGGAGGGGCCCACTGGGAGAGTAGCTTCTCCTTAATGGGCCATCAACACATGGCTGGTTAGTCCTGATGTAAATCTGTCTTGGGGGTGTTAGTTTCTTCTTTGTTACCACTGAAAGGCTACCCCTGGGCATCTCCCAGACTCACAACATATAGCAGTAACAACCTAACTTCACATACAATGGCAATACATATAATTCAACAGGATCGTAATGTTCAACAGATCATGACTTTTCAAATCATATCTCACAAGGCATACTTAGTACCAAACATATCATCATCATATATCAGTGGTGAATGTGGGGGTTACAGGGTGCTATATTGAGGAACAGTATGTCACAGCCACCCATGAACCAGAGGATGATAGGCAGGGTAATGTCCATCTCACCTGCAGGGCCTCATCTGGTAGCCATGCTCTGAGCATGCCTGCTAACTGGGCCCTATTCAAAATCTGCCTGGAGGTGGTGGTGATGATGCTACCTTCCTTATTATAACCCATTGGTTAGGGATGTGGGAGAGCTGGGTTCCGTTCCCCCTGCGTGGCCGCAAGGATTTGAACAGGGGTCTCCTACCTCTCTGGAAATGTTCTAACCTCAGAACTAGGGGAGAGTCTGATGTTGGGCTCCCTCAGTTGCTGCTGCTGCTGTTGAAGTCGATCCATTTTGGACAAATACTTGAATAGTCACTGGAGCTGGGGACTAGACTCTGGGTCTCCCATTTCCCAGGTGGGTGCCCTAACCAGTCAGCTATCCAGTCAGTCTTACTATTTCTTTCTGCCCTGATGACCAGTGGGACTGCTTCAACAGGAGATACTGAGGGAGCCCCCCCCCCATTAGAATAGCCCATAGCTCAGGGCCTAGGGAGGTGGAAGACCTCTGTCAAATCCTTTTGCCACGTCAGTAAGAGAAAGGGGGAATTGAACCCAGGTGTCCCACATCCCAGGTAAATGCTCTAACCACGGGGCTAAAAGTTATGATGAAGGAGGAGGTAGCACTACTACCTCTGGGCATATCTTGCAAGAAGTGACTAAGCTGCCTGACTCTTGGAGAGGGGTCTTCAGGTGGCTTTTGTGAATTGCATTCTTGGGCAGCTCTCTCTCCCCATTCAGTATAGAGGGAGCGTTGGTATCTAACTCAAGCTTTGTGGATCCCATTCTTGTTCCAGTGATTTCCTACGTGCCTAAAAGTTAGGAGTTCTGATGCTCACCATCGTCCCTTTGTGGATCCAGGCCAAAGAGCACTCTGGAGAGAGGTGGCAGCATGTCACTTGTCAAGGCAACTGCCTTTATATGTTTAGAAGACAGCAATTGAATGCATTAGCAAAGTTGGACTCTAATGCAACTAATCAAAGTCGGACTCTTAAACTACCCAATAGCTATGAGTACAAAGGTTGCCAGGTGCGGAGAAACATGTTCTAATCCTTTAAGTCATTGCACTAGCGTGGGCCTCCATAATTTCATGTCATGTCTACATCAAGTGGTATATACAGAATTTTTAATTAGTTTCTGGGCAGTTGCCTTGAGTGACTTTAAAGTCACAAGCACTTGTGGAATGCAGGCAGGTCAAATGAGGACTGAAGAGGGGCCTAAACCTGGGCTGGGATTTTGTTTCCTAAAAACCCAACCCAGGTGAATTTCAGTTTGGTTTGTTACAAACATTTAACATAGCTGTAATGGAGAGCACTGGAAACAGAATAATTCCTTATATACACGGCAACAATAGAACACCAAAGATCCCACAGAACAGTCACCTAAGCCTGGCTATTAGGTAGGACTCAAATAACTTAAAAAAATAATTCACTTCTAGTCCCAGTACCCACTGACCCAATGGCAGAGCTTGTGTGGTATTGTGGCAGCATCAGGGATGAGACAGAAGTAACAGCTTCTCCATAGGCAGCAGAAGTGAAATCTGTAGGGGAAGCATCAAACACAGTTGTACGATTTTAGCTAAGGCTATTTCACGCTGACACTTTATAATGGAAGCACTATGTTGTTATAACCTAAAGAAGGGCTTTCTCGTCATCAATATTTTAAAAACTACCCTACCCGTTCAGCGAAGTCTGGGCCTGAAAGAGTTTCAGAAATTTTAGAAACATGCACTGACTTCCTTAGAACTGTGCTCACTGAATTACCTGGAGCTATTGCCTAGTATTGCTGCATTCTATTGCGTTGCAGAGACTTTTTAAAAGAAATTGCTTAGGCATTGAGCCAAGTCCTGTCCAAACATTGGTAAATGTCTTTGTATTTGGCATTATGATGATGAATACCATGATGCAGACACAACAGCCACCCTGGTACACTGAGGGGTCATGGAAATAAGAGTGATAGCATGATTTTGTGAGCAGAATGTTGGGCAGTGTCTGTTTCCAAGGGGAGAACAAATGAAGAGAGGCTTGAAAAGTAATGTCAGAAAGAATTCTGACATCACCAAGAGAATGTGATGACCCTCCTGGGAAACTAGTTGTAATGAGGATTGGAGGAGAACCACAAGTCTCAACTTCTGTACAGGTTTGGACTAGAGAGAGGCCTAAGGTGCAAAATTGGGATTGGATCCAAAATTTCCCAAAGGTTGTGAGTTTTCAGATATGGGGTTTTAGTTTGGTCCTATTTGTTGTTTAAATTTGCCACTAGATCAATATGTTTCTTCTGAAGAAGGGAAATGCCAGCCCTTCAATGACTCGGTACAGATGTTTGAATGACTGTGGTTTTTGACTAGATATTTGCAATCCAAATTCATAGTGGGTAGCCAACTGCAATTAATGATATAGCTCTTTAAATTCTGCCTATTACAACACATCAGTGTCACATTGCTTTCTGCTGGGTATGTTTAGGGCTTTTGCTGAGCCTGAGGCACATTGTAGAGAAGGAGATGGAAAGTGGCATGGGAAAAAAAGTTCTTGTGATGGTCTCAATTTTGTATGATGCCTACCATAGATTCCAAAGTGATAGTCATCTTGGATATACATAGAATATCAGGGTTGGAAGGGACCTCAGCTAGTCCAACCCCCTGCTCAAAGCAGGACCAATCCCCAACTAAATCCCCAAATTATCCCCTCAAGGATTGAGCTCATAACCCTGGGTTTAGCAGGCCAATGCACAAACCACTGAGCTATCCCTCCCCCCATAGAGGATAAACTGCCCAAGTGTTGTTGACAGGAGGAAACATGTATTTTCAAAAACTAATAATTCATCAAAGCAGCATGAATGAGGGTACCCTATGTTACATCTGTAAAGCCAGTGTAGCCAATGCTTTCTCAAATATAACCACCGTAGTGTGCAGGGAGATTGGAACTATGGCTGCACCCTCCCCCTTCCCAGAAACACCTGCTCTGTCTACTGCTAACATTGCTAGGAGTGCTAGCTGCCTTTGCTGAACTTCTACAACAGAAGCCAGGTTGTCTGGCTCCTGAGCAAGTACATAAGGTAAGGGGGAGAAAGGATAAGCTTCCTGTACCCATCCACCATCAAGTGCGCCTGCACTATGGGAGACATAATCTAGCACATTATTTGTAATCTTCAAAGTGACATTTCTAAATATAATATTTTCCTCGTCACAATCTACATGCTGCCTTTCTATGACTTACAGATGGAAGTCTGTGTGGGTCCCATGCTGCAGCATTTAATGACCAGGGATAGTTTCCCACAGCTTGACAGCCATGTTGTTATCAGTCACCATCTTGGACACAGTTTTGTGAATCTTCAGTCTTTTATTGCATTCCACCACACAGGAAAAGCTTCAGAACAATGACACTGAGCCTTGTTATTTCTAAGTGAAGGAACACACTTGGTGTGGTCAGTAAGGAATACATATAAAGTAATTTAAAAAAGGCACTGCTAGGTCAAGTTTGTCCCAGAAGTTGTTTGGGAAGCATGAACTATTTTGAAACCTAAGGAAACCAGAAATGGTTCCATGGATCTACTCCAAAGCAAAACCCACAAAGGGAACATTTTGAAAAGCCCAAACAAGCTGGCCTCTGCAGCATCTCCAAACCAAACACTACAGCACAAGGTCAAGTCAGGATTACACATATTCCTCTGCACAGAAATAAAAGTGGAAGAGACTAGTCTGGTTCTCTTACCCAAGCTGAGAAGAATGCAGAAGGCAAACAACCAGTGTAATCGTGGAATGGAAATTAGATTTTTTTCCCCAGTTAATATCCCAATCCTGTTGCCGCTGAAGTTAATGGGAGTTTTGCTATTGATTTCAACTGGTATCAGATTAGGCTGCTAAAGACATTATTTGCAAAACAATGCATTTTTAAATATAAGGTATTTAATCTGATTGTGTCTCTTTATTAATCTTATTCTAGAGCTGACAGTGTGCTCATTGCTATATAGGACATAAAAGAAAGAAAGTCCCTGTCCTGGAAGTCTTGTAAGTTAAGTCTCTGATCCTGCAATGTGTTCCTTCATTGAAACACACAGCGTATTGCAGGACTGGGGTTTAAAACAGAGATGCGGAGAAGACAAGCTGTGCTGAAAAATCGCAGAGCTTGGAGTAATTCTTTTTAAAAACACCACATCTTTTTGGTCTGGCAGTCTCACAAAATGGGCCCTTTCTGGAAGGCTTCTGGTATTTCCTGGGTTTGGCCAGGTTGAAAGTAGTGTAAAGAACAGATATATATATATATTTTTTTCTTTTTTAAACACAGTGGTTTGGTGCTTCTGGTTTCGGCCAAAATTAGGAAGTGCAGCTATGCATGAAAATAATCAAAATTAAAAACCAAACCTTCTAAAAATATTCAGGGTCACTTTAACTTTTGGAAAAGTGCTGGTCAGTTGAATTTGTATTTAAATAACATTCACTTCTCCCTAATCCCACACACAGGCTGTAATTCTGAATTTAGTTACACCTGTGCAACCCACCCCATTAAAGTCAGTGGGGCTATACAGCTGTAACTAAGTGCAGAATCAGAGCCTTTGTGTATGTGTGATTAGGGAGGAGTGAATTTATTTGAATTTGAACCTCTTGAGGTTCCCCCATTACTAACGATGCGTTAAATACCGTTCTTAGTTGCCTCTGTACAGTCCTATGGGCCTGCAGAGGTGTAACTAAGCACAACATTTGGTCCATCTTTAGTAATTGGGGAAGTGCGAGAGATCTGGAGTTTGGGTCTGCATAAGTACCCCAAGTTTTGGATACTTAGTGACATTTTCTGAGCCTCTTGAGTTAGCCACATTGGAGTGGAAATCTTACCAGGACAGCCTTCCGGTGTCTTTCATTAAAACACCATGGCAGGGGCAGATTTGAGGCTCCCGGAAAAATCTACCATTGTGGCAGCCCTGGGGCTGGAGGGACTCTTGCTCCCTTCTACGGCCACAGGGTGCCACGAGGGGAAGGGGCGGAGTGGGGCAGGGCTGTGAGTGGAATGGGGCAGGGTTGCAGGTAGAAGGGGTGGAACGGGGCAGGAACAAAGGTGGAAGGAGTGGGATGGGGCCACGGTTCTGGCACTGGGCCCCCCCACACTTGCTCCAGCCCAGGTCCCCAAGAGACCTTAATCCGCCTCTGCACCAAGGGCCTGATTCCTCCCGCATTTACACAGGTGCATCTCCCTTTGAAATCATCCTTTCTTGTGTTGTTTCTGGACCTTTACTTCCAATGCTGGCATAGGCACACAAGGATGAAAAGTCAGACAAGCATTTTGAAGATCATCATAACCTTTTAAAATTGTCTAGGGTGCTGTGTGAGTTATGGATTAAGGTTTAAGGGAAGTTCCTTATTTTATCTGTAGTATTAACTCATTTCATGTGTTCATGAAAACTAGGGTATGCCTATAGTACAAGCTAGAGGTGTGTAGTGTAGATGTAGCCTAAGCAGGTTGCTGAAGTACAGTGGTCACCATTAAAATACTTACCAACAATACCACCCCACAATAACTGAGATTTTCCTATTCTAAATACAAGGAAATACTGCATTATCCTAGGGTGGCAAATACTGACTTTCTGGGGTGTCCATTTTTATTTAAAGAGAAAGTTCTTTGAGCAAGGAGTGAGAAGCAAGGGACTGCTCGTGAGTTCTCACCTGGCTCTCACATGGGCTTGCTATGTCTGGGGCTAATCTCATAATTAACCCCTGAGGAACTATGAAATTGGGGTCATAAATGGCCCTCTCATGTGGATGAATGAGCTAATGATTGAATAGGTCTTTGAAAATATAAACAAAGCTGTCCAATATTTATGCATTATTAGGTAGGAGATCAGAAAGAAATACTAGTGTTTGGAAAAATGTAAATGTGCTCCTATTTTGATTTTGTGCTCTCACACATATATATTCAGTCAAGAAGTGTTAAATGAAAAGAGTTTGTCAGAGTCTTCCTGTGCTGTGCTTGACAGGAACCAATGAAACCTGGTGAAATTAGTAACAAGGGAGAGAGAATGTATTTTCTGATCCTTTCACAATGGGGATATCAGTGCCACTTCAGCATGTTACTGCAACTGTGAGCTATTATGATAGTTCTTCTTCAAATTTCATTACACATGTCAAATCAAGCTATCGCCAGTGTGTATCTGCTTTTCAGCTTAAGTTACTGATTTATCCAATGGTAAGTTTTCTCAAATTTTTCTTTACTATTGGTGTATGAAATGTTCGTACCCTCATGGATCGAGAAGCTGTTGCAAGACCTGAGAGAAGGACAGCCCTCATTGCTCGAGAACTAGTCCGTTATAACATTGATATAGCAGCCTTAAGTGAAACAAGATTGCCTGGGGAAGGTTTCTTGAGTGAACCAGGAGGTGGTTACACCTTCTTCTGGAAGGGTAAGACTGAGACAGAGGATAGAATACGTGGAGTTGGTCTGGCAATAAAAACCTTATTGATGCATCAACTCCCAGACCTTCCAGTGGGTATCAATGAAAGATTGCTGAAGCTACGCTTCCCACTAAATGCCAAATGTCATGTCACCATCATCAGTGCATATGCACCCACGTTAACGTGCTCTGACAACTCAAAGGAACAATTCTATGAAGATCTCGACAGACTGATCAAGGCCACACCTGTAACAGATAAACTACTCCTACTTGGAGATTTCAATGCCCGAGTCGGGGCTGACAGCGAGAACTGGAAAGGAGTAATCGGGCCACATGGTGTAGGCAAAATGTACAGTAATGGACTACTTCTTTTGAGTCTTTGTTCTGAAAATGACCTGACCATTACCAACACTCTGTTCCGACAAGCGGACAAATACAAAATAACATGGATGCACCCTAGGTCCAAACAGTGGCATCTGATAGATTATGCCATTGTTAGAAGGCGAGACATCCGAGACGTACTGATTACCAGAGTAATGCGAGGCGCAGAGTGCTGGACAGATCACAGATTAGTCAGGATGTCTCTTCAACTCTACATCGTTCCTTCTCAGCACAAACGTCCTAAGCATGTGCGACCTGCTTTCAATATAGCCAAACTGAAGGATGCTCAATGTTTCAACAAATTCCAGAAGAGTCTTGATGACAAACTGACATCCCACGGACAACTGATCGGTACTGTAACCAAAAGTGGGACCAGTTCAAGCAGATAGTGACTGACACAGCAATAACATCTCTTGGACCAAAGAAAAGAACACATCAGGATTGGTTTGATGAGAACCAAGAAGAAATATGCTCAGCATTGGAAGTAAAGAGAAAAGCCTTTATTGAATAGCAGAATGACCCCTCCTCAGTCTCTAAACGGGACCATTTCAAGTACCTTCAGAGCAAAACACAGAAAGACCTCCGTCAGATACAAGACAACTGGTGGGAGAGCAAAGCCAAAGAAATTGAGTACTATGCTGAGACTCACAACTTAAAGCTGTTCTTTAGTGCTATTAAGACTGTCTATGGACCCTTTAAACCAAGGACCACCCCATTGCTCTCATTAGACGACACAATGCTGATTAAAGATAAAGAAGGCATCAACAAAAGATGGCGAGAACACTTTAGCAATCTTCTCAATAGACCATCAACCGTGAATAATAATGTCCTTAATGAAATTCCACAACAACCTGCTCTGACAGATCTTGACTTTCCGCCCACTATAGATGAGATTAAGAAAGCTGTTAGCCAGATGAGTTCAGGGAAAGCTCCTGGAAAAGATGGGATACCAGCAGAGAGATATAAAGCAGCAGGTCCAGCAGCACTAGCAGCATTCCACAGCGTGATCATCAACATCTGGGAGGATGAAAACATACCACAGGACCTTCGCGATGCTACTATTGTCTCTCTTTTCAAGAACAAAGGCAGCAAAGCAGAATGTGGAAACTATAGAGGCATATCCCTCCTCTTTGTTGGAGGGAAGATCATCGCCCGCATCATCTTGAACCGCCTAATAGCCAGTATTTCCGAGGCAAATCTACCTGAAAGTCAATGTGGTTTTCGACCTGGCTGGAGCACAGTTGACATGGTGTTTGCTGTCAGACAAATACAAGAGAAGTGCATTGAACAGAACATGCACCTGTATGCTGTCTTCATAGATCTGACAAAGGCATTTGATACCGTCAACAGGGAAGCCCTTTGGACCATTCTAACACGACTTAGCTGCCCAAGAAAATTTGTCCAGATTATACGCCTTTTTCATGACAGCATGACAGGTGAAGTATTGTCTGATGGAGCCACATCAGCCCCCTTTAACATCACCAACGGCGTGAAACAAGGATGTGTTCTCACTCCTGTCCTATTTAACCTGTTCTTTGCATGTGTCCTTAACCATGCACTGAAAGATCTGGACCGAGGTATATACTTGAAATACCGGCACGATGGTTCACTTTTTGACCTCCGTCGCCTGAATGCAAAGACTAAGACAGTGCAGAAACTCCTTCTTGAGGCACTCTTTGCTGACGACTGTGCCCTCATGGCTCACACTGAAAATGATCTTCAGCACATTGTCAACAAGTTTGCTGAGGCCTCGCAACTTTTCAGACTAACTATCAGCCTTGGAAAGACAGAAGTTCTCCATCAACCTGCACCTGGATCAAATGCTTCTGTCCCAAGTATCTCCATCGACGGCACTCAGCTGAAAGTAGTGGAGAACTTTAAATATCTGGGTAGTGTCATATCCAGTGATGGATCACTGGATAATGAGATCAATGCAAGAATATCCAAAGCAAGCCAGGCACTTGGCTGTCTGCGTGTCAAAGTTTTAAATCACCACAACATTCGGATGTCAACAAAACTGCTTGTGTACAGAACTGTTGTTCTTTCATCTCTTTTGTAAGGGTGCGAAACATGGACACTATATAGGCGTCACATCAAGCAGCTCAAAGCATTTCACACGCGCTGCCTCCGCAACGTCATGAAGATCCGCTGGCAAGACAAAGTGCCCAATCTCGAGGTCCTCGAGAGAGCCCAGATGACAAGCATCGAAATGATGATCATGAAGTCACAGCTATGTTGGACCGGTCATGTCAGCCGCATGGATGTCAACAGAATCCCCCGCCAGCTTCTGTATGGTGAGCTTTCCCAGGCATCTGGCATATAGGTAGTCCACGGAAACGTTACAAGGACACCATCAAAGCTAATCTGCACTACAGCAGTATCAAACCTAGGGACCTTGAGGATGCCGCCAACGACAGAACACAGTGGCGTGCAACAGTCAGAAATACCTGCATCGCCTTTGAGGAAGACCACTGCCGGCGTCTACAAGAGGCACACGAACGACGTCACAGAGTATCAGCAGTGCACAATCCACTGACCGCGAACTTCCCATGCACCATCTGCAGCAAAATGTGCACCTCTAGAATTGGCTTGTACAGTCACCAGAGGGCACACCATAAGACCAACAACTGATGATCTGCACAGATTTGTCATAATCGGATTTGATGGACTACCAAGACTGATTTATCATAAATATAGGGGTGTGTGTGTGTGCGTGTGTAGAGTTTTTTCTAAAGGGTCAGAACCTGTATTAATTTTTCCTCTGGACTATAGATAAATCTACAAATAGATAATCCACCTGGGGTCAAATACTCTTTTAACTTTCATCATGCATGGTACTTGTACGAGTAAAATGAACAAGATTTGGCCCTTGGCCAATAATCCACAGCCTCTGTTGGTTCACAAAGGGATGGAATGGAAGGCAGTTTAAAGCAGAAATGAAGCTGTGATTCTTGTGAAACTTGGACACTTTTGAATAGCTTTATCCATCACCCTAGAGTTAAAGTATTTTGCTGCAGGACTAAACAATGGTTCTTGCTGCATAAAATCTGCGGATCACGTCCAGAACTCTCACTATGCTCTGGCATAGACTGGAATTGCTACTCAAACACATAACCTGAGATCAAATGTTCTAAAACAATATATTTCGTCTGGACAAAGCATTGTCAGGAAGCCAGGAAATGAAAAATGAAATTCCTTCTCATGCCATGTGCTAGTACTACCTTTTTAACAGTAGTTAGTATTAGGTAATGTATGTTATCATTGCATGGAAAAATGGTGAGGCTTGGGAAGGATGAGGGATGGGAAAACCCGCTCCACTGTCTGACAGAATAATTTATCGTGAGAGGATAACAGACAATAGTGCAAACAAAGGGTCAGACTCAGTAGGTCAAATTAAAACCCAGCTTCACCATTTCATTAACATTTCCTAAGTGTGCTAGATTCCTACAGGACCTTTTTTTCTCTCCAGTGAACATGAACCAGACTTGATGTTCCTTTCTGTTATTGGCCAGATGCAAGTGGTTTTTTTGTTTTTGTTTGGTTTTGGTTTTTTTGTTTCTTGTTTTTTTTAATCTAAAGGCCCCAATTCTTCAAGGGATTTATGTCTCTAACTCCCATTGAAATCAAAGGCACTCAAAAAGCTAAACCCCAGATTTAGGCACTACTGTGATCCACAAAACTCCTGCTTGGCTGCTGCCTAACCCTGTAGATGCCTAAATGCAACCAGGGCCTAAATTTTTGCTGTAAAATTTCCCTAGGTGCCTGTATTCCCCTCTTTGCGCATGAGCACAGTTGCCTTCCTCTAGGCATCCAGATGCCTAAGCCCCAGTGTGATCCATGAACTAGGGGAAGATAGACAGAAGAGCTCCTATTTTCCTTTCGGGACCTGATTGAGTAGGTGTGCTCAGAACATGCCTACCAGATCAGCTCTCATTAAAAATCTGGCTGGAGGAGGTTTGGGTGATTCCTACCTTATCACCTTGAGCCCAGTGTTTAGTGTGCTCACCTGGGATGTAGGAGACCAGCATTCAATTCCCCCTTGTGCCTGAGGTGGGAGAGAGGATTAAATAGGGATTGATTCCTCTCAGTGTGCTCTGACCACTGAGCTATAGGATACTCTGTTATGGGGCTTCTTCAATCTCTTCTGTTGAATCCATTCTGCTTTGGGTAGATAATTAAAGAGTCACTGGGCCAGAGAAAGAGTGTGTGAGAATGAGGCTATAGCCTAGTTGTTAGGACACCCACCAGGGAGGTGGGAGAGACCCAGGCTCCAGTCCCCCAGCTCCTCCTCTGGCCATTGTGTATGGAGTGAGGCAGGTAGCTCATTCTCACAAGAAATGGTTTAGGTGCCTAAGCCATCTGACTCCAGGAGAGGGATTCCCAGCTGTGGAATGCAAGCAGAGATAGGTACCTCCTTGCAGCCTGGATGTAGGTGTCTAACTGTGAGGGGGGGCAGAGCATAGGACATATGCCTCTTGTTGGCATCTTCCAGTGGCTAGCTTAGGCTTTGCCACCTGGTGAGCTAGCTTCTGTGGATCCCATTCTTAGGTGCCTGTCTCTCCCCATGCTTTGTATAGGGAGGGGGCAGAGGTGACTAACTCCGGCTTTATGGATCTGATTGTTATTCCAGTGATTTGCTAGGTGCCTAAAGTTAGTCCTTGCAATGCTCAGCATTGCAACATCTAAGTCCTTCTGTGGATCCAGGCCAAACTTCCTAAGTTTGAACTTTATTCAACTGTCTGAAAGTTGTACTGGTATGTATGTAGGCATCTATTATTACAAAGGAGCCATTAGTTTATCAGATGAAGATAGTAAATTTTCTACAGAGCTTCTCAGATTCAAATTCTCATTCAAGATATGTGTACTCAGCACAGTCTGCTTTCAGTCAAGCTTCTCAAAGAAAAATCAAATCCAAGCAAGAGACCAAGATTTCAAATCACTGCCTGTAATTGAAACCAGGTGCTGATAATGAGATGCTAAACAGAGCACCTGTAAGTTAATGAGCAAGAGGGGGTGGTAGCTACAGTAAGGGTATGTCTACAGTGGGAGACTTACAGCACTGGCAGTTACAGCGCTGCTCAGAGAGCACAGAAAGGAAACCACTGTTGTGTGTTCACACTGTCAGCTGCCTGCGCAATAGCGTGTTCATACTTGCGGCACTTGCAGCAGTATTCGGAATGGTGCACTCTGGCAGCTATCCCACAGAGCATCTCTTAGCGGCAGAAGAGGAAGAGTTGTGGAAAGGCAGAGTGGGTCATGTGGCATCCTCAGTCCTATCCCAATGCCCCGTGATGCATTGCTTCGCATCCCAGCAATCTCTGTTTGCATTTGGCGCCATCTTTCAACGGTTTGTGTACTGCATGCTCTGCCTCTTCGGTCTGTAGGAATGGATCCCGTGCCGTTGACCAATATGCTGCTCACTCTAACTAACACGTCATGAGTGGCAGTGGAGTTATTCCTTAAACTACAAAGGCAAGAGGAGTTCGACATTGATCTCGCCATGTGTAGTAGCTACAACACGGGTTTGCTTGTGACATTCACGGAGGTGCTGACCACAGTGAAACGCCACTTTTGGGCTCAGGAAACAAGCAGTGAGTGGTGGGATCACATTGTCATGCATGTCTGGGATGACGAGCAGTGGCTGCAAAACTTTCGGATGAGGAAAGCCACATTCATGGGACTGTGTGATGAGCTCACCCCAGCCCTGCGGTACAAGGACCCACAAGAATGAGAGCTGCCCTGTCGTTGGAGAAGTGCATGGTGATTGCACTGTGGAAGCTGGCTACTCCAGACTGCTACCCATCAGTCACTAATCAGTTCGGAGAGGAAAAGTCAAACATTGGGCTTGTGTTGATGGAAGTGTGCAGGGCACTTAATTGCATCCTGCTCCGAAAGACCGTGACTCTGGGAAATATGCATGATGTTGTGGATGGCTTTGCACAAATGGGCTTCCCTAACTGCAGAGAGGTGATAGATGGCACGCATATTCAAATTCTGACACCAGGTCACCTAGCCACCGAGTACATTTCTCAATGGTTCTCCAGGCATTTGTGGGTCACTGTGGGCGTTTCACAGACATTAGCGCAGGCTGGTCCAGAAAGGTGCATGACACACCCATCTTTTGGAACACTGGCCTGTTCAGGAAGCTGCAAGCAGGGACTTTCCTCCCAGATCAGAAAATCACCGTAGGGGAAGTCGAAATGCCCACTGTGAGACCCTGCCTACCCATTAATGCCATGGCTTATGAAGCCATACATGGGGAACCTTGACAGCAGCAAGGAGCAGTTCAACAACAGGTTAAGCAAGTGCAGAATGAGTGACTGTGCTTTTGGCTGTTTAAAGGCCTGCTGGCACAGCCTACATGGGAGGCTGGACCTGGCTGATGACAATATTCCAATGCTTATAGTCATGTGCTGTATGCACCATAATATTTGTGAAGGGAAGGGTGAAAGCTTCACGCAGGGCTGGACTGCTGAGGCTCAGCGCCTGGAGGCTGAATTTGAACAGCCAGAGACCAGGGTTATTGGAGGGGTGCAGCATGGGGCCATAAGGATCAGGGATACCTTGAGGCAGCAATTTGAAGCTGAAAGCCACTAATATTTGTTGCTATGCTTGGGAGTGCAGTGCTTGTAATGCTAGCAGGTGATTGTGATTGGTGCAGACGATGCACTATGAAGGTATAACAAAATTGCTTGTTGCTTTGTTGGGCTCTGTTTACTTTCAATTAATGGAATAAAGATTGCTTTCAAACCAAAACAATTCTTTTATTAAAAAAACAACTGGAGGAGAGAGACAAACAAAAAAACACAACAGCACTGAGGGGGATGCAGGAAGGGAGGGTCACAGGAAGAAGTGGGGTCCCGGGATGGTTAAAGATTTGTGTATGTCCAGGTATCATATGCAAACTTGTCCTTTGGAGGACAGTGCAGTGGGTACTGTACTTCAGCAGGGCTAAACTGCAGAAGGACGGGTGTTGAGTGCAGTGAGTACTGGGAGTCCACAGGGCTGGACAGTAATGTAGCAGGAGTAGAATACAGCAGGTACAGACTGGAGCCAGGAGTTGATAGGAGTGTGTTGGTGGTGTCTGGGAGGGTACATGGGAAAGTTTTGTGGCTTCAGGGGAGGGTGGGCGCAGAGCTGCTCGGTTTGTAGTGCTAGTAGCACCTGGAGCGTGTCCACTTGGCACTCCATAACTTCTAAGAGCCGCTTCATTCTGGTGTGCCGTGTTCTCCTTTTGGTCCCTTTTCTCACTGTCCCACCACTCCAATTCTTGTTTTTTCAGCCACGGAGTGCATCATGACCTTACGCAGAAAGTCCTCTTTAATTCTTTGTGTCAGCTTTCTAATTCTGCTCAGCTGTTCAGCCGGCGATAACAAAGAGAGAGGCTGGGCTCCCAAGGTCATATCTGTGAAGCCAAAATGCAACATTTTATGGAAGCAGTATTGTTTGCAACACACAGACCACTGATTCAGTGATTTAAAACACAGCATGTTTCTGACCAGCTAAATGATACTTCTCTGACATATGGAAAATCAGTGTCTTACCTCCTGGCTTGGGAGAGCTCTAGAAATGCTGGGGAGGTAATGTGCTCCCTTTGAGAGCCTTGCATGAAACACACTATGTAAGTGAAAAGTAACAAGTATTTTTATTTTTTGTCACTCTATAGAAATTCTCATTTAGTAAGAAAAATATAATTTGATTATTTTCTGAGTCACTTCTTTGGGGGAAAATAAGATTTGGAAATATCTGACAGTGAAAATTAAGATACACATTTTTTAGGGCCTCAAGGCACCAATCACACATTTTCTTAGGGTTTCTTCACAATAGTCACTACTGCACTTGTCATCTGGTGTTAAAAATGCTTGTGGTGGAACAGATTAACCCCTTCTTGACTGGTGTGGGGGTGGTAAACAACTTCTGTGGTCAGTCAGCCCCAATCCACTACACCTGTGTGGCTTATCAGGCCTGGCTGTGGACTGCTAAAGGGGAGTAATTTAGCTCAGTTGAGGTGGTTTTCTGAAACAAGCAGACCTAGACCAATGTAGTGGGTTATTTGCTGTAGAACAGCTTAAGAGCATTGCCATCCCTAGTTCTCTGAGAAAAGAAGATGGGCTAGTTTGTTTGTGATCCCTAGGGCTAACTCTTGGTTTTTAGCTATAGAAGGGAGTAGGAGCCAAGAATTTCTGCAGAACCTGAAAGATTGCTTCTCCTCCTTTGTGTGAGGGAGGGGTACTAGCCCCTTGGAACTATTTTCCTTTTGGTTTGGACTGTTTTATTACATCTTATACTCCCTCCTGCCTTGAAGAGGGGAGACTTGTTAAGAGGTATAGCTGGATACACCATACCCCAAGACTGCCTTGCCCAGGAAATGCTGTACAAGGTAAGTGAGGTGTCTACCTTTGCCTACAGGAGGTGACCTTGAGATATGGCCTCTGACAATGCTATATTGAATATCTAATTCCTGTTTTCTGAGACTTTTATCCTTTCTACTGTTGAACAGCTAACTTAGAGCAGGAAATGAGGTGGAGACAATTAAGTAATGCTGAAATGCATAGCGCAGCAGTTCTCAAACTGTGGGTGGGGACCCCAAGTGGGTTGTGATGCTGTTCTAATGGGGTCACCGGGGCTGGTATTAGACTTGCTGGGGTCCAAGGGCTGAAGCCCTGAGGCCCACCGGCCAAGGGCTGCAGCCCTGAGTTGTGGGGCTCAGGTTTCAGCTTCAGCCTTGGGCAGCAGGGCTCAGGTCAAAGGCCCCCTGTCCAGGGCTGAAGCCCTTGGGCTTTGCCCCTCTCTTCTCCCCCCATCCCCCTGGGGCGGCAGGGCTCAGGGTTCAGTCTACCCACCTGGGGTTGTGTAGTAATTTTTGTTGTCAGAAGGGGGTTGCGGTGCAATGAAGTTTGAGAACTGTTGCTTAGCGTAATGAATACACATTTTTTGAATAGTATCCCAGAATTCCATTGATCACTTCTCAGTTGGTCTTATTTGGAGGAGGTTTTTCCAGCAGCCACGTATGAAGATTCCCTGGTTTTGTCAAGTGACTTGACTAACCATCACATTTTTATCTCTAATGTGAATGGTAAAGCAAATCTGTATTAAATATATAGATGTATTAGAAGATCCATTGTCAAAAGTAGAACAATAAATTCATAATATCACACTGTATATGCTCATTATCAGTTTTTTTTTGTCAGATTTAAGTGGCTCCATTATGACTCAGTTCTGGGATTCTCTGTGGCTTTTCTGCCAGCAATTTATTTGCTTCATCACCTTATTCAGTGAGCTGTGCCTGCACACAGGAAATATCTACTGACATGTTAACATAAGCATGATACTTTTGGCAGGGCTCCTTTCTGAATGTCAGGATTGTTGCATTTGGGTTACTAGTATTTCAAAGTCAAATGGAATTCAAAGCTGGTTCCTGGTGCTTATGGGGCATAGACTGTCAATAGCCAGTGGTTAGTGCACACTAACTTTTGTCCACAAAATTCATATTTGTAGTCTGGCCTTATCCAGGCTTCCATTTTTTCTGTGTATCGGTTTAAGTGTAGACATAGCATGAGGTCACCCACTTTGACACAAAGCTGCTGAGTTCTGCCTTGATTGTGTCAACGTGGTGCCAGTGTGAATCGGAGAGAAATGAGGCTTGATGGAAGGAGAGGGGTCACAGTAGATGTGAATTTGACTTGTCAGAATAGAAATAACTGAACCCCTGGAGTTTGAGTAAGATCATCCATGGAAAGAGTGCATAAATTATGAATGTGAATAAACATGAGTAACTACCTACCTTGTTTGTAAGGGTGACCTAATTAAACTTGAATCTAGTTCTTTTAGATCTATATGATAAAGGTGGGGGAGGGATAGCTCAGTGGTTTGAGCATTGGCCTGCTAAACCCTGGGTTGTGAGTTCAATCCAATGTGGGTCCATTTAGGGAAGTGGGGTAAAAATCTGCCTGGAGATTGGGCCTGCTTTGAGCAGGAGGTTGGACAAGATGACCTCCTGAGGTCCCTTCAACCCTTATATTCTATGATACCCTTAGTGATAGGGCACTTAATGTTTTGATTATTAAGAACTTTATTTGTACATTTAAATTATTTAATTACTTTTACAGATAAATGTTGGGCTGTCTCAGCTGAGCTATCCACCAAGTCATAGTGTTTGTGACCTTCAATGTTCTTCTAAATGTAGTACATTCAATGTATTTGTTTCCTCTGCCTTTCTACTGCCTTTCATGGTTGCTATACACCTTTTGGATATCAGTTCTATGCTGCTTTCATATGTGAAATTCATGGAGCAGCTAAAAGGTCCAGATATTGGGAGCATCATAGAAACTATTCCAGATCTTGTTTGTTTCCAACAAATATTTCCCTGTAGGGTTTTTTATGGTAGCCTTGACAGAATTTTATTATTAAAACATCCTTTTAAAATGAGAACTTTTGGATGAAAAGATGCCTTGACTAGAGCTCGCTGAATCTTTGTTTATACAGACAGGCCATTTCTCAAAAGGCTAGATCGTCAGCCAGTGTAAATTGACATAACTCAGTTGATTTAAATGGAGCTATGATGATTTAAGCATGGCAAGGCTCTCTGACTCTTCAAGTTTTTAAATAAAAAGGCATCTGCTGTTTTTCCCCCTCCTGTGTTTCCAGGCACTTTAGAGGTCTATATTCCCATCCCTGTGCTAGAGATTTATGCATATATTAGCATTAATGGGGGTTATATGTGCTAATCTCCTATAAATTGGTGGGACAATAGGCCTTAGTTTTTAAACTGGTTGCTGCAATCTGACACCAAAAATCCTTTTAAACAGCCTGTCTAAAACACCCATTGCTCTTTTCTTTCATTATGATTGCCTTGTCTCCATGCCTGATAAGTGTTGACAAAACATTGCTTTTCTAAACTTCACTTTACATTTAGCCACTGTGATTTTGGTTGTAGACTGATCCTTCTGTTTCAGTAGATATTTGATACTAGTAGATACTAGTCCGGGTGTATTGCTGGCTATTCTGATCCTTGTTGTTACCATTCCCTAGATCTCGCCATCTGTTTCAATTCTGTGGCCTAAGGCACTGAAGTTCTCCAGTCCTTTTATTGTGCTTTTTCATTCCTGTCTCTAATCAAGAAGGCCGCTAGCCAGATCTGTGTCTGAAACTAGCTAATTTTGCAAAGTGCTGCTTGACGGTCACTTGTAGAACTAATTTCCTGCAGATCACAAAACTTGATTGGCTAAAGCAGTGTTGCTTAGAACTGAAAACTCCAGATCAAAACCCTCCTAGGCATTTGGGAAGTTCTGATCCTAATTCAGACTCTGATTTGGGCCCATCTACAGTCACAAGGAGAGCCAGAGAGCAACACCTCCTTATGTGGGGGACTAGAGGGAGAATGCAAAGGCATGTAACAGTTGCAGTCCTGGAGGCTGGGGGTAGGGGGGAGAGAGAGAACTCCTTTGAAGTAAACCAAGGGGTATGGAGAAAGTGAGGGGCATGATCCAAGGACACTGCAACCTCCACTGTCCCCAGGGGAGGACTGTTTATTTAGCAGAACAGGGCCTTAGTCCTTTTGGGAGTCCTTAGATACTACTGTAACACATATGATGATGATTTAGTTGTCTAAGTGTCAGAGGAATGCAGACTCTAAGACCTTGTATAGGAAGAAAATGAGACTCATCTATTGAGTCATCCTAGACTTAGGTGCTAGAACCCGGCATTGGGCTTCAGGCAAGTGATTCAGCAGTAATCACTCTATCTTTATACAGCTGTAACTCAAAATGGGTGGGAATGAAAGTTGTGTACATGTAGGAGGGGAAGAATACCAAAGACAAGCACTACTGGGTGGCTCTGAAGAGACTTCAACTCTAAACATATAAAAGCAAAACTTATTTTTCTTGTGCTTCTGCTTTGCTTCTCTGCCTGAAAACATACTCTCTTCCTTCTGACATGGTGGCTCCTGTCTTGAGTGTAGATCTTTCCAATCTGTTTATTATGTAAAGCTGTAAATAATTAGTTAACGCTTTTGAGTTCATGAGGGTTAAGGAGCTCTCAGCACTACAAACCAATCAGAAACTGGGTGGGGAGAGAACCCACCTATTTATTGCAACTTTAAGGTAAGTTCTTTGGTGCAGGGATTTTTTTATTTGTTTGCTGTTTTTACAGTGCCTAGCACAATGGGGTCCTGGTCCATGACCGAGGTCCCTAGGGACTAATGCAATAGAAATAAATATTTCAATGCCAAAAAAAAGCTAGGAGTTGGAAGATTTAAGGTATTTGTAGTAATATGAATTCATCCACATGTTGCATATGCTGTACAATAACTGGTAGGGAGTGAGAAGCTTGTGCAACCTGAATAAGTTAATGATCCCTTGAGGACCTTGAAGGGTCAGATCCTCAACTGGCAAAAATCAGTATAGTTCGCTTGGCCTGATATTTTCATGTTCACTCAGCATTGAGATGAATAAAATGCTGGGTAGCAGTGTTTCCATCTTTCCCACTTTGGATGGGGTATGTACCTCTTCTAGAGCTATGGAAAGAGTTCACTTTCAAGGATATCACTCTGGTTTGGACCAACATGCTCATGGCACGTGTAGAGGGCATTGTCATCTTGAGTCCTTGAAAATGAACCTCCTGGAGTAATGTAGGCAGAAGCTCCGTCTTCTCCTTTTGTTTCCTTCTCCGAAGGTTGGCTAGAGCTGGCAAAGGAAGGGGCATACTACTATGGGGGTGGAGGGCTGTTAACTAACTGGAAACAGAAATGCTAAAATACCATTCATATAATGTGTCTTTCTCTGCTGGGAGGCCATCTTTTCTTGCTTCTGTCTTTCCTTTTTGTAAAGTGGCTGGTTGGGGAAAATCTCCTGTGACTATGCGAAGGAGATCTTCTTACATGAAAGAGCCAAGGTCCCAGATTGAGAGATCCCATTAAATTCCCATTCAGATATAAAGCGTGCTAACCAAGAGCAGGTTCGGTGGGTGAGGCCTGCAGATTAAATGAGAGGGGGATCTTGGACTGGAATTTTGGAAGTGATATATTTTAAAAAATGAATAGCTACTATAGTTATTACCTATCTTAAGGGTGTATGTGAGTGAGAGAATGAGGTGTCAGGGTGTTGCTATTGTAACAAAAACAATTACATCTAGTTGTAAATAATGACCTTGTAACGGCGATTACTGTGTCATAGGAAAGGGGTGCCTTTCTTGTTTAGGTATTGTCTGTCTGAGGCTTTGTGTATTTGAGGCTTGGATTTTTGTTTCCAAGATTACAATTTTTGCCTTTTTGGTAAGCTGAGTCAGTCTGTTTTCTCCTTCTCCTCCCACCCCTTCTCCTCCCTTTCCCCAGCATCTTGACTGCCTTTCACACGTCTGCTTCTGTTTGGCTGGAGATACTTTACTGTAGTGCTGGGTTAACAGGATAACAGCCCATCTGGAAAAGCAACACAGGAAGGCAGTAGCAATAGAAGAAATTTTTAACTTTAATTGTTGTTGCCTCATTGTATTATGTTTCAATCTCCATCCTGCAAACCGTCCCACCAGGAACCCTAGGTCTAAGAGTGTTTGCACTTTAAATCCTGAAACCAGTACAGCAGATGAAACAGCAACCAAAGAGGTAGAACCTTAGTTGAGCAAGGATCACAAAACCCTTGCTATTTTCTCTTCTGGGCCAGGATCTGTGCAGGCAGGATGCAGGATTGGGGCCTAAGTATTGACTAGGGTTGCCTGGAAAACTAACTCCATTCTGTGAAAACTTTTCAGAGTGTTTGTCCTGCATCACAACCAAACAGAGACATCTCAATTTGTTTCGTGGGCAAGGGGAGGCAGTCGGAGGAAGAGATAGCAACTAATACCCCCACCCCAGAATAGCCTAAGGTTGGTGTCTTTCTTCCTGGTTTTGAATAGAAGAATCTGAGAAACCTTTCCTGACTTTTTGTTGAAACCTGTATGTTTCCTTGAAAAGCTTTGGTTTTGACAAATTGGCATTCTCTGATAAGAACATTTTGTCAAAAATTGCCCCATTAGCTCTAGTAATGACATAGGCCTAGGGGTTACAGGCATATTGTCCATGGCAATACAGTGGTAGAGAGAATCATTTTCTTTAGCACTTAACCCTTTACATATTAATATGTATCTTGCAGGAGAAGAATACTGAGTTCACAAAGAATTGTAGGACTGGAGGGGACCTCGAGAGGTCATCTAGTCCAGTCCCTTGCACTCATGGCAGAATTAAGTATTATCTACAGTTTTTCCTAATGTTCAACATAAACTGCCCTTGCTGCAATTTAATCCCATTTCTTCTTGTCCTCGCCTCAGAGGTTAAGGCAGGGGTTGGCAACCTTTCAAAGAAGAAGAGTCTTTTTTTTTTTTTTTGTCTTTGACCAAAATATTTCGAGAGTGCATCATGCACAAAGCTACTTTAGAGTTAGAATTGATCAACTAATAATAATTGAACATATTAAATGTATTACTACTCAGCAATACTTTTAATGCGACTTCTGCAATTTGGATATAAACAGGAGGAGGCTCCGGGATGGGGGTGCAGGGGCGGGGTGTGGAGTCTGGGTGCAGGAGGGGGTTGGGGTGTGGGAGTGGATGTGAGGTTCAGGCTCTGGCCAGGAGGTGCTTATCACAGGAGGCTTCTGGCCAGCGGCGCAGCAGGGCTCAGGCAGGCTGCCTGCCTGCCTTGGCCCCACACCGCTCCAGGAAGCGGCTGGCTGCTGGCACGTCTCTGTGTGCCCTGGGTGGGTGGGGGAGGAGGCGCCTCTGCGCACTGCCCCCAGTACCATCCTCTCAGCTCCCATTGGCCGGGAACTGCTGCCCACCCTCTCCACAAGGGGTGTGCAGAGATGTGCCAGCAGCCAGCTGCTTCCAGGAGTGGCATGGGGCCAGAGCCCTGCTGCACTGCTGGCTGGGAGCTGCCTATAGTACATGCCTCCAGGCCAAAGCCTGCACCTCACACCCCCTCAAAAAATGGCTGCCCACAAGGGGGCAGCCAAAGAGACACAAAGGGCTCTGGAGCCACAGGTTGCCAACCCCTGGGTTAAGGAGAACAATTGTTCTCCTTCGTCCTTATGACAACCTTTTATGTACTTGAAAACTGCTGTCTCTTCCCCCGCCTTCTCTTCTCCGTGCTAAACAAACCCACTTTTTTCAATCTTCCCTCGTTGTAGGTCATGTTTTCTAGACCTTTAATCACTTTTGCTTTTCTCTGGACTTTCATGACTTGCCCATGAACACAGAGGTGTCTTACTTGAGAGCTTGATTTAGAAGTAAAAGTTCTTGGCTCCTGATTCTTGGCTTCTGAGCACAGAACTTGCCTCCCAGTACTAGGCATCTGCTGTCCTTCTGACATGCTACTAAATCGACTAGAAGTACAAAAGGAAGACTTAAAATTTCAGTTAAACTTCAAGGAATCAGGTAAGGATAGTCATTTGTGGTCTCTAAACATTTGTTGCTGAGCTATGTTGATAAATTAAGAGAAATGGCCAATGTCATGGATAGTAACTGGATCAAACATATTGCCAATTAATTTTGATTTAAGGAAGAATTACTAGGAGAGCTGTGTAAGTCCATGGACATTGTGGATTTGCTGACTCTAGTCTTCACTCTTTCAGGGTCAAAAAGTGAGCTGCTGCTTTTGAGGGTGGCTAAGCTATCTACAGATTGCCACCTTACAGGCTCACTTGAATGTTTAAGCTGGAGAATAGATGAGAGACTGGCTCAGATTGCTACAGCAGTGAGCATCCTTGCAGGCCCACTAGAAGCAGACTTGCATGAACAAAATTTTGTTCATCTTTAGTAAGATTTTGATTAAAAAATTCTGAGTCTATAAAATTTCCAAATAAATGGACTGTCTACTGGCAACAAGCAACACCTTATTGAAAAAGAATACAAGTTGTGCAGCACTTTTCTGTTACAAGCTTCCATCTCTTCAGGTCCGTGAAGTCACTAAACTTTATCGGGTGTGGAATTGTAAGAGTTAAAATGAGGTTCAGACTGAGTCTGAAACTAGCAAACATCCAATGAGGGCCATCTTCAGGGGTAAGATTCTAATGATACCTTTATAGAATTTCCAGTAGTTGACTGGTCTAGATTCTGTAATCCAGGACAGCAATTTAGTACAGTAATTGGGAACTTGATCCAACTCTCATTGAATTCAAATGAGAGACTAGTATTTCTACTAGTTTTAATAGCTCTCAGGACCAGATTAGGGCATAGGCATTATAACCCTGTGCCTAGAGTTCCTGCTCCTGGAGTCATCTCTTAAAGGAAAATGTTTAGACCCCATGGCAATGAACAAAAACTTGAAAATATTACTGCATTAGCTATGCTCAGGTTATGCTGGCCTGGACCTGTAGATAGAACTATTGTTTCAGGCTGAGAGGTATGAACTTCCCCAGTCATCTTAATGGGGTGTTAACTAGGTCATGCCTACACTAGTGAGTTTACAGTGCCACAGATATACCGATGCAGCTGTGCTGCTGTAAGATCACTCATGTAGCCACTCTATGCTGACGACATAATTAAACCACTGTCAATAAGCAGTGGTAGCTATGTCGGCAGGAGAACATAGTGCTGTTTATGCTGGTGCTTCTGTTGGTATAACTTATGTCACTCATAGGGGTGCCTCCTCCGCCCTCCCTCCCTCCCTTCTTCTACACGCAGAAGATTCTGTACCACAAAAAGCTTGCTGGAGGCCCTGTCCACTTATCCAACCAATACTCTGTGGCTGCTGAAGGAAGGGCTGGGGCCTCATCTTGCTGACCCTTCTTATTCTGAAGGGGTGGAAAGAACTGTTGCTGCTCTTGATGGTGGGGGCCCTGGTGTTTTGGGACTGGAGGAGGAAAAAGGGGACCTGATACCCCTGCCAATCTGGGAGGGGAGGGTCTTCCATCTTGCTGTCATTCCAAATAGGGGACAGACCACAGCACAGGGGGTCCATATGGTAGTGTGCTGTAGGCCCAGTTTGCCTTAATCTAACCCCTAGTTCAACTGGAGATGTATTAAACGCCTCTCCGTATAAGGAACAGCAGGAAAGTGGAGAACTATCAGGGAGATGGATTTAGCTATAGTGGGCCCTGGGTTGAGTTGCTCACTACCCGTTATTGTTCATTTAAGGCATGATAATAACTCATTCCACCATACTTACCATAGAAGCTGGAGATGAAAGAGACCTGATGGATTGGATGATCTATCTCACCACACTTAAAAAGAAATGTCACATTTTTATTCCAAATCCATGTCCTAGTATGACCACTGCTGGCCCTTAATAATTAACAGTCTCAAAAAAGGAGACAGGGAGGATTTCTCCTATTGTATTTGTTTGACATGTAGGATGAGGCTTTTTATTTTTTATGTGTTGATCTTATGGTGTTAAATAACATCCGGAGGGTGGCTGTGTGATGTGGGTTATAAACAATTTTTAGTCCATTTTATTTATTGTTTCATGACAGCTAAAGAACCCAGAGTCCTACCTTGCTCCAGTAGCGCAAGTAGGGCGGTCTGGTCCGGCGTACCAGTAAGCTATTTCTAGCCAGTCTGGCATACCAAAAAGACACAGGAGGAGCAGAACGTGGGACTGCTGGGCAGCCCCAGGCCGGCAGCTCCTCTGGCGCAGCTGTACCGCCCCCAACCCTTCCACGCAGCTGTGTGCCTGCGTCTCCCTCTGTGGGGTCTTTACAGAAGCCCCACCAGAGGACAGGGCTGGGGGAGGGGCTGCTGTGCCGGAAGGGCTGCTGGCATGGGGGCCACCCAGCAGTCCCACGTTCTGCTCCTCTTGCTGTTGCAGTTCCTAGGAGAGCCCAGCGGTTCAGGGCTCTCCCGGGAACTGCAGTGTGAAAGGAGCGGAACCCCACCCTGGCAGCTCCTCCGGCGCAGCTGTACCACCCCCAGCCTTGCCCCCCTGCCCAGCCCTGTCCTCTGGTGGGGCTGCTATACAGACCCTGGTCAGTCCTCAGGAGACGCAGATGTAGAAGGGCTGGAGGCGGGGCTGGGGATGGCGCAGTCATGCGGGAGGAGCTGCCGGCGTGGGGCTCGGTTGCCAGCGTGTCTGAAAAAAATATTCTCTGCTGTCACAGGGAGCTGGTTTGAAGCTCTTCTACTGGCAATTCCTAAAACAGGTATGATTGAGCCAGCTGTTGTTCCAGAGATCAAGCCCTCCTCTTTTCTTAGCAGTCTACACAGCAGCTAAGAGCACTCCCCCGAGGTAACGTGGGATGGATCATGGGGGGGGGGGGGCAGGAGAGTATGGGGCCCCAGGCTGAGGGCAGCGTGGGATCATGGGGGGTGGGGTGGTGTCACATGCCCCCCCCCCTTTAGTTGGTGCAGCTTACTGGTAAGAAATGAATTCTACTTGTACCACTGCTTTGCTCCCACTGACTCAATAGCAAGTCTTTGGTCCCGTTCCCACCTCATGTCAATCCCCCAGCCAGAGCCCAAGTTGTGGCTGTTGGAGCAAGATATGCCCCAACTGAGAGAAATTCAATTCACCTTCTGTGCCATTTCATTATGGAAAAAATGACTGCTAGTGAGGGTTAACCTTCAGGAATAATGGGGCTACATAAGACCAGTTTGGAACATGTGCCAAAAGCATCAAATCTATTTTTCAATTTCTTCTCTTGAACTGTAGAAGTTCATTTTTTCTGCCCAACTGTAAATACTTCAAACCAAGAACACTATGAACTGAGAGATTATTTTAGAACATAGCACTTATGTCTAAAAAATGGATTTGAGATGTTTTACCTTGGCTGCTTTAAAACTAGCTCTCCTGAACACAGAAAAATCAGTGCATAACATTTTTTTTTCAGCTATCCTTGGGAAGATAACTCTCCTAGCATTCTCCAAGGGTAAAAATGTCTCAATACCTGCCTTTTGAAAAACATTACCTAATACATGCATTATACTGTAGCTGCATTAATATGAGCATGTTTAATATAGGTATTGTAAATTACTAAAAGCACTATATTGTTAGTGAAAAGGTGTAAAATTTCATAGGTGCAGTGTTAAATTCTCCAGTGTCACCACAAGTAGGATTTTTGTTGCATATTTTTTCCAATTCCTGTGCAATTGGACATTGTAGTACTATGAGCACTTTCCAATATTTCCCTTCATTACTTCAGTAAAAGCAAACACTATTATGCTATTCTAGTATTAGTATAACTAAATTGACAATACAACTAGTTATTGTATATGGCTAGCTTATGAAGCAAGAGGACCTGTGCTCCAATTCAAGTTGATGTGTTTATCAGTATTGACTGATTACTCACATTAAATACTGTATGCAATGTTACTGTTAGGTATTAACCATATTCTGGGCTAAACAAAATCCAAGGACAAAGGAAAAATGTACTAGCTCAGGATATAGTGACCAAGCAGAACTGGATTAATATGTCAAATAGTCTTAACATTTGCTTAAATTAAAAATAAATAATAATTTAAAAAAAGTTGTTTACCTTGGTGTGGATAGGAGCATGGGAATTGTCTTACTGGACCGATCCAGTATGACTTCATCTCAGATAGTGGTCACTTAGCTGCATGAGAGGAAGATACACAAAACCCTGTAACCAACCTGTAGGGAAAGTGTCTTCCTAACACATGCTAATTAGAGGTTGGCTTATGCCTGAGGCATGAGGGTTTATATCCCTTCCAAAACTCATGTTTTAAATTAAAGTTCTTACTATTATAACTCTTTAGCTTCTTTACCCTGAGCGATGTAATTAAGCCAACTTCATTTTCTAGTGTAGACCAGGCCTAAAAGTCTCACTGTTTTTGTGACAGGTTTCAGAATGGTAGCCGTGTTAGTCTGTATCAGCAAAAACAACGAGGAGTCCTTGTGGCACCTTAGAGACTAACAAATTTATTTGGGCATAAGCTTTCATGGGCTAAAACCCACTTCTTCAGATGCATGGAGTGGAAAATACTGAGGCAGGTATAAATACACAGCACATGAAAATATAGGAGTTGCCTTACCAAGTGGGGGGTCAGTGCTAACAAGCCAATTCAATTAAGGTGGAAGTGGGCTATTCTCAACAGTTGACAAGAAGGGGTGAATACCAGGCGAGGAAAAATCACTTTCGTAGTGCTAATGAGGCCAATGTGATCAAGGTGGCCCATTTCGAACAGTTGATAAGAAGGTGTGAGTATCAGCAGGGGGAAATTAGTTTTTGTAGTGACCCATCCACTCCTAGTCTTTATTCAGGCCTAATTTGATGGTGTCCAGTTTGCAAATTAATTCCAGTTCTGCAGTTTCTCACTGGAGTCTGTTTTTGAAGTTTTGGTTGATGAGTGTCCAGGGAGATTGAAGTGTTCTACTGGTTTTTTAATATTCTAATTCTTGATGTCTGATTTGTGTTCATTTATTCTTTTGCATAGAGACTGTCCGGTTTGGCCAATATACTGTTCTTGTGCTAGCTCTTCAGGGAGGTGTTGGGCATTAAAATAAGCTTCCCTTGTCCTATCCTTGACATCTGGAGGCAGTTACAATTGCAAACTCAAAATGTAAGTCACCTCCAAAATAGTGGTTACCATGTCAATTGACGGTCAGTTTGATACACACATTATTGCCAATCTGTCTCAATACTTGGGGAAAGAACTTTGAATTTGTATATGAAAGTATTCACACCAGAAACCTGATTCTAGGAGTTACATTGTCAGTGAACTGAAACAACAACTTGTGATTTATTATTCAATCTAAACTAACCAATGGCAATTTTGAATATCAAATATTGACAACAAACTGCTTGTGAATGCAGACTAAGAATTATTTGGTGAAGATAAATTTAGCTTCTATTTTTTTTTTTTTTTTTTGAATTGCCCTTGAGCAGTTTAGGACTTATTCTAATTTGTCAACCCATTAGCGCTATTATTAAGTTTGGTGGTTTTGTTTAGATGGACATATGCTTTCATCCTCTCACTTGTGAGGTATGAGAGTTCTGAGGACAGAAGGTAATCTATCATGTATATCCACAACAAACATGGTTCCTGCTTCTGAGTGCCACTCAATGTTTTCCCCCTTGCTTTTCAATATCCTCTCTGCCCCTTAGAGGTAGGAGACAGGCTTATCCTTCCTCATTTCAAGTAATCATTTAAAAAATAAAATACTATGTAATATGTGGGACTGGGTGGAGTGTTGGATGGAGGTGCAGAAGTTAAGGTGACATTTGTTTGGGCACGTGGACCCTGATTCAACAAAGCAACTTATGTGCTTAACTTTAAACATATGCATAAGTGCATTGCTGACCACAGATTGGTAGTTATGAGGGCCAGAGCACTGCAGAGTATGCATAAGGATATTCATAATATGGTCATTGGGAAACCATGCAGTCATCATGAGAATCAGAACCCCAGAGCTAATCTGAGGGGGATTGTACAGCAATCTGAAGCACCTGGCATTGGCCACAGTTGGAAGATGGACTAGATGGACCTTTGGTCTGACCCAGTATGGCCATTCTTATGAGAATCAAATGCACACTTATGACTCAGAGCACAAGGATTTTGTACTCCGACTGTCTAAAACAATCCACTTTAATATAATTGGCGTTAATCCCAATAATTGCACTATCTGCCTTCTTCAGTGTTGGTGTGGAGGCTTGGCTGGGAGGGAGACAGTGTAGGGAAATCCTGTTCTTCTGTGCAAGCATGAGAGTGCTAGGGAAGAGAGCAGGCCACTATGCCAGCCTGGATGCCACAGGTAAAATGCCCAAAAATGGGTACCTAAAGCTAGGCTTCTGAATCCATATTTAAACATCCCACATAGCCTGATTTTTTTTTTCAATAGAGATGACCTCCAGCAGGAATTGATACTTGCTCAAATCTTTTTTTGAGCATGCCTAACTTCAGGTAGCTATTTTTGATCATCTTGGCCTTGCGTTCCTAGGAATGTTTGGCTCTGAGTCGTGCTTAGTCCCCCCAAATGGCTAGCACATGAACTGAAGTCAGTAGCATGTGCTGTCTGGGGAAGCATGCTGTTCCTGTTAAGAACACCCAGTAGGGATACCTGACCAGGTATTCCCAGATTCACTCTCAGGACTTGCCAAGGGAGAAATGAATGCATCTGCCAGTAATGCTGCTTCCTCTTGTCAGATCAGTGTAGGATTTGCCTTGAGGTTTATTAAAATAACCAAAACTCTCCATAGAATATAGTAACAATAATGTGTTTGGTATTGTTCTGCTGAGGGTGACAGTGTTAAATTATGCAACAAATGGACCACGGGGTAGTGCAGAAAGGTCAGAAAAGCAGAGCTGCTTCTGAGGAAACATTGCTCTGCTTGAAACAGGGAAACAAAGACACTAATATATATATATATATATATATATATATATATATATATATATATATATATATATAGTGTGTGTGTGTGTCTACTATTGCTAAATCCAGGAATCTAGCCTAAACCCTCCAAGAAGCACAGACCTGTTCAAATGTCCCATCTTGGAAAGGGGAAAACTTGTGGAATGGATTCTAAAGCCCCTGAGTACCATGGCAGTATCATAGCTGTTCTTGTTTTTAATCTAGTATTAGGAAGGGAATATCTGTTTCTACTGTTTTGATCCAAACCTACAATTAGTGAGAACTGCCACAAAAAGGCCTACTGAGAGGAAGCAAACTCAAAGCCTTCATATCTCCTGGACTATCGAAAATTCTTCAATTCTCTCCAGTGATCCAGGGCTTGACATATCCCATCTAAGAACACCCTTTGGAGGAGGGGGATAATGGTGGAGTCTACCTGTTTTCTGACCAAATTGCTCAGGCTACTTTATTTTGTAAATGTCCCCAAACCCTGAATAATTCAGGAGACATGGTGGTTTTTAAAAAGGCAAAATTATTTACTTCTACAAATTAAACCTGAGCAAATTAAGCCACTCAGGAAGCCAACTCCTGAGCATTAAAACTACGTATTAACTTATATTTTCATTTCCCAGCCAAGTGTGTTCAACAGTGTAATTCTGTTTTAACAGGTGTTCTACTGCCTTATTCATTTATTGCTCACTTCAGTGCAAATATCTTTCAATTATCAGGGGCAAATGGTCTAGTAAGCCATGCCTGTTACCTTACATGTCGTTAACCTCTGTCCACTTCCCTCCCCCATGTCTGCCTGTAAAAGCATCTATTCTGATGCATTGCTGTCATTTGAGGAGATTCTTTTTCCTGAGATGTAGACATATTTTAAATGACACTCCCCAAGTGTGTGCACTGAAGCGTGTCCAGAAAGCAAAGGCAAATCACTGCAGCACCATGGCGCTGCATAATTTGGAAGCTCATTAAGAAGTGCTAGCAAAGCCTGAAGCAAGCAATTATCTGCAATTGTATTCTTTGGTATTGGTATCAGAAATTACTTCTCCTGATGAGACTGACTAAGAACTTCTGAATAGGACCGATTCCAGGAAACAGTCCTCTTCCCTTCATTTGTTCTCAACCCCTAAGAAAAGAAATCCTTAACCACAAACATAAAGGAAAAAATGTGCCAGATTTATATACTGTCTAAGATCAAGTTCTAATCATATGGCTACTGACCAACTAATGTCTCTCACTATAAATCTATCTTTGAAGGCAAAGCATTTGGAGTGAAATAACAGATAAATGATTTGCATACAGAAGGTTAATGTGGGTCACTGCATTTCACAGTTTTAAAATACAGCAACTTTAACTCAGGGAAAGCATAAATGAAAACAACAGAGCAGACTTGTCACTAAAATCCTGTGTTCAAATGTATGTGTGGATAGCTGCCCAAATGTACTGTCTCTGTGTTAAATTTGTTGAAGATTTAATGTTATACACAAGGGGAATTATAACAAATGAAAACAGCTCTGTATAGAGGGTAGGACAGTAGAAGTTTCATTACTATATGGGCTCAGGAAGAGGTCTCATTGTTCTTGAGCACTGATATACAGTGAAGACTTTTTTTTTTTTCCTTATTCATATAGGTATGTTGAAGGAAACATTCCACCATGGTAACTTTAGCAGTAGCCTCATTGTCAGTAGAGAAGCCAAGTTAATGTGAACATCCAATAGGCAAATGTCCCTTTACCTCATAACTTTCCCCATCCACTAAACCCCACACTTTTGGTTTGGTGTTAGTGATGAGCATGGTCCCAGAGTCCTGAGATGCTGGCAGGTCTGTCTCTGGTCTCCTGGGAAGTGCTGCATGGTCCTATCCTGAGGCTCCACCCCCTAATTCAGCTATAGTGCTCTCAGCTTTATTTAGTGGCTGTGTAGGAGGGGCCTAAACAGTTCACTCAGTTCTGCTCCTGTCCCTTCTGGCTTATGTGAAGATATATATTGTCTGTCCGTCTGTCTGTCTGTCTCACATATTGTACCTCATCAAGGACCAAACAGTCTAGGGTAACCAGTAGCATATAAGACCCATGATTTCAATATATCAGTGCTTTGCAACAGGAAAATATTCCACTGGGCAAATTTCTGATCAGCTCTAATTTTAACTACCCTTAGATAGCTTAACTGCAGCTCTCCTGTCACTTGTTGCAGCCTCATAGGCAGGCCCGCCAATGGGGTGTGTGTGTGGGGGGGGGGGGGGGGGAAGAGGGCAATTGCCTAAGGGCCTGGGTAATTTAAAAGAGCCCGGGGCCCCCCAGCCACCACCAGCAGCGAAGCAGGGCTAAGGCAGGCTGCACCACTTCTGGAAGTGGCCAGCATGTGCCAGTAGCCCCTGGGGAGGAGGGGTCTCCGTGCACTGCCCCCACCCCAAACGCTGACTCCACAGCTCCCATTAGCCGAGAACTGTGGCCAATGGGAGCTGTGGGGGTGGTGCCTGTGGGCAGCGGCGCACGGAGACCTCCATGGCCCCTGCCTACGAGCCGCTGCCAGAGGGGTGTGCTGGTAGCTTTCAGGAGCCGCCCGAGGTCAGGGTCGTCACCCTGACTCCAGCCCCCTGCCTGAGCCCACAGCCCCTCCCGCACCCAAACTCCCTCCCAGAACCTGCACCCAACCCCTTGACCTAGCCTGGTAAAAGTGAGTGAGGGTGGGGGGAGAGAGACAGAGGGAGGGGGATGGAGAGAGCAGGCGGCGGGGCCTCAGAGAAGGGGCGGGACAGGATCATGGTCTCAGGGAGAGGGTCTTTGGGTTTGCGCGATTAAACAGTTGGCAACCCTACTGGGTGGGCATGTACAAGGCCTGGCCATGCCAGAAGAGCCTGTCCAGCAGCACAGCTGGCAGTTCGCTGGCCACCAGCCAGCACTGCCCAAATGTCAGGTGGACCGCATCCACGCGGCTTGTGCGTGTGTGGGGGCCCACTGACTGTTCTGCCCTGGGGCCTGCTTCTAGGGGATGATTGCTTAAGATCTCCACCACAAATACTCATCATGAACAGCATGCTCCTTTCAACTGCAGACTGGAGTAAGACTACACTTGTGTTCAATCCTCCACCCTTTCTCAGTAGCCTCAGATACTGGCTCTGAAAGAATCCTTCCTAGTTGCTCTCCAGCATTGCACAGGAGACTGATAATGTCTCTATTCAAGATATACCAAACACAGCCATGGACTCTGTTGTGGAAAATAATAATCCAGTGCTAATTGAGAGAGTCCATCAGCATTTGAGTGCTTTGCTCTGCGTCACCGTTCTATTTCATATTGGTACTTGCTAAGGCACAGATGCTAGCCTTCCAAATATGCACAGTAACCTTCATGAGAGCACCTTTTCTAGGGCTGAATAGAGATGTCAGAAGCTGATGGTCTGTTATTAAGGTAAAAAATTGTCTGTACAAATAGCAATGAAATATATTAACCTCTCATACCAAGTCAAGGGCATCTTTCTCTATTTGTGCATAGTTCCTTTGGCTGGTGTTAACGAATGAGATGCAAATACAACTTTCACACCTGTCACTGAACATGACACACTGCTCCTTTGCTATGCGGTGAGACATCACTAGCCAATGTAATAGGAAGTGCTGAATCATAAAGCATGAGAAATGCTGAGTCATAATGCACAAGCACTTCATCTGAAATTGTAAGCACCTTGGCTTTCTTTTTTATTTCAGGCTTTTGCTCATGTTTCTGGAGCAGCTGATGTAGAGAGGATGTAGGACAGTAGCAAGGTCTAGAAAAAATGATTTTTGTAACAGTTTAAAAATTAAAGTCTGTAGGATAAGACGTTCTTTACCGGATCTATCTTGTTCCTCACAGCAGCATCCAAATTTGCAGTTCTGGCTTAACCTATGTCTAGCCCCAGAAAGATCTTAAGACTGGTTTTTCTCTTTCTTTTCTTTCTTTCTTTAAATCAAAACTAACCAAAATTGCTGCCAACTCCTATTGTCTTCACTGATTGGGAAAATGTTAATATGCATTACTTATCTAGGAATCCCATCCTTGTCTGTGGACTTAAGCTTCATGGGGAGAAGCTACAGTATGAGACATAAACACCAAGAACCAGTCTTAAGCTAACTTGATCAACACATAAAAGAAGAGCAGTACACAAGAATATACTATTTCATGAGAAGTTTCTAGGCACATACTGCTAATTTTATATATTGTTAAATGGGCAGCATAAAACACTTCTGCAGGAATATAGGCCCAAGGCACACAATGTCTGTTCTGTAAGCCCTTTCCCCACCCTCCAGTGTGATGTATTGGTGGAATAGAATATTTTTATGACTACAGATGGAAGGAGTGAACTGGTTGTATGGTGATTTAGAATTATGTATGTTAGGATATAGATATTCAGGCCTGTCCTCAAAGGCCTATACTTTAAGAATTTAGGTGTATTCTTATCACTTAGCTAGCTATAGAGGTATAAAAGAAAGAAAGAGAATCAAAATCACTGTCTGCCGGTGTAAGGGCCGTCTCTTACTGTGACAGTCTGAGGCCTGGTTCTTAGGCTAAGGCCTTCAGCTAAGCAGCAGAGGCCAGCCATAAACTGGGAAGTGTAGGGTCACATCCTCACATTCCAAACTAGTCACATTGAAATAAGGTGCTATTGGGCTGTTAGGAATACAATCCTGTCCTGATATTCCTATCACCTCCAGAGAAAGGGAAGAGCCTAGAAGATGTAAAAGGAAACTTAGTTTGATAGCATCCTGTCTGGCAAAAACTCACTTATCAATAGCTGGGATGTGAAATCCTCATTTCTGTATTGTTCTATCACTGTAGTCTCCACTTCCCTATTGTTTGTCTGTATAATCTCTGTCTGGTTCTGTGATTGTCTGCTGTATAATTAATTTTGTTGGGTGTAAACCAATTAAGGTGGTGGTGTTGCCGGCCCAGAGGGCCCGAGGGGGCAACAGGGGGTTCGTTGCCCGGTGTACGTTGCACCAATAGACACACCAGGGTGGAGAAGCAAACCAAGTTTATTCGAGATCTCGAAAAGGCACTCAAGAGACCAGCATGTCTCAAATCAGAAGCGCAACAAATACAAGCAAGTTTCCCATTTTATATTCCAAGCTGTTTGTGTATGCCTTTTGTTCCGTTTTCCCCTCCACCCCTCCCTTCCCAACAGCAGTTACAGTAGGCACTACATTGTGGCGTGTTAGAAAAGTTCCCGTCCGCATGTTTATCTTTGGCCTTGTAGGCCTATACGTAGTAGACTTCCTCCTCCCCCTCTCCCCCTTCCTTATCACTACTGCTTTTGCTAGCTTGAGCGAAACTGCAGCTGTCTGCTAAAAAAAGCTGTTTTAGGCTGTTAGCATTGAGGCTGGTTAAAGTTCACAAGATGGAGTTGCTTTGGCTCATTTAGACCCAGAGCAGGGGGGTTTCATCGGCACTTATGGCCTTCCACCCTCCCGAGTTACCTGGTAGCTATGCCTAGTGACACCAACAGTGGGATATAATTGGTTAAATAACCATGTTACAATATGCTAGGATTGGTTAGTTAAATTTCAGTAAAATGATTGGTTAAGGTATAGCTAAGCTGAACTCAAGTTTTACTATATAGTCTGCAGTCAATCAGGAAGTAAGGAGGGAATGGGAACAGGGACTGGGGGAATTGGGATCATGTTTCGCTGGGGGGAGAATGGGAACAGGGACACAGGCAAGGCTCTGTCAGAGCTGGGAAGGGGGACACTAAAGAAGCTGGAATCATGCTTGCTGGAAGTTCACCCCAATAAACATCGAATTGCTTGCACCTTCGGACTTCGGGTATTGTTGCTCTCTGTTCATGCGAGAAGTACCAGGGACGTGAGAGGGGGAAGGAATAAGCCCCCTAACAATGTAGATATACACTCACTACAAAAGTGAAAGTACAAATTTACAAGCTCTATGTAAATTTGAATATATGTTAGTGCCAAGATATGTTGGAAATAGTTTTTATAATGTCCATGTAATTTGTTAAACTTGGAATATAGATTCACAAACTAAAGGGGGTATTGAGGTTGGGTGGGCTACTACCCTGTTTCCCCGAAAATAAGACAGTGTCTTATATTAATTTTTGCTCCCAAAGATGCGCTAGGTCTTATTTTCAGGGGATGTCTTATTTTTCAGAAATGAAAAATGCCTTATTATCGGTGGATGCCTTATTATCGGGGAGGTCTTATTATCGGGGGGATGCCTTATATTACAACGAGAGGCAAAACTGTAAGTAGGCCTTATTTTCGGAGGATGTCTTATTTTCGGGGAAACAGGGTAGTGAGTGATGAAGGATTACATAGCTCTGGGGAATTGGATGGATTCCTTAAATTTTCATTTCCAGTCTTCTATATATTTGGCTTTTTTGAAGCATTGTTTTGGGAGTGTTAGCCGGATCTGTTAAAACACTTTCAACCTTAACTCATATTAATGGAGCTTTTATCTGAATTTCCCTGTTTGTTTTAAATGATCATCACAAGATTGAAATATGTTAGCATGTAAAATCTGCAGGAAGGAAGCCCTGTGCGGACAGATTTTTGAGGCCCTATCAAACCAGGGCTTACCTCCTGCAAGTGTTTTAAATACTTAGCTCTCAGTTTAGCAAAGTGACTCATCCAAGCTATCACAAGAAGCTTGTTGCTGAGGTGAGAATTGAACCCAGATCACCTGAGAGTTAATGGACTCAGGTATGGGATCCTGATTTCTGCTTTTCTGAAGCTCATTATATGGATAATGTATGCACATGGGTCTATCCCTTACAACAAAGAATGTTGTGAAACTAATTTTATCTGCACTTGTAAAAATCGCAAGGTCATTGTAGCTTATATAAGAAGCTGCTGGAGGTGTGTATGCACAGTGCATTTGATTATTTCTGATAGCCAGCCCTCCTACAGCAAAGTTTTCTTTGCTTGTTTTTAGAAAAGGGAACTGTAACTTTACAGTTACTTTCTGATGATTCCCTACACTGCAACGTTTGATTAAACATTGACCAAAACAAATGTTTATATTTGTTTGTGCTACCAGGCAGTACTTCCAATCTGCAAGGTTTTATTTTAAGGGATCTGTTTTTTCTTCACAATGAAGCTTTACTTTTTTAAAGTAGCCTGGTTGTTTGTTTTTTTAGTTGACCCAAAAAACCCCTCCAAACAAACAATCAATGCATTGGGCCAAATTCATTTCTGGAGTAACTCTATTGAATCAAATGAATTTACATTAGGAATGAATCTGGCACACTTGTATTCAAACACTTGTATTAAATATTAATGTCCTTAGCCTATTGATTTAAGGAGCACTGCAGCAGTTATATTAGTTTTGTATATAAGCATTTATTACATTAATAAACTGCCCACAAAGGGTGGCATTGCAGAGCCCTTGCTGTTGTCTGCAAAATTGTTTGCAATCAAATTGTCATTAGTCAGACTCTGGAATAAAAAAAACTTCAAAACTTCATAAAGTCAAAACAAAATACATTTATTCACATTGTAACTTGCCTCATTCTGTGAAGCTAGCTATGTATATGTGGACAAAGCTTGGCAAGGGGGAAGGGAATCAACAGCAGCAGCTACAAAAGTATATTTTAAAAATCATCTTTCCCTTACTTCATCTATTTTTCACCCACCCATTCTTCTTGACTATAACATACAAAAGGAAAAGTGATGTCTGTCTGTTCCTACTTACAATAATTCAAGAGGCTCTACACGCACACAATTTGTAAATAGATTGTAAAATCTTTGAGTCTGGGCCTTGTCTGAGGATATGTTTGTACTGTGCCTGGCATAATGGGATTCTAATCCCTATTTGGTGTGGGTTGTTTTTTTTTTTTTTTTTAATGGTTGTTTGACACACTGCTGGGGACATCCAGAGCTGTGAGCCACAGTTACATCTCTGCCTTGGCAAGAATGAGTTTGGCTGGTCATTAGACTGTCAGCTCCGTCACAGCAGTCCGTGTTCACGAGCAAACTCTTAAAGGTTTTCTCAGCCCAAACCTTGCTTGGCAGGTGACAATCTAACTCCAGCCCTGAAGCACCGCAGATGTTTCTCTAAGATGCACAGCCCCACCACTGTGAATTCACACAAGATATTGAGTTTGCTACTGTTAGAATCAGTACATCACAGCTTATTATTTTAACTGAGGTACATATACCCTTTTCCTTAAATACCGCACAGAATTGGTTAATAGTGAAAGTAAAACAAGTTTACTAACAAAAGAGCATGGATTAAGTCAGTTCTCCAACAGTGGGTTGGGACCCTAAAGTGGCTCGCCATCCTATTTTAATGGGGTCACCAGGGCTGGCTTAGACTTGCTGAGGTCTGGGGCTGAAGCCTGAGCCCCACCATGCAAGGCAGAAGCCAAAGCCTGAGGGATTTAGCCCTGGGCAGAGGGGCTCAGGTTACAGGCCCCCTGCTTGGGACTGAAGCTCTTGAGCTTTGAAACCACCCCCCGCCGCCCAAGGTGGTGGGACTCAGGGTTTTGGCTTTGTGCCCCCTCCAGAGTGGTGAGGCTTGGGCGGGCTCAGGCTTCGGTCCCCCGTCCCAGGGTCGTGTAGTAATTTTTGTTGTCAGAAGGGGGTCGCGGTGCAATGAAATTTGAGAACCATTGGATTGTGATACAAGTAAAAGAGAAAGATAGAGATGGTTACAAGCAAATAGATTAAGTTTTAGACTTTTAGATGTTTTCACTTAATACAATACAGTTTCTGTTCAAGATGGCTTCTCTTATCCACATAGGGTGACCAGACCACAGGGATGAAATATCGGGACGCGGGGGGGCGGAGCAAAAAAAAATGGCGGCGGAGCCAAAAAAAAAAAAAAAAAAGCAGTTTCGCAGGGGCGGGGGGGGCATTAGCAGGCCCCAGCCGCGCCGGGCGCACGTGCTGCCCACCCCAGGGCAAAAGCTGGCCCCGATGCAGAAGGGGCTAGGGATAAAGAGGGCAGGGGGGGGGACAAGAAACAAAGTCCGGGGCTGGCCACGGCGCAGGCGTGCAAGGGGCCAGGGCTGGCACAGCCGAGCCACAGCAGCGGCCGGTCACCTGTGGGGCTCCAGGCTGGGCAACGGGCAGGAGCCAGGGCTTTTCCCAGCCCTGCAGAGCCTCCTGCCCCCCAGCCTGCCGTGGGCACATGCAGCGCGTCCCGCCGCCGGCAGGGAGCCCCACGCCTCTCCCGCTCGGCTGCGCTCCAGCGGCTCCTTCCAGGCGGGGCGAGCCGCTGGAGCGCAGCCAAGCAAGAGAGGCGCGGGGCTCCCTGTCAGCAGCGGGGAAGTTTATGGGGACCCCGGCTGGCCCCTCGCCCCTGTCCGCCGGCCTCCCTGCCTGGGACAAGTCTCGCCCCCGCAGCCTCTCTTCGCCGCGTGTCTCCGGCGGCCCACGCTGCCCACCCGGGCCAGAGCCAGCCCCGGCTGCTGCCTCCACAGCAGCGGCCGGTCTCCTGAGGGGCTCCCCGGGGCTCCAGGCTGGGCAACGGGCAGGAGCCAGGGCTTTTCCCAGCCCTGCAGAGCCTCCCGCTCCCCAGCCCGCCGTGGGCACATGCGGCGCGTCCCGCTGCCGGCATGGGAGCCCCGCGCCTCTCCCACTCGGCTGCGCTCCAGCGGCTCCTTCCCGGCGGGGCCGCGGCAACTTTCCCTTCCCCTCCCAGGCTCCTGGTAGTTGCCCGACCCTCCTCCTAACCTCCTCCCTCCATTGAGAGATCCAATGGGGGAAGGAGGGGGCGGAGTCGGGGTTGGGGGGGCGTGAGCACCGGAGCAGAGGGTAAATTTCCTTCTTTGTCCCGCGTCCCGACCGAACATCGGTCGGGACGCGGGACAAAGAAGGAAATATCGGGACTGTCCCGATAAAATCGGGACATCTGGTCACCCTATATCCACAGTCTCCTTTCCAGCTATTTACTAGCCGGCCTGGCCAAGACCCATTACAGAGATCAAATCACTTGGTTTCTCTGTCTCCTGAGGTGAAGGATGAAAATGGAGTGTGTCAGTTCCTTGTATCCCAAAGGGGTCTTTGTCTTACAAGTCAGGAAGGCCTCCTGGGGATTCAGACTCTGGGGTATAAGAGCCATGTTAATTCTCTCTCTCCTCTCTTTCCCACCCACCCCTGGTGTTCAGAGACCGGATAACTCCTGCTGGTTTAGCTCAATAGCTTTGTTTGCTGTTATGTACATTTGAGGTAAACCCACATTTTTTTCTAGGACAGACTTGTTTATTCCCTTTAGCTAGGCTAGATTGCCTTGTTTTAAACATGTTCTAGCAACAATATACGGAGGGAATTCATAACCTAATACATGAAGTTATGAACACATGCATTTTACATGCTATTAACCACCATAATGCTGGGATAGCCTATGATAGCTCAGGCATATTTTGTACACTTATCATTACAGTAGGGTGTGAATACGGGGTGCCTTGGGTCATAGGGTGCAATTGCAATGTAGAGATGTCTCCATGATGATTTTGAATTGTAACTACCGATTTTCTCCAAATTTTTGTGGAAAAGGGAAATTTCAAAAGCATAAAGTAGCCTGAAGGGCAAAGGATGGTAATTCTTGTAGTAAAACTTTGCAATACTTCTGCCCAGTTCTGATAAAGATTCTCTCCAAATCTCCCTGTGAACCCTCACGCAGCCAGCAGGAGTAGTTAGGTCTTTACCTCTGATACTTCACACAGCCTTTCAGAACAACACTGTCAGATCTCCGTCATAATGTGCCAGCTCTAGGCAGGCCTCAGGCTTCTTTATTGCTGTCTTAAACGCTGAAGTCTCTCTTCCCTTGACTTGGCTCCAGCTTTGCCTGGTGGGGATGGTGGTGTTTGAACTCTTGTCCCTCACCCATGGATCTGGGATTGGAATGAGAGTGTTACCTTGGTCAGGTGCCCTGTGTCTTCCCCCCCCCCCCCCCTCATCTTTCTGCTGCTTGAGAGAGAATGGAGATTATGAAGCTTCCCCCTATGCTTGCTGCTTAAACTAAAAATGCTGACACTAATTTAACCTTTTTAAATATAGATAAGAATCTTGGGGCTGAGTGTTCGCTCCATGACTTCTTTGATATGTTTAGTGTTTCATCTGGATTTGGCTTTTGTCTTTTTTTTTTTTATACTTTGAGATTAGACACAGCATCCAGCAGGTAACGTGTGTGTGTGTGGTGTGTGTGTATATATATATATATATATATATATATATTATTTATAAACTTTTTTTTTTTAGTGCTCAGTGTAGCCTCTGAGTGCATTAATGAGAGAGAGTCTGAGCACCAGTGCCCACCAAAGTCAAAGGGAAGACTTCAATGGCATCCGTGGATGTTGGATGGAGCTCATAATCCTCATGACAAGAGAAGACCATGGGTATTTAGCTCACAATTTTGCAAGGCTTGCAAAGCAAACAGTCACAGTAATTTGTCTTTCAAAAGTAATTGCCAAACCATAAAGTAAGAGAAACAACACTTCAATAACTCTACACAGCGACAGTAAAAACACCTTATAATTCACTAAGTATTTATTTTCTTAGAATTCCATATTTTGGGAATCTAGTTACCACAGCCTTGTTCTTCAGGAGCTAACCTATCCCAGCCAAGACATGGCCTAGGGCTCTTAATTCCATGATTTAGACCCCTCCATGCCCGGTTCTTCCATCTATAGACCCACTATTCATCCTTCAAACTGAATTTGGGGAATCTCTCTCAGCCTAAAATGGATTCTAGCCCCTTACTGGCTTTGTTAGAGGAGAATCTCAGTCAAAAGAGGATTTCTGCACTTGTACGCTTGGCTCCCATGATGATTCTATTCAGCCAATACCACATCCACAGTGCCTGATATTTCATTAGTGATGCAAGATGAGCTGTTTCATGATGAGACTGAATAGCATGAGATTTCATCTGTGCAAAGGCCTGGTCCCATGTGCAAAGACTCTTGATGGGCTAGGATAAACTCGGCTCGTCTTGCAGCTCACCCGGGAAGCTAGAAATACTGCATGCCAACATTCCTCTTCAGTGATTTCTCCCTGGTGTTTTATATATGAAATACATTTATACTGCTGATAGTGTAGGAAGGTGTGGAAAGGCCTCCAGCTGTGTTCTGTGTGAAGCTGTAGGAAGCCTTTCTTTTTCCCTTTGTAGTTAGGCAGCTGCCCCACACAGGGAGGAAGGGTTAAAGCAGGCCAAAGGGAGCCTGCACAGAACCCTCCAATTAGAGGAGGGCTTGCTAAGCGAGCCAGTCAGGAGGTGACTTGTTGCAGCAGCCAATCAGGGCCAGCAGGGGACATATACAAATGACTTCTCAACAGAGCAGAGGCAATCTCTCCCTGGCCTGCTAGGGAGAAGGATGACTGCCTACAAGCACTATGGCTAAAACAGTGCTGGGCAGAGTAGTAGAGAAGAAGGAGCTTCTGGCTGGCCGGCCGCTGCCAGACTGAGGCCCTGGAGGAAGGGCAGATAAGGTGCTAGGGCTGCCCCCATTTGCCCTGAGGGAAGTGGCAACACAGACTGCAGTTTGCTCCTGGAGCAAGGGACTAGACTGGTGTCTGCAGCAGGCTCCTGAGGTGAGTGGCTGGATTATAGACTGCTAGTTCCCCTGAAATGGGGGGAGAAAGCAGAGCGGGGCACAGCTAGAGTTCTATGTCCAGAAGAGGATGCCGTGGTTTGAGGAGCAACGTGGGTCAGAGTGGTGGAGACAGCAAAGTGGGAGTAACCGTGAACAAGATACTACTGGAGGAGGGCACTTTGCAGAGGGACTTGAGATAATTCCAGAATGGTCAGCAGGAGGCACCACGGTGGTGAGTCTAGCACTGCTACACCCTTTCACATTCTTGATTTGCAATCTTTCTTTCTACATTGCCATATTCTGCCTCTGTCCAGTTTTCTAGCAGAAATAACATTCATATGTATAGTGAAGCAAAAGCCTAAAGTTCCCTTCACAGAGAATCGTATCACATGGATAGAGCTACAGACAGAAGATTTACTCTGTATAAACTATGGGACTGTCACAGCTAGTGTGCTGCAGAATAGAACTGTTCCATAGATGATGCTGTAGAAACCGTAGTTAACAGAACTTCGAAACATTTTCTATGCAAGTCAGTTCTGCTCTGTGCTGGAGGTTGTTAGTCCATTGACTCCTCACTGACTAGAGGGTGTTTGCATTTTCTTTATTTAAAAAAAAAAATTATATTGTGTATTCATGTAGTGCAATTTTGCTAGCTAAAGTTGTATACAAAATATATTTTGCTTCATGTTCTTTTGAAGGAATTGAGTGCAAGACTGTCAGAACTGTATGCAGAAAAATTGGGTATTTGCATGTGCTCATGAAAAGTCGTGTATGACTTGTTCTGAGTGCACGTATGCATGCACTCTGGCTTGTGTGGTCTAGTGCTTAGGATCACATAGATCGTGCACATCTACATTTGTGCCTAACTGAAAACCTAGATTATTTTTTTCCCATTTCATGCTATTAGTACTATTCCAAAAGGCAAAGGAAGGTCTGATTCAACCTTCATTGACATCTCTGAAGGGATGCCCATTGACTTCAATTGGCTTTGAATCAGGCCCTATATATACTTACCATCCAAGCTACAGCTCAACAATCTGTTTTTCTATCTCTCAATTTGTAGAAATGACAGTGGTTTTTGTCTTGTTTTTTGAGGGTCTATTTGAACTCTGTATTTGTGTAACTCAATGCACTATTGTATCCCACAGTATTTACTAAGTATGGGGATAAAATTGTTACTCATATATTTCAAATAGGAGTACATACAAGTCCATCGCATTTAATTTTATTAAATTAAAAAAAGCGAGGTTTGCGCGTGTTTTGTTGTTGTTGTTGTTTTTTTAAGTTTTGTCTTGGTTTAAATTGTTTGTAGAATGGTAATGTTTCTTTGCTCTCATCTAGTGGCTTTCAGCTCAGCTGAGTCACAAGTTACTTTACAATCAATTGCATCTCACAGCCAGGGCCAGCTCCAGGCACCAGTCCAGCAAGCAGGTGCTTGGGGCAGCCAATGGAAAGGGGCGGCAGGTCCGGCTCTTCAGCGGCAATTCGGCAGTAAGTCCCTCAGACCTTCTCAGAGGGAAGGACTTGCCACCGAATTGCCGCCAAAGAGTAAAAAGCTGATCGCGGCTTCCCCCCCTGCCGCTTGGGATAGCAAAAACGCTGGAGTCGGCCCTGCTCACAGCACCCCTACTGTACCACTGGGCTTATTGAGGCACTTTTGTGACACCCAAAATCATGCATCAGTTTAGTGGCCAGGCTCTGAATAGAGCCTCAGATTCCTGACTCCTAGATAACCACTAGACCAGTGTATACTATATCTAGTTACTTCTATTGAAAAGTGTTTGAACAGGAAGGATGGTCCAATGGATAGGACTCCAACCTGGGATTTGGGAGTCCCAGGTGCAAATTTTTAATTCGCCACAGACGTCCTGTGTCATCTTGGACAAGTCACTTGGGGTAAAATTTTCAAAAGTGTCAAAAGCCTTTCAAAATTGACGTAGTGCTGTGTGGAGCAATGCTTAAATAAGCTGGGCTTTAGGCACTTCAGAAAAATTTACCTGTAATCTCTCTGTGCCTCCATTTGTAAAATGGGGATAATGCCACTTTCTTACCTCACACATATTAGGGTAAATACACTAATGATATGATGATCAGGGTGTGACAGAATGCACCCCTGTATTCAGACCTTGTACACTATTCTAATCAGAAGTACATTAGAAAATAGAACATGCTCTAATTGTTATTCAAACAACTGATTCTGTTCTTTGTTTTATATTCACTTGCTCTATACTTAGAGGAAATTTCCATCACAATGACTCATTTACTGATAGAGTAGTTTGATTTATTCAAGGTTCATGGGTAATAGTTTGCCCATGTACTGGCACTATCATCTCAAAAATGAGCATTCTTACCAGTACTAATTTGCTAATTAATTCTTAACAGTACTAACAAGTCAAAACACCCACCAGTTGGTGTCCTAGAGAAAAATGTCTGGTATATCATCTTCACTTCTAATATACAGAATACAACTAGAATTGAGCTGTCACAAAGCTCTGCTATGCGAGTAGTCTTGCCCCCTTCCTCCTCAAAAAGATGTTAAAAGATCATTTCTGCTGTCTTCCGCTAAGAGTTTCCTCATGCTCGCTGACTCAATTACTGCTCTACCCCATCTGTTACAGTGGCACAGCAGGACCATAGAGTGCAAATTATTAATTTCCATGTTGTGACATTTCATATTCAGAGCCACCATCAGCATAAACCTATTCTAATTCCTTGTTACTGCCTTTCACAGCATGTAGTTTGCAGTGATAAGAAACATTTGAATCATCAACATGTAATGTGAAGGTGTTTCACTTTAAAAAAGTGCTTAAGTCTTTGCTGGATTTGCCAGCTTTCGCTGACCAATTAGCCCCATCACTTAAAAGTTGGCAGATAGCTATGAGATCATCCTTCCATAAATAAGGCATTTCTATAAGTCATCAGACCTCTGTTCTGTTCTCAGCTTTCCCCCAGATTTCTGTGTGATATCTCAGGCAAGTCACTTAGGCTCTTATTCAACAAAGGAAAGGAGACTACTCAAGTGCTTAAAGTTAGATACCCAGGGACCTTAATCTCACATCTTTCCCTAACAGCTAACTGCTGTCCACATGCATATGAAGACCACTCAATCCAAGAAGGCTTCCTCCATTTTTCTTTGTGGCATTAAATTAGTATAAAGAAGAAAATGTCAGCTGAATCCGTCTCATGGGGTGAGTGTTGCAAAGTGCAGGACTTCTGCATTTTCACAGCCAAAGGACTAATAACAAGAATTTCACAGCAGATCCTATAGCTGTTTGATTTCTGAGTGTCCCACTGTGCGTTTGGCAGCTTTCCCATATGACAGCTAATATAAAATTTACATTTTGGGGAGGTCAGCCTTTCTTAAAAGCATAATGTTCTTTATTAGCAATGAGACTGTATAGACTGTCTAGGTTCTAGTATACCAAGGAAATGTCCGTGATCAGCTGCTGTGGCAGCAAGCAGCATTTGGGCTCTTGATCATGTTTTTACATCAGTTTTTCTAATATTAGTCAAACCCAATTTACAGATTTGACAATCTCCTTGAACTAAGCTTTTAGCAAGGAAGTAGTGAGCTCTGCATTGTCTCACTGTAAATAATTCACAATGTCACGGTTGTGCCAGGGAATGGAAACCTTTTGAACACAACTGGGATCATCAGTCATATATTTGCTTCCAAGGCAGGGCAGGAATTAATATGGGAGCAACCTGAGATATATTAAATACACAGACTTTATAAACTGTTCAGTCTCCGAGATGAAATTTAGAAGCCTTATTCCCCCCCCCCTCCCCCCGAGAATTTACTTGTAGGAAGAAGAAACTCCTGCTCTTGTATCACACATTAGTTGCAAGACAGTAGGGCTATAAAAATTGGATAGTCCAGAAAAACATTAAAGGCAGTAAGTGCACACAAAGAGGCTGTTCAAACCTTACACCAGCTCTTTAGAACCACACCCTTACAAATTTCTCAATTGCACCAAATTGCAATTGGAAAAATTCTGTTGCACTCCCAGGTCACTGCTCTCTTGGATGTTCTATAGCTGGGGTTCCAAATGACCAAGCAAAACAAATCTAAAGCACCAAGAGGGAGAAGAGCTAACATGTATTATGATTCTCACAGTAAGGCTCAGCTACTGAGAAACTTGGATAGATTCCATCTGCAGTATGGTCAGAATAAATACAGTATTGTTCTAACATTATCACTCAGGCTCACAGCACAATTCTGCAACCCCCTTCCCCATGTCTATTTCTAAACTCCTAAAACCACTGTGTACATTTCCTAAGCACTTCTTGCTCCCCATATATTGCTGAGAGCTATCAGCTCTCCAAATGGCTGATAATGTCCTAGGAACTTGACAAGCTCTGCAGTAGGTCCAATGCTGGCCTATAACGCAATAAGAATGACAGGTTTTTTGACCAAATTCTTTTAATATGTTCTCTTCCCCTCCACCCACCTGGGGAGAGCAGCAGACACATAAACCAAATGACAGTTTTAAAAGAATGGAAGAAAAAAATGTAGGAGTGATTTTCATTAGTTCTTAGTGGAATTTTTAAAAGGTTTTTGTTCCTATTCAAGAAAGTGCTCACATAGGCCAAAAATACAGCACAGTCCTCTACTTTCCTGAACTGTGTGCCTCATAGGTGAAGGAACTGATGACTCATAGCTACTCTGAGGCTTTGAAAAGAGAATAAAGGAGTAATCTAGTGGTTTAGGGTTTAAAAATTCTCAATGTTTCACCATTATTAGGCACATAGTTTGGAAGAAAAGGTAAAAGCACTTTCATTTTTTTTGAAGATCAGTACTTTTTATAAAAGCACTACTACTTGTCTGTATAGAAGAACACAGAACAGGGCAGTGGAAAGTGAATGATTTGTATACCTTAAGTTCTAAGAGCAAAGAAACTGTAGCTTGTAGTAGCTATAAACATCCCATTTGTATTAAATGTAACAATTAGCATAATGGTTAATTGGCATTAACACATTTGTTGATCAAATAGCACAATACACTGTGTTAACCTGCTTACATGCAGTGTTGTTTGTACAGTCACCTTCAAAGTTCATGTTTCAATTCCTTCCCCCTTCAAAATAGAGTCTGTCCTTCAGAGATCTGCTCAGCACAGAAGGGATGGGGGTGGACCACCTGGGACCAAACCCAGGTCAGAACTGGTAGAGTTCAGCTGTGCACTGCCCCTGACTTTCCCCTAATAAAGTGTGATGAGTAAAGTTGCTGGTATAGACCCAGTTAGTAGACCTGGATCCTTTCTCCCCATCCACCAGTAGGGGAAACTCTGAGCTTGCCCGTTATCATTAGATTCCAGCTGCTTTGGGTCAAATGAGTAGCACAAGTAAGCCAGCTTGGGGTGGGACAGAGAATACTGGCCCATTAACTTTTGCTTGACTGACCTAGCAATGTAGATGTCCATGTAGTCACTCTCATAATGACACTACATAGTGGCTCATATTGAGAAAAGGGTCCTGTTCCATTTGTCTAAATGAGAGAATATAAAGTGTTTGTTTCTAAAAACAGGACTCCTTTATCTAGGTTCTTATATTAGTGCTCAATCTACTTAATTTTTTTTTTTTTTAAGTATGAGGAGAGGCACAATTGCCCTTTAATCTACAACAGGGCTGGAGCTGGCACACAGTGGCCCACAGAATCAGAGTGCCATAAGTCCCCAGAGAGCCTCCTCCCCAATGGTTCATGCACAGATCTCTGTGCAGGAGAGAATCTGGCCCTGTATACTTGCCAATGAGCCATGTAGTAATAAGGCAGTTGTATATTTCAAGGTAGGAGAATTATAGGTAAGGGGGGGAAGGAATTGAAATAGGAACTTTGCAGTGTTTGTCCCTATTATACTCTTAACAAAAAAATCCTCCACATGCTATTATTTTATCTAATCTGAACTGGACTTTATTGCTGGGGAAATGTTTTTTGCTGGTGCTCTCCAAAGAAATACATCTGTCAGGGTCAGGGAGGCAATGAAAGGTGGAAATAAGAATCCTGAGTAGAGGTCGAGAGGACAAAATAGCTGTCTTCCTCAAGAACAGAACCACAGAAGGGCCAAAGGGATTCAAGGTGTAGGCAGGAGCCAAACTACCAAGGGAGGTATGACTAAGTGTTCTACAAAAGATACCTGTGTCTATATGTTGATGATGATATACCAGCAGATGGCACTCAAGATTCTGCAGCATTATATATAGGTTTTGTAGGACCAATAAAAGCTGTTGCTGTGCACTGCAAATGGCTTCCTGAGTGCAGCTCTCTGCATGGTCCTCTTAACAAAGGACACCAACCAAAAATCACTTAAATTAAAGCTTTCTATTGAAGGTTTTCCTGAAGTATATACACAAATGCCAGAAATTGGTGGTAACTTAGGTAGAATTTTTGAAGGACTAAATTTATTAGATTTAGAAGAGACTGATTACAGTTAAATGTCATCTGCTAGGAACTGGAGGCTCAGACTGTCTTTGTTTTAGATTAAGGCTTTAGTAGTAAAGGCATATCTATGCGGAAGGAATAAAGAGATGGATTCTTAGTTGCTGATTAAGGTTTTTTCTTAGGACTTTAATTTTATGTTGAAAAATTATATATTTTTTGTTTGCAGTGATCAGAACAGTGCCAGAACTCAGGGCAGTGCAAATGTGGTTTATGCAACGGTGGGCACAATTACAGCCAGTTTGTCACTTTAGAATGACATCTAATTAGCTATTTGCATGTACACACATAGTAAATGTGCACAAAAGATGTGCAATTGTATGTACACTTTTTTGCAAACAACTCTGGACTCTGAAAACTGTATGTTGAAAGTAAAAACAATGGTGCTATATTTTTTGGATGATTGGTTTAATAGAACAAAACACACAATCAATACTTTATACAGAAACACACAAGGAGACATTTCTTTGCTGCTTTGAAAGCACATCTAATGAATTTGCTCAAAGCACCGAGTTTGACATGTTGCTATTTTCTTTTTCCAGTGAAAGCAGAATTGTCTTCCATTTATAGAGCTATGGTAGAGCTGAGCAGAATTTATATCTTACTCTTAAAACTAATCACCTGAGAGGCCAAAATCTTGATGATGATTTGTCATTTATTGCTTAACATATTTGGAATTGGGCAGTAGTTGCCATTTTAGCAACAAAGAGATGAGGGTCAGCATTTACTGGGACTTTTGCACTTCTGTAGACCTGGTATGACCTAACTATACTATTATTCTGGATCAATATATGGTCCAGCTCCTTCCTGGTCTGGCCATCATTGGATATCCAGATTTCCTGATAGATATCCAAGAGCCTGAACTGACCGTCCGTCATGGTAATGTTGAGAAGTGCAAAAGGAGAGGTGAATAATTTGAGTTGTCATTTATTGTTCTGGAACAAAATGGTCTGAGGATAGTTTCAAAGCCATTTCTGGGACAACTTAGTGCGGTGTTCACATTGCCAAACGTAAGTTTTTTTTGTTTGTTTGTTTGTTTGTTTTTGTATGGCAGAACAGATTGTGTTGCTGCTATCTGCTGATATAATCCATTGTTGTTAGCATCTGTAGCTTCATCATTGTAGCTCATGTTCCCACCAAGGGACTGCTGTCCCTTGCTATATGCCAGGTTGACGCATCGCTATCAGAAATAGGTTGCCACATTGTGAGTGATTCATTAAACAGTGGTCAGATGACAAGTGCCACGCCCAGTTATGTGCATCCGCCACAAACTCTTGACCATTATTCACAAGTCTTGTCTCTTCTCTGTTGTTCCAGTAACTGCAACATTCTGACCAGTGAAATCTGGTACCCAACCTTATTTAAGGTTAGTACATTTCAGGTGGCAAATGTGGATTTTCTCATGTCAATCATGGATGTCATGGGCATTATGGAGTTTGGCCTAAAACGTGGGTTATGTTTCATTGCATAAGAACATGCCTGTTATGATAATAAGGTACAATGCATCTGAAAATTCAGCACTTGCTAAAAAGTTCTGTCACAGTAGAAAAACAAATGTGATGCACTTGATTCTCTCCTGAATAACATAGAATTAGCCTGGAGAGCCTAAAGTACAGTCTTTTGAGAAGTGGTAGATGCCATCCCAGAATAAAAATGCTATAAGTGATGCCCTGGCTATCTGATAGACGATTTCAAATTTTGCAAAAGATATCAGAGGCCAGACCGCACTGCTAAGACACTGAATAGAAGTGTTTACAAGGTGTGTGTGTTTTGCTTTTTTTTTTTTTTTTTTTTTTTTTTTTAAAGTGGACTATGAAGCTTGTTTTGAGAACTTGGTGAAGAGGGAATGAAATGTAGTAATTTATGACCTGCATTCAAAGCTATTCAATCCCTTCAGTCCAGAACTGGACTCCGCAGAGGGTCTATGCCAGTAAACAAGGCTGATGGTATAACATGCTTAACCCAAGAAATCCAGCAAAGATGGAAAGAATATTGAGTCTGCACTTAACCAGCCTAAAGCAAATCCATGTTCTTACCTGGATGCATTAGAAGTAAATGGAATCCCTGACCCTGAAACTTGTGTAGAGGCACCTACATTGTAAGAGGTTTGCCTTGCCATAAAGAAACACAATGCGGGCATGCTGCCAGACCAGACAGCGTAACTCCTGAACATCTCAGGTGCATCTTAGAGCCCACAAGTGCAGCTTTTTGTTCAGGCTTGGAACCCAGTGGAGTGAAAGGAAGGGATCATCATCCTGCTTTATCAGGGGCCCACACACTGAGTGCGGCAGCTATATGCCAATAACTCTGCTTCATGTGTCGTACTTGCGCAGCTCCAGCCTCCCTGTGAAATGTTGCTGCTTAGAGCAGTTTGGTTTCACTGCTGGGTGATCTACAATGGATTCTATACTTGCTCTCTGTTTTTATCTGATATCCATTGTGACTTTAAGCCTTTGACCGCAACATACATAGACCAAAAGGCAGTCTTGGATGATGTAATCCTCTCTGGTAAGGACGCAAACTATCTAAAAATGCAGTAGGGAGCTTCTACCATGAAGCAGCTGTTCTTGGGCTATGGTTTTCTTAAAAACCAAACTAAAAATTCCGGATTGTCAGTGTTTCAAGAAATTTGTGCTTCCAGACAAACTGTGGAAGTAGTGAATGATTTAATCTATTTGGGTGGTATATTGCCAGCAAATAGGCACAGCCAGCCAGACATCCTGAGGAGAACATGTTTAGCAGGACCTGCATAGGAACTAGAGCCAAAAGAAGGTGGAAACTTTATATACAAAAGTACAGCTTCATCAAACCTGCATACTTCTGATCCTCTATATGGATCTGAAACATGAACAAGTCAGCAGGAGGCTGGAGGTATTTCATATGCATTGCCAGCGCTGTCTACTGGGTATAAGATGGTTTGACTTCCACAGTAATGTGGGTGTATCATTGAGAACTGGCCTTGAGGACTGAGGTAATCTTGGGCCATCATCTGCTGGCCCTTCTTGGTCATGTTGCCTGCCTTGGAGACACAGTCCCTGCACACTGAACTCTGAAGATCAGACTTGAAGTCTGGAGGGGACACTGCTCAGTGGTGGCAGCAACACAGTTACCTGCAATTAACCTGCCTGCACTTGATCAATAACAAATAAACCTGTGAGTCTGTCACAGAGGCCGTGAAAAGTCATGGGATCCATGACTTCTGCAGCAGCCAGTGCAGCTGACCGCCAGGCCACCCAAGCAGTGGCCCTGGGGGTGGCTAGAGGCACTGAGCCACTGCTGCCAGAACAGCATTCCTCTGTCAGCCCTGGGGGGGGGGCTCCCCAGAGCAGTGGGGCTCTGGGGGCAGCTAAGATTTAGTCAGGGGTATTTATAATGAGTCATGGACCAGTCAGGGAGTGTGAATTTTTGTTTGTCCTTGACCGGTCCATGACTGTATTAACAATACCCATGACTAAATCTTAGCTTTAGTAATAAACCTGTGGCATTCTTAAATAACTGCAATAAAGCTGTCCAGTGTGGTTATGGACACTCAACATATGGACCTCCACTGTCTAAGCGTGGTGGTGGTAAGAGAATTTGCTCCAGTTTACCTAGTATATTGGCTCCTAGCTATTAGTCTCCTCCTATAATAGATGATTTGTAAATCAGATACAGTACTAATCACAGTGCAACTGGCCTTAAATCAATTACACATTGTCCTTATTTCCCATATTTTAAAACCTATATTTACAAACAAATCACTTGTGGGTTTTTTTTTTAAATGAGTTAAGGTTGAAAGTGTTTCAGGGTAACCCAAAAATAGAATGGGCCTGATTTTTCCACTGCCTTTCCCCATGTGTGTAATAGGTGTGAGACACTACTAGATCGAGTGCCTCTGCACAGGTCTGAATGGCTGCACAAGATGCAAGGCAGTGGAGAAGCAGGCCAAATACTTCTCTTCAGAAAAATTCTGCACTTCTTCAAAACTCCCAAATGTTACAAAATCTAGAAATGAACAGTTAAGAGTTCCAGCCTGTTCCCCGCCACCATATAATCTTTCCTCACCCCCACTTGACTTGCACCCAAACTTAACTTTGTTTTGTATGGAAATATGCTTTGTCTTTATTTATTAAAAGCCTAGTAAAGGCTTTAAAATGAGTGTTGTCTTAAGATGCATTACATGATGTCAGTGCTATATGGTTTTTCCCTCTTCTCTCTCTCTCTCTCTTCCCTCCCCCTCCCCCCCCAAATGTAGCATAGAGTCATGTTGGTGGAGTAGAAGAACACTTTTAATGAATAAATTAGAATGATTGATCAGTTTGGTGTTCTGAGATGTGTGGGGTTTTTATAGCACAGATTTTAGAGTAGTATGTTTAACTCCACTATTCCTAGGATTTGGCTTTATTGGCAACTTGGTGGTTGTTTATTAAACAGACTTAATTTACCTTCTCCCTTAATTTAACTGTTTGCGGTCTTTTGCATGACCTCTCCTGTTTCTGTTCCTTGTTCTCTCTGATCAGGTCTTGCCCACCTTTATTATAGTTTGGAATAATATGCAGTATTTATTACTTATTTCTTTTTATGCATGATTCTAAACTACCACTACGAAGGTGGCTTAACAGCAGAGCTCTGTATCCTTATTCTGGGTCAGAGATCCTACCGCCCTGATACAGTCTCAGAATGAATGTTTTGGAAGAGGGGACTATATACACAGGACACAGAGGACTGTGGGGGGCTGGTCTATACAGCAAGTTACTGCCTGGCAAGCCAGGCGTGTGAATCTACAGTGCATTAGCTTGCCACAGGTAGCATCCTCTCTGGACATTGCTACAGCATCCAAAGCTTGGAGTGTGGCTGTGGTGGAGCAATGTCCACATAGTCTGTTACTGAGCAGTAAGCTGGTGAGTTGCAGAGTCACAGCCTGTCTTGCTGCACAGTAACTCAACATGTATACGAGCCTTTAGAGAGACCTAGCTAAGTTAAGCACCCAAACTTGTGGATGTCCTTCCACAAAAAAGTCAAACTTTGAGGTTTTCCCCATCACTAGTTTTATATGTAGTTTAGTAATGGTGAAGCTGGTTTTCTGCATGCTGAATAAGGATGAATGAGTTCTTGGTTGTTTTTTTTCCCCTCCATGTTGTGGCAAGACACAGCAAGGAGAGCCTACCTGCTACCACTATCTAAATATTAAACCATATAAGAAGTCAAAGTACCAATCTGCACTTAACCACTTGCACCATTCCCTTGCAATATCAGCACCTAATAAATTATGTTGTCTATCAACTTCAGTAACACCCTGATATTTCAACACCTGGAATATCAACACTCTGCTGAAATTTATTCATCATGATGGGACCGTGCTCAGTAAAGTAGGTGTGAGGCTGGCTGGCCTTTTAGTACCTGTTCTTTCAATCAAATGCAGAATATGGAGGTCTCATACTGGACACTAATAAATAGCCTTGCGTGATACACACAGTAAAAGACATCACATAAGACAAATATAAAATTTCCTGTTCTTTTCAAAACTTGGAGTAAATTCTATTGACATTTAGAGCTAGTCAGATTGATATAGATTCATCCTAATTTTATAGTAATACCCAGGCTGCTTTTAATGAAAATTTTGCAGTGAAACTGGAATCTTTTGTGGTGTTCATAATAATATAAAAATTCTGTACAAAATAGATTAGGGATCACACCCATTGTTGCAGTACGACCTGAGAGATGGCAGGGGACTCTAACATTCTTAAGCTTTGGATATACTCACTGCTTCTGCTGTTACACTGGTGTAAAATTGTCCCATTTTTAGATTTCAGTTTTGGAAAAAATATTAGTTATGCAATTCTACATAGGTAACTGAAAGGGAAGAAAATTGAACTACATAGCACTTGACTACCTATTTCCATTAACAGCTATTGGTTCTAGTTCATTAAGTTAATAGCACAAAACCTAGGTTCATGATTTTAGAATTGCATACATGTAAATGTGCATGCACAAATACACACTTATGGCATGGCTCCACAAAAGGGCAATGCATGGTCCAGGAATGTGGTGTGTTTTTTTTTTTTTTTCTTCCCCTTAGTGCGCAAAACATTCATGAGCTTTAACTGTATAGTTCCCTAGTTTGCTTTAATGTAGTACTGTTTGAAACTTGGGAATTTTTAGTTCACGCCAGCAGGGTCTATATAGACCACTTAGTGCACAACATGTCAGTGCACTGTAGAAATTGCACTCCCATACTGTGCATCATTGTTCCATGTAGGTATGCCCTTATGTGCCTAATTTGTTTGGGAATTGCATGGGCAATTGACCAGTTAAAAGTTCTGAAAATCTGGGTTAGGTTTTCTAATAGTGATCTAGGCCCCAGTTTAGTAAGGTACTGAAACACATACCTAACTTTAAGCACCTGAGTAAGCCAATTGAAGTAAATGGGACTACTCACATATTTCAAATTAGACACGTGCTTAAATACCTTACTGAATTAGGATCCTAATTCTAAAAATCTGTGCCTTAGCATTTTTCATAAAAAATAGTTCTTATTTTATATGAAACAGTTTGTCCATCATTAAAGTGTACTAACAACCCTTTGTACATTTTTCTGAACTGAATTTATAGCTAGAAGCTCAAAGTATGGTAGTATGACTGACTTTCCCCAAAATTCTGCAATGCCTACATTAGAGAGCAGAGATGCTGAAATGCATTGAATAAGTATATTTCCAGGATCTTCAAAAATAGAGCATACTGGAAGTTTTCTGAGAACAAATGCTTTTCCTTGTAAGATTTGCAGGCTAAAGAGATTTAGTTAAAGCATCTAGCTGGCCTTACAGAGTTCTTGAGATTTGCAATCACTTGTACATCTTTAAATCACACATTTATATGAAGTATCACATTTGAACATTTTTCATTTCTCCACATAGATATTAAAGATATTCTAAAGAGACTTTAATTTATTAACACAGATCTTTATCTGCAGCACACTGTTCTCTATTCCTTCACTACATTTTATAATACATAAAATCAAATGTCAGGTTTTTGTTGTTGTTCTAAAATTCTATTGGTATATCACACAAGAAATAGCATTTCATATGTCTGTCTGATAGCTAGGGTGTCTTTTTCTGCAGGAGTCCTGGATTGCCTCCGTAAAACTGGTTTATAAGTGCATCCATATATTACACAGTTACCTGTGTTGCATGGATAAATGCATCGTTTGCATATGCAAAATAGCTATGCTATCAAATTCTGTAGGCACAGGGAAGTAGTAGGCCTCTTGAAAATGCAACCCTAAAGTCCTATGTTTTATGAAATAAGCTTAATGACCACATGATTAAGATCTTCTAGTGATATTTATGCATTCTAATGACCATCTCGGGGGTTTTTATGCTTCGGTATACATAACTCCTGGATAACTGAAAGGTTTCTTCGTGATTCACCAGTGAATGCTCTTTGTCTCACTTTGACATCCAGAATGTATACACACTTAGATTTAAATGGATAGGTATAAGATTGGAAATTTCAAGATGACTGAGAGACATTCCCTTTTTTAACCATAAAAGGGATTTGTTGTAGTACAAATACAATAAAAACCAATGCAGTTGCTTATCTGTAACAGCCATCCTCTTCCTATTTGCTAACAGCTCCCTCTTCTTCAAATCTTTCCCCATAACTAATTTCTTTTGATTGCTTTCCTTCACTAAACTCTACCACAATTCATGTTCTCTGTCACCTAGCATTAGCCTGGGGATCAGCGCCCCATTAGGTGTACACAATGTAAAGAGAGATCCTGCCACACAGAGCTTACAGTAAAGAGTTAATTTTGGCCCTTGACTGAAATCGAATGCTTTAAGATTTGCTAGGGTTACCATATTTCAGCAAGCAAAAAAGAGGACGGGAGGAGCCCCACCCCTGCCCCTCCCACTTCCCGCCCCCCCAGAACTCCCAACCCTCCCCCCGTTCCTTGTCCCCTGACTGCCCCCTCCTGGGACCCCTGCCCCTAACTGCCCCCCAGGACTCCACTCCCTATCTAAGCCTCCCTGCCTCTTGTCCCCTGACTGCCCCAACCCTTATCCACACCCCCACCCCCAGACAGACCCCTGGGACTCCCACGTCCCATCCAACCACTCCCCACCCCCTGACAGCCCCCCTCCAGAACTCCCAACCCATCTAAACCCCTCTGCTCCCTGTCCCCTGACTGCTCCGATCCCTCTCCCCACTCCTGCCCCCTGACAGCTCCCCCCCAGAACTCCTAGCCCCCCACCCCCCCGCTCCTTGTCCCCTGACTGCCCCCTCCTGGGACCCCTGCTCCTAACTGCCCTCCAGAACCCCACCCCCTACCTGTACCCTGACTGCCCAAAACTTTCTCCACTCCCCCAAAAAGCCCCCCCCCGTTTCTTGACTGCCCCCTCCAGAACCTCCCTGCCCCTTCTCCTGCCCCCTGGCCCCCTTACCCTGCTGCTCAGAACAGGGTGTTGGGCTCTGTGCGAGCCGGACATGTGGCTTAGCTCCCCAGCACAACAAAACCCGGTCCCTGGCCCTGCACAGTGCTGCCGGACCGGGCTGCAGGGGAGAGCTGCCCTTGTATCAGCACAAAGTGCTCTCGCTCCCGTTTTGCTACGCTGCATGGCAGAAACCGCTCCCAGTTGCAAAAGGGGAGGGCTGCACTTTGTGCTGATACACTTGCTCAGAATGCAGGGCAGATCCGGCTCCTCTACAGCTGCTCCGGAGTCCAGCCCGGGACTTTCCTGCAGCCCTCCCAGCCGCTCGCTCTGCTCTGCCGGGGGAGGGGGGAAATCCCGGACATTGTGAGTGCTTTACAAATTCCCCCCGGACGCTATTTTTAGTACAAAAAGGAGGACATGTCCGGGTAAATCCGGACGAATGGTAACCCTAGATTTGCACCACTGTTGGAGTCTCTCACCCATCAGTTTAAATATTGCTTTAAAAACAAAGCTAAAGAAGAAATCCCCTGCGTGTTTTCTTGCACAATCAGTTTTCCTTTGTCTGCTTCCTTGAAGTCACAGTTGTTTTTTGCCTTATTCCTTTCAGCTCCTGTTTGCAGAAAATTATATGGTTCATTGACTTATCTCACTGCCTCACTAGCATCAACCAATAAACTTTCAAATCCAGGTTCTTTGTGTTTCTGGGATATAACTTTAATAGCCTTAATTATAATAAGACATGGAAATCTTAGTACAGTTCTACTTCAGTCATTTCCTGCAATGTATCATCACAATCCACTCTTGTCTATACAATTTTTTTAAAATGATATAACATGAAATAATAGTGATTCATGCTTCTATGAGATTTCTGATGGTAGGCTCAAACTCAGGTTTTCACAGCCCTAGACCCTTTTGGGGGTCTTGTACACATTTTATGACCTTGGATTTGATTTGCCATAACTCACCCATACTAGCACATTTAGGGGGATGAGAGAATTTAACAGCTGCTCAGGTCAAGCCAGGCCAAAAGCTCTTGTTTGAGGGAATGGGGTGGGGAATGCAGGAGCACTCTCATGTATTGACACAAAGTGCCATTCTTTTCCTTCTGCTTGCTCAATATGTATGAGGCTGCTATTGGGGATCACACTCTGATAGGATTGCGGTGTTATGATATGCAACTCTAAGCTTCCTTTTTGAGCAGAGCTGTAGGGAAAGTCTGCCACCTATTTATATTGCTGGCATTTTTATTTGAATGAGAAATGGTAAAAGGCCCCTCTTTTATAGTGTTTGCACTTGGGCCCAGATCAACCCTTCCCCACAAAGGTTTGGAGTGTTTGAGATACTGATGTGAATTCTCTAGCTGGAGCTCCTTTCTGCTTTAATATAATTTCAAAAGGGTTTATTGACAGAAAAGTTTCAGTTGGCATAAATTGACAATCAATAACGTACTTTTTCATTTACTGGGGTGTAGGCACCTAATTCCTGGAATTCTGAATGCCCCCCCCCTTTTTTTTTGGACTGCTGTACCATTTCTTGAACTACTTGACCTTGTGTAGTCTACACATGCTCTGAGCATGCATAGGAAAAAAGTTAAAGGTGGTGAATAGCTAATAAAGATTTTCATTTGGCACTGCAGAAAACTGCATTACATGCTTCCCCCTGTAAATAAGATAATCACATGGAAATTGATTCTTATTACAGAGATCACATGTTGTTCTCGGGCATCTTGATTACAGTAGCTTCACGTTAAGATCAGCTGCTGCATGCATCCTTTGTCTTCACCACCACCAGCCCTCTGTTTCAAAGCATAAGAAGTTCTGTTGGTCCCTGATGAAATGCTGTGGCTGCTATGCTTTCTGCCTGACATTCCAGCTGAGTAACTGACAGTGCCTATCCACACAGACACACTGACAGGCTGTGCCAAAGATCAGGTGCTAGGAGGATGTAGCCGAGGCAAATCTACAGACCTTGAAAAAGCAGTCAAGGAATGACAGTTACTGATTCCTTGATCACTAGGTTCAGGTTGTGACATGTACATGAAACAGAGAATATGGGGTCTCTCTCTCTCTCAGCACCTAGGGTTTTTCCCCCTCATGTCACTTCCACTGTATGATGATGATGATCAACTTGGAAGCAGGAGTAAATCTAAGTCTAGTTTTCTTCAGTATCAGAGGAAGCATGTTTCAGGGCCAGTTCTGACAACTGCTGTGCATGAGAAGAGAACCAAAGAACCGTGAGTTTTCTCACAGATTCAGTATGAGCCAACTACCAGTCCTATTTTCATCTTCTTGATGATATAAATTTAGATCTTTCAAAATGCCACAAGAATGTCTCAGTATACCACCTCACTTTCATTTACCCATTTGATGATGATGATGATGATTGATGATGATTCCACATTTATAGGTATCAGTCAATTTTTAATATGAGCTCCATTGGTGTGTGGTGTGTATTTTTAAATCATTCTAATGATACAATATCAATATACAACATTGCTGTAATGTTTTATTCTTCAGTTACTGGTATGTATTTAACCTTAACTTCAAGTTGATATAGGTTATATTTGTATCCCCAGATAAGTGGGGGAGGGGGGGGAGAGAAAAAGAATTTAGTTACTTCAGAGTAACAAGAAGGAAGCAGGTTTCAGAGTAGCAGCTGTGTTAGTCTGTATCCACAAAAAGAACAGGAGTATTTGTGGCACCTTAGAGACTAACAAATTTATTAGAGCATAAGCTTTCGTGGACTACAGCCCACTTCTTCGGATGCATATAGAATGGAACATATATTGAGGATATATATATATATATATATATATATATACACACACATACAGAGAGCATAAACAGGTGGGAGTTGTCTTACCAACTCTGAGAGGCCAATTAATTAAGAGAAAAAAAACTTTTGAAGTGATAATCAAGCTAGCCCAGTACAGACAGTTAAGAAGTGTGAGAATACTTACCAGGGGAGATAGATTCAATGTTTGTAATGGCTCAGCCATTCCCAGTCCTTATTCAAACCGGAGTTGATTGTGTCTAGTTTGCATATCAATTCTAGCTCTGCAGTCTCTCTTTGGAGTCTGTTTTTGAAGTTTTTCTGTTGTAATATAGCCACCCGCAGGTCTGTCACTGAATGACCAGACAGGTTAAAGTGTTCTCCCACTGGTTTTTGAGTATTTTGATTCCTGATGTCAGATTTGTGTCCATTAATTCTTTTGCGTAGAGACTGTCCGGTTTGGCCAATGTACATGGCAGAGGGGCATTGCTGGCACATGATGGCATATATCACATTGGTAGATGTGCAGGTGAACGAGCCCCTGATGGTATGGCTGATGTGATTAGGTCCTATGATGATGTCACTTGAATAGATATGTGGACAGAGTTGGCATCGGGGTTTGTTACAAGGATAGGTTCCTGGGTTAGTGGTTTTGTTCAGTGATGTGTGGTTGCTGGTGAGTATTTGCTTTAGGTTGGGGGGTTGTCTGTAAGCGAGGACAGGTCTGTCTCCCGAGATCTATCTATCTGGGTTGTAATCAGAGCAAACATACATGTATAAAAATGTTCTGGCAATGTTGGTTCAATGATTACCACCCATATTATCCCATCTCCTAGAACTGGAAGGGACCTTGAAAGGTCATCGAGTCCAGCCCCCTGCCTTCACTAGCAGGACCAAGTACTGATTTTGCCCCAGATCCCCAAGTGGCCCCCTCAAGGATTGAACTCTCAACCCTGGGTTTAGCAGGCCAATGCTCAAATCACTGAGCTATCCCTCCCCCTCTATATGCTACTTCTGATATGGCATTGAGGCTGATAGGTCACACTGGACATGGGCTAGGCGTGAGAGACTTTCTCTAACATCTTGAGTTGATGCTGATTAGATACTGAACAGGTCACATAAAGCAGTGCTTCTCAAGCTATCTGATGTGGGGGACCAGCAACCTTTTTTTCCAATATGCCAGGGACCGGTGTCCTATTATCCTACTCGACACTCTTATGAGGAAACTCACCGTGGATCAGCAGCCGATGGCTCGCAGACTGGCACCGGTCTGCGGACCACCACTTTGAGAAGCACTGACATACAGGACATCACTGACTAGCCCGTATGTTACAGCATTTGTATTCTTTCATTGCATGTAATACAGTAGTGTGATACTGCTAACACTGATACTTGTTGTTTATCAGGTACTATACATTTCAGATCTTACACCTGGTGCTGTGAGCATTACTATATCTGCTGCCTTTTCAACCCAGTTACAAAATGGCCTGAATTATCTGTGCTCTGGCAGATAAGGCAGTGGACTAAGACTTTAGAGAGCTGGGGTCAATACCCAGTTCAGCAGCAAAGTTATGGTGTGAGCTTGGGCAGGTGATGTAATCTCCAGTACCTCAATTCCCCATCTGTAAAATACTCATATCTCATCAGGTGTTGTGAGGATAAATAGCATTCCTGATCGTGAGGCTTTAGATACTATTTTGATGAGGGCCATAAGTACCTAGAATAACACATCCTCTGCTGACATGCATGTGGCCCAAGTGTAAATCTTGTCCTATAGACAATTGGCTAATACAATAAATCTCCATTTGGTCTGGCAGCTGTTCATGAGCCATGTTTCACTGTATGGTTTGGATAGGCCATTTTGAGCTGTAGTCCAAACCCATGTCATAAATTTATGGTTGGTCTAATTCGTACTCTGATCAGAGATTTTCACAGCCAGCCTAGTAAGTGGTGACTGAGTCCGTAGGTGACAGGGATGAATAACCCACACCTATAGTGGTGCTCTGTTTTGTGGTAGGTACCATCATGTAGATGAGAAGTAAATGAAATGCTGACATCGTGAGATGCTTTTAGTGATCCACTATTTTTCACAGGAATAGTGGCACTAACTCTGGTATGCTAGCCAGATTTCATTTTGGGTCATTGAAGCTACAGGGGAAATTTACAATGAAATTTAATATTATTCTTCCCCTACCATCCTAATGTGTAACACTGGTAGGTAAGATCCCACAGGAAACAAGTCTAACAAGGGGGAGTTCAGGAGACTTGGTAGTTTTTAAGAGACATTATTAAGGGCACAAGAGCAGGCTATCTGAATGTGTAGACCGAGGTGGCTATACACAGGGCCAGCTCCAGGGGGGGAAGTCGCGATCTGCTCTACCGCCGCTGCTTCAGTCTTCGGTGGCAATTCTGCAGCTGGTCCTTCGCTCCAAGAGGGAGCAAGGGACCCGCTGCCGAAGAGGCGGACGTGCCGCCCCTCTCCATTGGCCGCCCCAAGCACCTGCTTGCTGGGCTGGTGCCTGGAGCTGGCCCTGGCTATACATGTCTTTCCCCCAGTCCCCCGCCCCATTTCTGCAAGCACCGTGCTGCCTTTGTAGGGCTTGCTATGTTTGGCCTTCAGGTGGGGGTGGGGGTGTTTGTCGTCCTTCCCTCCCAGCATGTTTCCAGCTCGATCGGTTCCTCTCCCTGGCAGCCGGGCCCTGGGTGGGGAATGGAGTAGGCAGGACAGAGCCACTTCTGACACTGGCTGAGGGTGGCCACTCTTGGTCCCTGCCTCTGTGCAGTGCAGCGCAGCATCTGCCCAAGAGAGAGCCCAGCTGGGGAGCACAGGTGCAGGAACTGGGGGTGCTGCCGCACACACCCCATAACTTGAAGTGGTTTCCATTACATACAGCAGGGCCGGCTCCAGGCACCAGCTAAGGAAGCAGGTGCTTGGGGCGGCCAATGGAAAGGGGCGGCACGTCCAGGTCTTCGGCAATTTGGCGGCAGGTCCCTCTCAGAGCAAAGAACCCGCCGCTGAAGAATGAAGTGGCGTGGTGGAGCTGCCGCTGAAGTGCTGCCGATCGCAGCTTTATCCTTTTCCCTGCTTGGAGTAGCAAAAAAGCTGGAGCCGGCCCTGATGTACAGGGTTCATAGCTTTGGTTCAAGGGCACTCAGCATCCTCAATCTACAAATGGTTCTAGCACCCCTGTTGGGGATGCGGCAGCAGCCCGTCCCCTCTGCTCCGTACTGGGGCCCAGTTGCTGGGGAGTGGGGCCAAGAAACTTAGATGACTATCAAGGTCCTTTCCAGTTCTGCATTTCTGATTCTTTGATTACCATGTACTGTTACATACCACACTGTATTTTTATGTGAGTGGTAGAGGACTAGGGTGACCATACATCCTGTTTTGGCCATGACAGTCCCTTTTTTTAAGCCCTATCCCAGCTAGCCAGACTTTTTTTTGGCAAAAGTGGGGTGCAGATGAACAGTGGGGAGGCAGGACTTGGGCGAGCAGTGATGCCAGTCCCATGGGGGGTGGCGGGGCAGGCAGGGCTCAGGCAAATGGCTTGGGCGAGTGGGGGGGGCTTGGCGAGCAGCTCGGGCTTGGTGGGGGCGGCCCTTGGGCTAACTCCACAGAATGTTCCATTTTCCCTTTGGGAAATATGGGGGATAGATTCCTGTAAAGCTATTGGAGAGCTTTTGGGATGAAAGGAACTAAATATAAGATTTTAAGAGTTATAGTAGCATCTCCCATCCCTACCCCACCACAAACTGGAATTCCACTGAGCCCAATGCAGTGTGGTGATTAATGGCATGGCAGATTTGAAATTTGGAACAGAAACAATTGTTCTCCTCACACTCAACTAAGACTTTGGCCTCCCCTCTACTGCCAAGAATCACTATGTAATCTCATATTTAAAGGGGAAAAAAAGGGTGGTGGTGGGGGGAGGAAACATGGGGAAACTTGCCAAGCAACCTTGTTTGGCAATTCTATAGGCTTCATAGATACACTCAAGTATTTTAGCTGAAGAAAAACTAGTAATGCAAAAGTGAACTCCCCCTCCCCCATGTAGTGGCATTATATTACAATAAAGTAATATGCAGCATAATAACCAATGAGCAAAACCCATGCAAGAGATCTTGCTGACTTCATAAATCCTGACAGCAGAGCTTGTGGGGTTTAACCACAATCCAAGGTGGATTTCCTTGTGTGTCACTGATTTATGTTTAAAAGTGACAAACATAGAATCATAGAATATCAGGGTTGGAAGGGACCTCAGGAGGTCATCTAGTCCAACCCTCTGCTCAAAGCAGGACCAATCCCCAACTAAATCATCCCAGCCAGGGTTTTGTCAAACCTGACCTTAAAAACCTCCAAGGAAGGAGATTCCACCACCTCCCTAGGTAACCCATTCCAATGTTTCACCACCCTCCTACTGTCTATGTCAATGTATTTAGATAGAAGGCTGCATGGCATAAGATGAATAATTTCTAAATAAAAGGTTTTCCAAAAGTTTTTTTCCTAATATCCAACCTAAACCTCCCTCACTGCAACTTGAGACCATTACTCCTTGTTCTGTCACCTGGTACCACTGTAACCCCTAGGTCCTTTTCTGCAGAACTGTTTCCTAGCCATTCGGTTCCCTAGTCTATAACAGTGAATGGGATTCTTCCGTCCTAAGTGCAGGACTCTGCACTTGTCCTTGTTGAATCTCATCAGGTTTCTTTTGGCCCAATCCTCTAATTTGTCTAGGTCCCTCTGTGTGCTATCCCTACCCTCCAGCGTATCTACCACTCCTCCCAGTTTAGTGTCCTCTGCAAACTTGTTGAGGGTGCAGTCCAAGCCATCCTCCAGATCATTAGTGAAAATATTGAACAAAACCAGCCCCAGGACCGACCCTTGGGGCACTCCGCTTGAAACGGGCTGCCAACTAGACATGGAGTCGTTGATAAATACCCGTTGAGTCCGATCTAGCCAGCTTTCTATCCACCATATAGTCCATTCATCCAGCCCATACTTCTTTAACTTGCTGGCAAGAATACTGTGGGAGACTGTATCAAAAGCTTTGCTAAAGTCAAGGAATAACACATACACTGCTTCCCCTCATCCACAGAGCCAGTTATCTCATCACAGAAGGCAATTAGGTTAGTCAGGCATGACTTGCCCTTGGTGAATCCATGCTGACTGTTCCTGATCACTTTCCTCTCCTCTAAGTGCTTCAGAATTGATTCCTTGAGGACCTGCTTCATGACTTTTTCCAGGGACTGAGGTGAGGCTGACTGACCTGTAGTTCCCCGGATCATCCTCCTTCCCTTTTTTAAAGATGGGCAATACATTAGCCTTTTTCCAGTCATCTGGGACCTCCCCCAATTGCCATGAGCTTTCAAAGATAATGGCCAATGGCTCTGCAATCACATCCGCCAACTCCTTTAGCACCCTCGGATGCAGTTCATCTGGCCCCATGGACTTGTGCTCGTCCAGTTTTTCTAAATAGTCCTGAACCACTTCTTTCTCCACAGAGGGCTGGTCAACTTCTCCCCATACTGTGCTGCCCAGTGTAGCAGTCTGAGAGCTGACCTTGTTTGTGAAGACAGAGGCAAAAAAATCATTGATTACATTACATTGGCTTTTTCCACATCCTCTGTCACTAGGTTGCCTCCCTCATTCAGTAAGGGGCCCACACTTTCCTTGACTTTCTTCTTGCTGCTAACATACCTGAAGAAATCCTTCTTGTTACTCTCAACAGCCCTTGCTAGCTGCAACTCCAAGTGTGATTTGGCCTTCCTGATTTCACTCCTGCATGCCTGAGCAATATTTTTATACTCCTCCCTGGTCATTTGTCCAATCTTCCACTTGTAAGCTTCTTTTTTTGCATTTAAGATCAATAAGGATTACACTGTTAAGCCAAGCTGGTCACCTGCCATATTTTACTATTCTTTCTACACCTCGGGATGTTTTTTTCCTGCAACCTCAATAAGGATTCTTTAAAATACAGCCAGCTCTCCTGGACTCCTTTCCCCCTCATGTCATTCTCCCAGGGGATCCTGCCCATCAGTTCCCTGAGGGAGTCAAAGTCTGCTTTTCTGAAGTCTAGGGTCTGTATTCTGCTGCTCTCCTTTCTTCCTTGTGTCAGGATCCTGAACTTGACCATCTCATGGTCACTGCCTCCCAGGTTCCCATCCACTTTTGCTTCCCCTACTAATTCTTCCCCGTTTGTGAGCAGCAGGTCTAGAAGAGCTCTGCCCCTAGTTGGTTCCTCCAGCACTTGCACCAGGAAATTGTCCCCTATACTTTCCAAAAACTTCCTGGATTGTCTGTGTACCACTGTATTGCTCTCCCAGCAGATATCGGGGTGATTAAAGTCTCCCATGGGAACCAGGGCCTGCAATCTAGTAACTTCTGCTAGTTGCTGGAAGAAAGCCTCGTCCACCTCATCTCCCTGGTCTGGTGGTCTATAGCAGACTCCCACCATGACATCACCCTTGTTTGGAAGCATGAACAACTTTAATCCAGAGACTCTCAGGTTTTTCTGCAGTTTCATACCGGAGCTCTGAGCAGTCATACTCCTCTTACATACAATGCAACTCCCCCCACCTTTTCTGCCCTGCCTGTCCTTCCTGAAGAGTTTATATCCATCCATGACTACTCCAGTCATGTGAGTTATCCCACCAAGTCTGTTATTCCAATCACATCATAGTTCCTTGACTGTGCCAGGACTTCCAGTTCTCCCTGCTTTGTTTCCCAGGCTTCTTGCATTTGTGTATAGGCACTTAAGATAACTCGCTGATTGTCCCGCTTTCTCAGTCTGAGACAGGAGTCCTCCCCTCTTGCACTCTCCTGCTCGTGCTTCCTCCTGGTATCCCATTTCCCCACTTACCTCAGGGCTTTGGTCTCCTTCCCCCAGTGAACCTAGTTTAAAGCCCTCCTTACTAGGTTAGCCAGCCTGCTTGCGAAGATGCTCGTCCCTCTCTTCGTTAGGTGGAGCCCATCTCTGCCATATGGTTAGCACGTTCCTATTGGAAACGTGTGTATTCTATATTTCAAAAAAGCTATAGTAGTACCAATGGCTTTCTGATCTAGCAGTGCTGTTAGAACTTTTGTTACCTGCAGTAATATCAAATATTTTCAGAATGTTCTTAATGCCTAACCTGTAATTGAGTGGTTGCTTTTGTACACCTCGTAGTAACAGCACCACCTTTGCCATGTTTACTTATCTTATTATTGTAACTGATGAGAATCTAACCTTCCAGATGTAAGCTGTGATGCACATGTTTTCAGAACATCAAGCCTGTTAGAGTTCTGAAAAAAGAAATTATACCCTCACTTGAAAATCAGTTAAATTCAACTGAAGACATGTTACCCTTCGCTATGGCAGGACTCTGAAGTATGGCAAGTATTGAAATATTCTTTACTGATTCATCTCATCTCTGAAGTGAAAACTCCCTGCATGTAGATAGACTTGCTGGATGGCTCTAGATTTCTTGGAGATTTGGTCTTTTAAATAATGACCCTTGAAGTTCTAGTGCCACTGCCATGTGAACCACTAAGAACATAAGAATGACCGTACTGGGTCAGACCAAAGGTCCATCCAGCCAGTATCCTGTCACCGACCGTGACCAATGCCAGGTGTCCCAGAGGGAGTGAACCTAACAGGTAATGATCAAGTGATCTCTCTCCTGCCATCCATCACCACCCTCTGACAAACAGAGGCTAGGGACACCATTCCTTATCCATCCTGGCTAATAGCCATTAATGGACTTAACCTCCATGAATTTATTCTGTTCTCTTTTAAACCCTGTTCCAGTCCTAGCCTTCACAACTTCCTCAGGCAAGGAGTTCCACAAGTTGACTCTGCACTGTGTGAAGAAAAACTTTCTTTTATTTGTTTTAAACCTGCTGCCCATTAACTTCATTTTGTGGCCCCTAGTTCTTATATTATGGGAACAAGTAAATAACTTTTCCTTATTCACTTTCTCCACATCACTCATGATTTTCTATACCGTACGTCTATCATATTCTCCCTAGTCTCCTCTTTTCCAAGCTGAAAAATCCTAGCCTCTTTAATCTCTCCTCCTACGGGACCTGTTCCAAACCCCTAATCATTTTAGTTGTCCTTCTCTGAACCTTTTCTAATGCCAGTATATCTTTTTTTGAGATGAGGAGACCACATCTGTACGCAGTATTCAAGATGTGGGGGTACCATGGATTTATATAAGGGCAATAAGATATTCTCTATTTTAAGATATTCTCTAGCTGGATAAAACATTTTTCTGTGTATGGAAAATGTAGGTTTGCTCCTGAAAGTTGTTTTCATGCTCAAAGTAGGGTCATGTGGAGTGCATGTGATTGCTGGAATGTCATCCAGTAGCCATTGGCCTCTTTACAGCTGGGATACAGCTGGCCTGATAGGAATAAAGTCTCTTTCTGCTGTTTATATTTTTTATAAATTGTAAGGGAATGGGGATCATATGGGCATAATATGAATCTCGCTGTCACAGAGCAGTGGTGTCTAAAAGAGACAAGCAATGAAATAGTGAGAGCTGGTCAAATTATTTGTTGTGCATAATATTCACTGTGATTTAACATTTTCTGTTCAAAAATCACTTTTGAATCTAGCCTGATTTCTGCAAATGTCTGACTTATTGAGAAGTATTTGCTGAGTAGCTTATTAACCAAGTTTAGCCTATGGGCTGTTCACAGGTCTGGATCAGCCAATGCTGCCAAACCAGCAACTGCAGTGGCCCCTCATCGATGCCAGTATGTTTGCTACTTTATGCTCCAGTTCCACATGGTGTGCAGTACGAACTGCTTTATACTAGCTGAGAGATCTACGGGGACTGATAGCTTGAGCCTTTGGAGACACAGGACGTCTCACCCTTCGTTTTACTCTTTGGCTAGGGTACATTGCAGGTCCTTCTTGTAGAACAGGAATTCTCCATCTTTTCACAGATACAGGTCATTTCAGTTCTTGTAGTGTTCTTCTCTTGCCCCTGCAGTGTTGACCCCTTGCAGTTTGCGTAGCAGAAGTATGTGGGACAAGTGGAAGGAGAGAGCCACATGCTGAATCTTGGGCTTTGCAGATGTGGGCTCCAATCAAATCCCTTTGCAGGGGGCCTAGATTTGTTAAAGCCCATGAACTGTTTAATTCAACCATTCGCTCTTTGTGGAGTGTGATTGATCACCTCAGTCACATGGTATTGTTTCTGCTCCCTGCCTTAATGACAACCTTTTGAAACAGGAGATGAACAAATAATGACTATGCAGTCATGAATACGATACCTTCTGGTATGACTCTTTGGATGAATAATCATTTGTGTTTAAACAATGAAACGTCTAGGATCCATAAACACTCTCATGAATCCCCAGCATCCCTCACAAACCATGAATATTATAACACCACAAATAACAGTGAACCCAGTCTGCCACTGTTTACTGTGAATCACTTTTTTTCTTTATTTGACCAGTTCTAGTTACAGCTCCGCACTAACACTGTTAAGCTAATGAAATACATTAAATAAAGTTTCCCTTTTTGTAACTAACTTGTGTTAACTCAAGCCCTGAACTATTAAGTCTGAACTCATGAAGGGGAAACAATTGGCAACTGGCAGCTCTTAAAAATAAGGAGTCTGTGTCTGTAGACCACGTACAATGTCCATAGTCTGTCTTGAAATTATAAATGCTACAGAAGCAGGGCCGGCTCTAGGATTTCTGCCGCCCAAAGCAAAAACAATTTTGGCCCCCCCCCCCTTATTTAATTACCTCACCCCCGGCCCCGCCTCAACTCCGCCCCTTCCCCAAATTCCCAGCCCTGCCTCCTCCCCTGAGGCTCTCAAGCCTGGGATGGAGGGGGAGCAGCGGTGCGCGAAACGGCTGTTCGGGATCTCCCCTTCCCTCCCAGGCTCTCAAACTTGGGAGGGAGGGGGAGACTCCGAGTGGCCGCGGCGCGGGCGCCACTTCTCCCCCTCCCTCCCAGGCTCTCAAGTCTGGGACGGAGGGGGAGCAGTGGCGCGCGAAACGGCTGCTTGGGATCTCCCCCTCCCTCCCAGGTTTGAGAGCCTGGGAAGGAGGGTGAGTAGCGGCGCGCGAATCAGCTGTTTCGCGTGCCATGGCAGCAGCAGCGGAGGTGAGCTAGGGCAGCTGGGGCACATTTTTAGGGGTGGCATTCTGGCGCCGGCCATGACGCCCCTAAATGTGTCGCCCCAAGCACCAGCTTGTTTTGCTGGTGCCTAGAGCCGGCCCTGTACAGAAGTGAGTAATTCATTCGCACATCAACTCAGATGGAAACTTTCTGGACTGTGATGTTAAAATAGATATGGGGCCACTCATATCATATCCTCAGCTCATTAAACTTTGTGGTGAGAGTTCAAACTACCTTTGCATCCAACTTTGTGTGCTGGTTCTGGGATCAGCTGTGTATTGGGATAGTCCCTAGTGTAATTTAGAGCAGACAAATGGCTGCTGTAATCTGTGCCAGCTGCCAACTGTCCCAACAAGCTGCATCAACTGTCAAGGACTGCAAAGGAACTCTGGCCTGGCCCCCAATAGCTTTTGGCTATTCACCCTACACAGATGAAGGAGGGTGATGTGTAGATACCACTATGAAGTATTTATTAATGTCATTGTAAATGTACAGGAATAAACATGGAAGTAATGCCAGGTTTGGATGGGAGGCCTATCAACTTGAGTCCAAAAGAAACAGTCTACCTTGTAGTGAGGGGTGGGTGTTAGATGGGCTCACTGACAGTTCCAATGCATTTGTTAGGGTGTATTATGATCATGATGACATGTTGCTCTCCTGTAGTCAAATGAAAAGTTTCTGTAATGCCTGAAAAACTCCTCATGTTTTTCACTCATTACTCTACTCAATGCAAGCAACTACTGTAAATGTCTCATTCCTCAGCTGTTGTGGCAAGCCATTCATGAAATTGTTGTCAATATACTTGAAAGCAGCTAAATAGAACTGTAATTACATGTGTGCACGCACACACAATCAGATTTAAACTACTTAAAATAGCTGCAGCCCTCTGGGGCTAAATTTTCAAACTGTGGCTTTATTTATATATGAATTGTGCATATTGCCCAGTCTCACTTTCACAAACAGGGATAGGATGTACATAGTCAAACACCTGTTTGTGCACAAATTGAGTGCAGATAGGCTTTGCACACGTACATTCTCTCATTTGGGTATGCAAATGATAGTGAGCAAAGAGTGCATGTGTAAGGGATTTTGCACATGCAAGTGGCATTTAAGAATAATAATTAATAAAAAAAACTAGGTAGAGGCCTCCTTGAAAAATTAGCCCATAAACTATAATGCTGAGCATTGCAGTGCCACTTTTTTAAGCCAGGGGGATTCTGATGCCAAAAACAACTGACTTAATGATCAGGCATCTGCTTTGAGCTAAAACCACAATACATTATCTCAGATTCTGTCTGGCCCTTGTACAGATGCACAGTAGGTGGAGGACAGAGGGAACCCAGTCCATGCATTCAGGGGAATGCAGAACTGATCCATTTCTATACCCTGGTGGCGTGTATGATGCTACAAAGATGATAGGGTGGAGGTAGTCATGGCTCCACTCCTCATTGCCTTAATCTGAGGCGCTAACTTGAGGCAAAATGCACCTTAAGTTACTTTTACCTCCTCTTCACTCTGTGTGGCCTGAAGGGATGGCTATCTGACCATAGATCCCACTTGCTGAGAAAAGAGGAGCAGTAGATCTGAGTAGATTTCTCTTCACATTAGTGGCAGTTTACTTCTTTTGTGGACATACCATAAAGGAGTTCCTCACACAACAGGTGGTCTTGTTTTGGGACAGTCTCTCCATTAGCCTTAGGAGGTATGTCTGGTGGCCCTCCTTCAATTGCTGGTATTTTCTCCCCTCACCCACCATTCTCTGCATCAGCCTTCAGAGGTCTCATCTGTCATGTATAATATCTTTTTTTCCACACTTCTCTTATTGTGGCTAAGAGACTTGGTAGATCTAGTTACATGTGTGGCTTTTTTGCAGGGGCTAACTCTAGTACTCCCGTCCTGTAAAAGAGGCATCAGAAATTAGTGACTTTCATCAGTAATTCTGTTTCCTGTGTCATAAAATTAGGCTGTCTCCTCTGAGCTTCAGTAAAAGCCTCAGTGTGGCTGTAGGTTCATCCTATACTTTGCTGGTAGATCATCCACAGAGGATGTGGAAGTAAAGCATGACTACCATCCACCAGTATAAAAGAAAGAGTAACTGTAAGCTGTATTCATAATGGAAACAAACTCTATCATAGACCTTGGGTGAAATCCTGGCTTCAATGAGGTCAATGGCAAACACCTCGCTACTGACTTCATTGGGGCTAGGGTTTCACTTCTTGTCTCTCAGGACATCATCTTGACACTGTCCTAGATTCAAATTTAGCTTCTGGGTTGTATTTGCAGGAAGCAGGAAAGTGGCTCATATATTTTGTGAACCTGGATTTGATTTGTCTAACTGGGGGAAAGGTGCCTACGTGACTGTCACAGGTACTGAGTGTTTATTAACAGAATTTGAACAAGTGTCAGAGGCAGAACACAAAAAAAACCTCCCTCAGGCTGCTCTTTCCTTTGAAATAATTCTCAAGCACTTTTCACCTGTAACACTTGAAAGATAAATCCCTAGCTGGAGTTTCCTGACTGTTTCCATTTACACATCACTGGCAACAGACCCATCATTGAGCAGAGACTGTCACTTGGGTCAAACTGTCTGGTATTTTGGGGGTGTTCTTTGTAGTCTGGTGTGTGATCACAGTACTTCAGACTACAGTGAGACCACATAACTTATTTCACTGGTGACCTATTCAGTGTTTGAAGCTAAGTCTCTACAAGGGAAAATATAGTGCACTTCCCATGTCTGTTTAGAATGTGAGCTCTTCAGGGCAGAAGGGCATGGCTTCCGTGTTTGTGCAATGCCTACTAAACATTGGGTGCAAGTGGAAATGAGTATTAATTCTTGTCAAAGATTGAGCTATATTAAAAAGAGAGGGGAAAAGAGAAACCCCAAACACACCTCTTCCCCCATTTGGGTTCTGGGCCCTCAAATTTTTGGCTTAAATACCTTTAAAATCCCCCCCCCCGAATCTGAGCTTTGTACTGTGGTTATTTATACACCATGATAGAAGCTGGCTTTCTCTTTTGACTTAGTTTCCTGTTACTAAGCAGTAACTCAGCCAGAGGCTAGGGGTCTATTACAGGAGTGGGTGGGTGAGATTCTGTGGCCTGAAATGTGCAGGAGGTCAGATTAGATGATCACAAAGGTCCCTTCTAACCTTGAATTCTGTGAGTCAGTTACAGACCTATAGTTAAGGCTCCGATTCGGTCATGGAGGTTGCAGAAGTCATGGATTCTGTGACTTCCGCAGCTGCTGGTGCAGCCAGGACCGGCTCTAGGCACCAGCAAACCAAGCATGTGCTTGGGGCGGCACAATTTCAGGGGCGGCTTTCCGGCCACCTTTTTTATTTTTATTTTTTGCTTGGGGTGGCAAAAAACCTAGAGCCGGCCCTGGGTGCGGTTGACTCAAGGGCCGCCTGAGCAGCTGGCCCTGGGACACAACTGGAACACCCATCAAAAAGGGACTCTCCCCAGCCTGGTGCAAGTGAGTGAGGGAGAGGGACGATGGAGTGAGCAGGGTGGGTCTTAAACCTTGGGTCAAGTGCTGTTCTTTAGAAATCTCGCATTGGTACCTTCTTTGTGTTTTGTCAAATCTATAGTGAAAGTGTTCTTAAAACAGACAACTTGTGCTGGTCATTGTCCGAGACTTCTATAACATGAAATACATGGCAGAATGTGGGTAAAACAGAGCAGGAGACCTACAATTCTTCCCCAAGGAGTTCAGTCACAAATTTAATTAATGTATTATTTTTTTTAATGAGCATCATCAGCATGGAAGCATGTCCTCTGGAATGGTAGCCAAAGCATGAAGGAGCATAGATATGCGAAACATTCGTATCATGTAAATACTTTGCAATGTCAGCTACAAAACTGCTATGCGAACGCCTGTTCTCACTTTCAGGTGACGTAAATAAGAAGCGGGTATCCTTCTGTCCCATAAATGTGAACAGACTTGTTTGTCTTCGCGATTGGCTGAACAAGAAGTAGGACTGAGTGGACTTGTAGGCTCTGAAGTTTTATGTTTTGGTTTTAAGCGCAGTTATGTAACAAAAAAAAATCTACACTTGTAAGTTGCACTTTCATGATAAAGAGTGCACTACAGTATTTGTGTGAGATGAATTGAAAAAATACTATTTCTTTATCATTTTTACAGTGTAAATATTTTTAATAAATAACACAGTGAGCACTGTACACCTGGTATTCTGTGTTGTAACTGAAATCCATATACACCTCTACCCCGATATAATGCGAATTTGGATATAATGTGGTAAAGCAGCGCTCTGGGGGGGCGGGGCTGCATACTCCAGTCAATCAAAGCAAGTTCGATATACTGTGGTTTCACCTATAACGCGGTAAGATTTTTTTGTGGCTCCCGAGGACAGCGTTGTATCGAGGTAGAGGTGTATTTGAAAATGTAGAAAACATCCAAAATATTTAATAAATTTCACTTGGTATTCTATTGCTTAACTGTGCAATTAAAACTGCAATTAATCACGATTTGTCTTTTTGAGTTAATTGCGTGAATTAACTGCGATTAATCGACAGCCCTAGTGGAGACATAAATTTTTTCCAGATAACATTCCTTTGTACCTATCCTTTAGAAAGACCACATGCCTGAAGGATAGTGAGTGATTTTTGCCTTGTCTTGCTCTGTTTCCCATGAGGATGAATCTCATAAAGTATGTTGAAAATGCCATTTCTATCAAACAGAAAAGAAAACTCCATTTAATTGCTCATTTGTTCATTACCAATTAATTCATTAGTGGTTCACAGAAATAGTGAAACTACTCATAATTGTGTTTTTTCTTTCCTTCTGGTTTACCAAATGCACTACGCGAGCTGATTTTTCAGTGGCACTCACACTGTCCAGGTCCTGGCCACCAGTCCAGGGGGGCTCTGCATTTTAATTTAATTTTAAATGAAGCTTCTTAAACATTTTAAAAACCTTATTTACTTTACAAATAACAATAGTTTAGTTATTTATTATAGACTTAGAGAGAGAGAGAGAGAGACCTTCTAAAAAACGTTATAATGTATTAACTGGCACGCGAAACCTTAAATTAGAGTGACTAAATGAAGACTCGGCACACCACTTCTGAAAGGTTGCCGACCCCTGCTTTAAAGCCAGTTTAAATTCCCTGTAGTAGAATAAGTAACCCCTATCTTGGTGTCTAGTGCAAGAGACTGTGATTCCTAGGTGCCAGAATGCCCCTTTTGGGACCATAGGCAGTTGTATGTAAAGTAGGACACGATGAGGCTCCTTTACACCAGGGACTGGACAGCTGAGTGGCTGGCCTGAGGATCTGTGCTGTCCAAATGTAGGTAAGTCATCTTTGCTTACTCTCTTGTGCTCAGCTGAATGAAACTTGACCAGACCAGAGCATCTGGCCTATAGCCTAGATAAGTCTGCTTCATTCTAGAAGCATGATGGGTTTGATTCCCAGCAGGTGTAAATCAACATAGCTCCATTAACCTCTACAGAGGGATGCTTTACACTAGCTGAGGAGGTGGCCCTTTGTATCTACGCTTATAGACTTCCAGTATGTTTGGATGGAATGTTCTTGAAATCCAATTCCAATGATTTCACGTTGTCTTTCATGAGACAGTGATGTATTGTACTACTGCAGAGCTTGAAATCCAAGAGAACACGAAATATTCTAATAGTATACTTGTTAACCTTGTATTCCCTAGCGCAGCATGTTCACACAATATGTTTGTCCAACTGTATTAGCTAATCCTGGCTAACTCCTGAGATACTCAGTTTTTATATAATGCTTTCTCAGGGAAATTCCTGAATTGACATGGGTAAGGAGTGACTTACAAACTGAGCAGGGGCCTCAGGATTTGATCCCTTGTATCTAGCTTATCAGCAATGATTTGTGGGAATATTTTTAAATTACCAAAGAGATTACTTCAAATTCTTAATTTACATTCACAGTCCTTTTGGACAGCCAGACATGGTATACTCCTCTCTCCTAAACTAACACATTTCCTTGTTTCCATTGTAAATTTCCCCAAGAAACATTTTATAGGACAATTATCTTAATTATACTGATCTTAACAATGATGTCAGAATGAGAGAGTGTTGAGGGCATGAGTGGGAAGAAGTGTATATAACTCAGATCACCAGATGTTTCAATTTGTACACCAACGTTTTCTAACTCTTAATGTTAAGACAGTGGAATATATTCTTTTCAGCTAGATGCTCCTATTTCTACAGGTTTTCTGCTTCCATTTCAACATTAAAAAGCAATGAACAGGCAAGTCCAAAGATCACATGGAGTAGACTAAGGTGGTGAATAATTAGAATAGGGCCTGAACCAGAACACTATGAGTCCGTCTCAACACTAAGGCCCCTTTCACCCATAAAGGGAGTGTAAAGTGGTGCAAATGGGAATCTGGACCATAGTGTTCTACTTCAGGCCATATTCTAATTGTTCTCTATGCATGCAGAAATTTAGATCTAGACTCAAACTTAACAGCTTGATCCAAAACTAAAACACTTGTTCCAAACCACCCTTGAACTTTGGGGAAGTTGGGATCTGACTCTGAACTTCGTGGTTGAAATCCCTTTTTTTTCATACAGTTGTGTAGAGTAGTGTTTTCCAACCTTTTTGATACCAGGGATTGGTTTGCTGCCTTCCTAAGCTGCCAAGGAGATCTCAAGGACTGGCACTGGTCCACGCACCCATCATTGAGAAATATTGGTGTAGATCACATGAAAAGTTTGTGTGTGTGGTTGTTGGTTTTGCTTGTGTGTGTTTTTTTTTTTTTTTTTTTTTTTTTTTGGCACCACCACTAAAGTCTTTCATGAGACTTTCGTATGAGAGGTCTTTTAATTGACTTCAGTAGGAGTTGGGTAAGTTCTATTTAAATATTTGCAGTTAGAGGACTTCAGTATTTGTCATGTCACACCATGTTTCAATAACTCTAGTACTCAAGTTAATAGTATGGGGGAAGAGAGTAAAGCTCTTGCTTCTCTACTTCCATATGGTTTAATGCCTGCTCAGAATTATTTTTGATTTACATATGTCCATCCAGTAGATGATGATAAATGTTGTGAATAGAAGTATTACTGTTATGCAAATGCCATGCATAAATATTACTCTGCTGATTTTTCTGCATGCCTGGCCATATTTTGACTTCCCAAAACTCTCTGGGTGAGAGCCCATGCATCTAAAGTTGTAATGTATGTTGCCTCTCAGTGTTACAGAATGAGGCTGGGTCTTGCATCCTCACTTTTGCAGCAGAAGTCTCCAGTAGAATCAGTGAGTTCTGTTTAATCACTGATGCCACTATATATCCTAATAACTATTTGTTGATCCATCTGCTTTGAGAAATTCTGGTGAATTTCTACTTCCTCTTGGAGAGGCTTGTGTTTAATGTTTAAACTGTTTTGAATGAAAATTCTTGGTTTTTTTTGTTTAGCTCTTTCTATCACCACAGCAAGTCTGTAAAATCTTGAATCACCTGTGAACATGTGCTGAAAATGGCTGGGCTTTCTGAAGGAGGGATCTGCACCACCCTTGATAAATATGTTTGTTCTTTCCTATCCTGAGTGAGCGAGCATTACTAAGATTCACAGATTTCAACAGATTTTTACTTATTGCTATTGCCTGGCTCTAGATCAGGGGTTCCCAAACTTGGTTTGCGGCTTATTCAGGGTAAGTACCTGGCGGCTGCAAGACACTTTGTTTACCTGAGTGTCTGCAGGTCCGGCCGCTCCAAGCTCCCATTGACCGGGAATGGTGAACCGTGGATGCTCAGGTAAACAAAGCGTCTCGCGGCCTGCCCAGGGGCTTACCCTGAACAAGCCGCGAACCAAGTTTGGGAACCCCTGCTCTAGATGAAAGCCCAAATACAGTGTGTGGTGGTGGTGGTGGTGGTATTGGAGATTTTGCTGGAGTTATCAGTTTGGGGGAGAGAGGCACTGGGACACTTCTTTTACTTCACAACAAACCACATACTGCTTCATCACCACTATATAGCATATTTCTACTTACACATATGATTGTAATATGTGAAGGCTCATCAAGGTTGGCTACAGGTCCAGTATTACCCTGTTTTCAGTTTTGGCCAAGAATGAGTGGATTTTTCAAAGCAGTCATCCTCAGGACTAATGGGATTTGTAGGTCTCTCAGCAAGGAATGCTGGGAAATGTGGCTGTATATATACAGCTCCGCTCCCTTCCCTCATGGCATGGGAGACTTGAGGGAACAAGATGTGCAGTGAGTGCCTGTACTTGGTTTACAAAAACAACAAGGAGTCTGGTGGCACTTTAAAAGACTAACAGATTTATTTGGGCATAAGCTTTCGTGGGTAAAAACCTCACTTCTTCGGATGCAACCAAAGAAGTGAGGTTTTTACCCACGAAAGCTTATGCCCAAATAAATCTGTTAGTCTTTAAGGTGCCACCAGACTCCTTGTTGTTTTTGTAGATCTAGACTAACACGGCTACCCCCTGATACTGTACTGGGTTTGGGTCAGGGTTTTCCCTACACCTCTCCTGACTTTCTCTTCTCTCCTCCCCTCCCCCAGTTTTGTGAACTAGTTACATGTAGTGTTGCCAATTTAGTGATTGTTTGGACATTTGAATTGAAATTGAAACATTATATGCTTTTAAAGTGTGCATTAAAGTGTATGATAAAATATGTGTATCTGAAAAAGTATAATAGATTTGAAAACTATGAACATAGACTAGCTTCCTTTTATATAGCTGTTGTTTTATATGACAATGTCAGTGCATTCATTTCGGTGATGTTGGCCAACTTAATAATTTCAAATTATGATTTGTAAGCAAGTCTAAATGAGCTCTCCCTGATAGCTAGTGATGAACTGGTGGCTGGGGGGAAATGGCTTCAGGACCAGATTGTATTTACATTCACACCTAATCTACCAAGGTATCCACAAAACAGAGCTGTGTTGCCCAAGTGATAGATTTTTGGCTGGGATTGGGTTACAAACCACTTGAATGTGGGGGGCAGGGAATGAAATGTTCTTATTGTATGAGTAAAAGGCAGTAGAACTTTACTTAGCCTGTGCTGATTGAGGGCATCAAGAGAGGGTGGGGACAGGTGTTTTGCTTGATGGTCTGCCTGAGTCACAAGTACTATTTGACCTGCCCTTCTCCACTGTTTAAAGACAGAGCTGATTAGGCTCCATAGATAGTCTTTTGTTTTGTTAAGTGACCACTACAGCTGAAATCACTAATAATCAGGTCTAAGTGCTTAGACCTGCTGTGGGACAGTGTTTCTGTGGAAGAGACTGCCAAGTCTGCACTAGCAGCGAGGTTCCCCCACTGAGAGCTCAGCTGAAATCACTGAGAGCTCGGTGGAACCTCAAGAGACCAACTTGCAGAGATCAGAGTGACTGTGCAGTGCCATTGGCAACAGAGCGATGGTGTGAACGGTGGCACAACGAAAAACAGTGGCCAGAGCGAACAGTGAGCAGCTGGAACAAGCAAGGTGCCTTCTTGCCCCCACCTGGGAGGTGAACTCATGTGAAATTACCTCTGAACTCTGAGTCTCCACTCACCAAGGACAACACCGGTAAGTGTTAATGAGGCTGTTAAGAATGCTGGGACACAACACAGTTTGAGAACAAACATGGCTGTGGCATCATACTTTCTAGTTAAGCAAGAGATACCACACACCACAAACTGGAGGAAAATGTTAAATGCATTGTAACTTGTTCATCCTGAAGTTGAACACTGGTTCCGAACAAGACCTCAAATGCTCACTATCTTTCTGCAAGAAACTCATGGCTAGAAGCATGTAGTGCCACAGTGAAAGACTCAACAGTTGAAAAAATGAAGAACTCTCTTGCCACATTCAAAAAATTTGCATACATGTCTGATGAATGCACTGATGCAAATGGGCATCAAGTATTAAGTCATTGTGTACGTTATCTTGATGTCAGGGGTAGGCCAGTAGATGTATGTTCTATAATTTGAACATCTAGAAATACATCGGCTGCATCTGTGACAATTCACATCTTAGAGTTAAATGCTTGTCAATTGGACCCCAAACAGATGGTTGCTTATGCATTTGATGGAGCTGCAAACTTCTCTGGAAGACATGGTGGGGTACAAGCTTTGCTCAGAGAAAAGTGTAACTCTGATCTCTCCTATACGCACTGCAGAGGCCATCTACTCCAACTAGCGCTAGTACAAGCTGCAGACTCTTCAAAAGACCTTTAAAAAGCTATAAATTTAATGTCTTCATTTTTTTTTTCAGCAAGAGTCCAAAAAGATTGAATAACTTGGAAAATATAGAAACACTGGGACTGAAGTTCAGGTTAGTCCAACCTGGGAAAACCCTCTGGCTTTCTCGTGAGCGATCCTTGGCTGTCTTAAAATTACTCCAGCCATTATTACTGGCTTTGGAAAGTATCTACCAAGATGGGATGGATCTAAGTAGTGAGGCTGGTGGATTACTTTTGCTACTACGTTCAGAGAAGACTATTGCCATTATCTCTCTTGTAAGTCTACTGTTGAAACCACTTGGGTCATTAAACAGTGCCATCCAGGCATCTGCTACAACAGTAGTAGATCTTTGTCCAGCAATAGAAGATACATTTGGATCAATCAGAGCTATCCATTGAAAACGTACTGGAAGAAGCAAAGACTTCAGTTCAGAAGTTGACTAATGAAGGCATTTATATTGAATCCTTAAGTGAAGAAGACAGGAAGTGTTTGTTAAGACAACTGAAAAAGTGCACAGATTTGATTCTTAAAAATCTACAACAGCGACTTCTAGATTCTACTCAACCTCTACATAGCTTTTACAGATCCCTGTCCTACAAAACACTGACAGTTGTTAGGCACTACCAGCAATGGGGCTGCCATGTGCTCAGGACAGACTAGAGAATTTCCACACTGAGTGGAATAGTATATGACAAATGAATGACGATTTGACTTCAACTTCTCTTTTTTATAATCACTAGTGGCTTGACCTGATCTTTCATCCCAGGAAACATAGCATAAAGAAGTAGGAATTCATGTCTTGCTATTCCCGTTCACAACAGCTACAGTTGAGTGTTTTTCATCATTGAATAGAATTGTGTTCTGAAAGAAGTCGCCTTCTGCCTGATCATGTGAATGAACTAATGAGCGTATCAATTGAAGGAATGGAAGTACCAGACACATGAGAAGCCACCAAAGATGAACACATTGCATTCAAGAAGTTCATTAACAGAGTTGTGCAAAATTATAACAAGAAACCAAGAAGGATGTAGATGTAGTGCTTCATAGAAGGCTTGAGTAGCCAACTTTTAATTTGTGTGAGTTTTAAAACAGGAGTTAAATCTAATGGTCATGAAAAGTATCTTTTTCAGTTTTTACTATGGTACCATACAGCCCACCTTCACCCTCACGGTCTCACCCCTCATCGGCCCTGACCTCTTCCGCCCCCCCCCCCCCCGCCCATGTAAATTTGAACCCACCCCCCAAAATTTCAATTCCTGGGGAAAACACTGGTTTGGGTTTTTTACTTTCAGTATCCCAGAAGGGGAAGAGCTTTCCAGTACAGCAGGAGCGCTAAACAATCGGTGATGAAAATTTAAGGGTATGTCTACACTTCAAACTAGGGCAGTAATTCCCAGCTCTAGGAGATATCCCTGCCCTAGCTCTGATCAAGCTAGTGTGCCAAGACTAGTGTAGTCACCTTGGCGCGAATGCTGGGAGGTTAGCCAGCCCAAGAATTTACCTAGCATCTTGGACGGGGATGTACTGATGGGACATCTAGTCCCTCCTGCTGCTGTGGCTACACTTTATTTTTTTAGCAAACTCGCTCCATTAGAGCTAGTGCAGGGATGTCTCCTGGAGCTGGGAATCTCCGCCCGCAGTTCAAAGTGTAGACATACCCTGAGGCACCCTCTTGCCTTTTGTTGTGCAAAGGCAGTTAACATTAACAGCAGTCATTAACTTCACTAGAAACTCCCTGGCCTCAGCACTTCTGAAAACCTGGCTTTGTGTGTTTACACTGAATGTCCTAAAACGGAGGCTCACAAAATCAGTGGCCATTTTTGAATATTTGGCTATAAGAATTCCCAATGCTTATCCAAAAACAAACAGAATTTCTGAAACCAGAGATCTTGTCCACCTTCTATGCCTGTTTGCTTTCTACCCCCACCAGCATAACTTCTATCCCTCTCCCCCTACATGTTCTAACAAACCCATTGTCTGTGCTTCTGTCTGTACTTCCATGTGACCTTGTAGGGTCCCATTTAATCTCTCTCAATTCTTATACCTTTGCTCCTAGGATAGACTGGGCCTAATCCTTGGGGTTGCTGAGCTCTCTTGACTCTCCTAGTCTTCAGTAGGAATCGTCAACAATTGGCTCAAACACTGTCTTTCAGAGTTGGGATTAAAAATATCCCCAATCCTTTGGCTTGTTTCTCATACAATGATTTTTCCACAGAGATAAGTTAGTTTTTAGAGGAAAGTACTGCTCAAAACCAATAAAAAGAGCAAGTGAACGCTAGTAAGGCTCTAGCTAATTTCCGGAGACTGTAGCATTGTCCCGAGACAGTATTCATCATCCCATTATGTCTCCAGTATACAAGACCCACTAACTGTGATTAATGAGAGTTAGACTAATAAAGGCATAGGGTAAGTAACATTTAGTTTTACATAGAGCTCTTTTGCTGTCTCTTTCAAGACAATGTGGCACTGAATATCCACTCTACGTTTAGTACAAGCATCTGAATGAGTGCATTAATTGCTCTTTGAATTAAGGCACGTCTGGTACTACAGGATTCTTGCCAGGCTGCTGCTGAAACAGACCTAATGTATAAAAACTATTCTTGGGCATTGGAAAATCACTGTCTTCCTTCCTCATGTTTAAGAAATAACGTGCTTCCCCACCCCACCCCATGCGTTTCTGCCTTTATCTGTTCAGATATAATTAAGTGAAATAGGAGTTAGTAAAAACGGACCATTATTTCAAATATGTAGCATGACTCAATGGGATATAAATAAAAGGTTTTATTCTGTACCTAATGCACATACTACTTGTTTTGTTTTTATTACAGTAGCACCTAGCAGTCCAACCAAGATCATGTCCCTATTGTGCTAGGCACTGATACATAGTAAGAGAGAGTCTGTGCCCTGAAGAGGTCACAGGCTAAACAAAAGATAGATAAAGGATCTAGAATTAATCCTAATTTTACAGATGCGGGACTGAAGCACAGAGATTGTGATTTGCCCAAGCTCACACCAGACATCTATGGCAGAGTGGTTTTGTTACGAATGGTATGAAATGGCTCATTTGGGTCCAAATTGGAGTGGTCTGCTAGACAGATGTGTCTTCCTGGTTAATTGTTAATGTTAGTAATGTTCTTCATGCTGATCTACTTATAATTACTGTTTCTGTATTTCTGGTTTTCTGCTTTCATTTAAGCCAGAGATCTTTTTTTTAACTAGGGATGTAGTAGTAGTAATAGCACTCTGAAGGTGCTAGGCACTTTCCAGATATCCAAGAAGGGATGGTCCCTGCCCAGAGAAGCTCACACTCTGAGGACAAACAGACAAGTTAGGGGAAGGAGAACAATAATAATTAGGGGCTTTTATTAGAATTGAACTAGGCTCACTGTAGGCAGCTCGGCAGGTGTGTGTCTTTTAAGAGGGACTTAAATGCAAACAGAGTGAGGATTTTGTGGATGAGTATAGGAGGCTGCTTGGAAAAAGACAAAGGTGATTGTGTGAGAAGCTGAGATGAGAATGAGGGAGGGAAAAAATTCCAGAATAGCAAGGGGGCTGGAGGTTGATGCAAAGCTCAACAAGAGAGGAATAATAGGCAGCAGGTTTAAAATAAATGGAAGTATTTTTTTTCACACAATGGACAGTCAACCAGTGGAACTCCTTGCCAGAAGATGTTGTGAAGGCCAAGAGTATAATAAGGTTCAAAAAGGAACTAGATAAGTTCATGGAGGATAGGTCCATCAATGCTATTAGCCAGCATGGGCAGGGCTGGTGTCCCTAGCCTCTGTTTTGCCAGAAGCTGGGAATGGGTGATGGGGATGGATCACTTGATTATCTGTTCTGTTCATTTTCCCAAAAGCACCTGGCTTTGGCCACTGTCAGAAGACCGCATACTAGGCTATATGGACCTTTGATCTGACCCAGTATGGCCGTTCTTATGGACAGGCAAAGTTCTACAGAACTTCAGATGGCAACAAGAAGCTTCAAATGTGTTGCAATCAGATTCCCAAGGGCCAATTCACCAGCCCCGACATAGCTATTCTATGCCACCTAGGGATTCCCCCACTCTAGGGAAGGATTGAAGTGGGTTATAGCACACAAGGTCTGTGGCAGAGAGATGCAAAAGGGCCATAGCAGGGGGTCAGAATCTGGCCTGAGTGTCTAGCTGCATTGTACATAATGCACAATAAAACCACAGAATTAATTATAAATAGTAGATTTTCCAGACAATCTGTGTGATCTGCATATACTTACTGGTCCATAACTTTTTTTTAACTCATTGTGACATTCTATACCAATGGGGAGCACCCTGTAACCCCCATCGTCCTCATTTACATATAATTGTGATCTTGCATATAAAGAATGCCATGTGAGGTACCATGGGAAAAGGTTATGATCTGCTGAAATCCATTGTTCCATCCAAATGCATATGAAGTTATGAGAATGTGCTGTATGGTTGCCACTAAAATATGCTGTGGGTTTGGGAAGTGTCCAGATACACTCTCTCGACAATACCAAGGAAAGTAACCAATGCCACGGCATGTGTCCAACACATCAACAGCTATTGTCCAGCAAGGGAGCTACGATTCAATGACTCACATGCATAAGGCCACACCAAGGGAATTGCTCAAACTTGCCTGGGGACTCAGCAAGGCCCACAAGACCTGCCTGGACTTGTGTTCTCCAAGCACATGGACTAAGGGTATAAAACAGAACACAGGCCCAGCATGTGGCCACTTTCTCCTGCCCCCACCTATGCTGCAAGCAATAAAGACACTCAGACTGAAGACTCCAACAGAGGAGACTGGCCCAAGTTTAAGGGGCAAACCTGTATATTAAGGACAGTAATATACAGTGGGATGAGAGAAACTGCTTAATCTAGATGTTGCCCAGTCTCATCGGGTTGAGAGTTTACACTGCATGCTTATATTTTCTTTTCTTTCAGTAACAAACTCTGACTTTTTGCCTATCACTTATAATCACTGAAAATCTATCTTTTGTAGTCAATAAATTTGTTTAACTGTTTATCTTTACCAGTGAGTTTGCCTGAAGTGTTTGGTAAAGGTGTCTGCTCAGGCTTACAAAGGCTGGTGTATATCCACTTTCCATCGAAGTGGTGAACCAATTAATAAATTTGGTTTATTAGAGGGTATATTCCTGAGGTACAGTGCTGGGAGTGGGGGGATTTGGGCTGGTGCCTTTCTGTGTGATTGAGTGGCTCTGGGAGCATTCATGCAATATAGTTGGATGTGGGGCTCCACAGGTGGTTGTGCTGAGTGATAACAGCACTTGGAGGGGTTTGCTGCTTGTCACTAGCAAAGCATTGTGAGAGACAGCACAGGCTGGAGAGTTAAGGGGGCACAGCGCTCCCAAGCTGCACCCCGGGGATCCCATCACAATAGTGTTTCAACTTGCACAGGGTGACCATATGTCCTGTTTTGGCTGGGACAGCCCCTTTAATTTTTAGCCCTGTCCCAACTTTTTTGGCAAAAGTGGGTGTTTGTCCCATTTGCTCTTGCTAACTTGATCAGTTGGCAAGAGAAAACTGGAGAAATGCACGCTTTTTGTTAAAGTGGGGTGTGGCAGAATGTGCGGGGGTTAGCAGCATCTCCTGCCCAATCTCATGCAGGGGGTGGGGGAGACGGACAGAGGCAGGGCTCAGGCTAGCCCCAGTCTCACGTGGGCTAGCCCCATGCAGTGTCCCATTTTCCCTTTGGGAAATACGGTCACCCTAAACTTGGACATTCAATGAAAGCATTCAAGCATATAAAATATATTTGCATGTATAAATGTGGTAATTAAGAACCCAGCTATCTTCTGTGTACATTTACTCAGGTGTACACAAAAGCAGTAATGCTTTCACAAGGAACTGCACATGCAAATATGTACAGTTGCAAATTTAGAGGCAGGACAAGATTCGCTGAATGATTGGTCCTGAATGTCAGTATGTTCAGCACAATGTGATGCTGTAAAATTTCTAAGGAACTCAAACATACGGCTTTAAACAAACAAAACAACTATCTGCCAAAACTTTTGAATTAGTAAGTTGGTTTTGGATTAGAGACTGCTACTCTGAAACCTGAAAATATGGGTTATTTCAACCAATTATGGCTAAACTATTTCTGTTGCCTTGGGTCAAGACTAAAAACATTGCTTTCCTCACCTCTGCACGCCCAAAGAGGGCGAGGATATTGGTGCCAAATTCAGAACCAGGCAAAACTTTAAAGTATGGTATATGCAAGAATGCAGTAGATACAATGTGTGCAAGTAATTGGAGACCTATCCAGGCTATAGCAAAACATATGATCAAAACAAGTCAAAATGCAAAAGCAGCATTTTAAGACAATCACTTATGTATACTCTCTCTCCTTACTCTTTTGTTGAGGCTGGATGTTGCCGCACTTCTAGGCCCTTTCTTTCCAGAGGCTAGTATACTGCTGATTACAAAACATTTGGAAACTGGTTTTTCCCCTCCATAAAATTTATTTGAAACCCTGTGTTTGATCCTCTCTGTTTTGACTAATCACCCCATTACATGTTGCTCCTTCACATTTTTTATAAGATAATTGGAAACAAAGGCAAAAAGAATTAGTAAGAGAGTTGTCAAAAGAAAATAATTCCGAAACACTTATCACCAAGTATTAACAGAATGAAACTTTTCTGTTTTGAAGTGGCTGACAAGTGAAGCCATCCATACAGGATGTAAAACATGGCAAAATCTAGATTAGAGAAGAAATGCAGTGGAAAAGAAACCACCACCATGGTGGAGTTAAGTCTAAAACCAATAAAATAAACCTTCCTGGGCCAGTTTTTGCTCTCACTCAAGAAGATGGCAAAATGCCTACTGATTTGAATGGGCGCATGATTTGGTTCTAGTAAACCGATCAGAAGAAATTAGACTAGAGAGGGTGGTGAGTGAAGGAAATGCAACAGCGTGTAGGAGCTTCACAGCACATTTTTAAGCTAGAAAGGAATTTCTAACTAGGTAAGTTATTCGGCATAACATGAAGGATGATGATAATTAATAATAAATAAGATGTTAATATTTAAAAGATGTTAAAAGCAAAATTATGCCTTTTTAAAAAATGGTTTTCAAGAGACCATACAATATAAGAGGTTAATTAAAATAGATCTAATCTGGCTGTCTGAGGATGCTACCTGTGTCAGATGTCACCTGACTATGAGGACTGAGATATTCTACAACACTTGTGAGAATCAGATGAATTATCCAATAAACAAGGGGAAGGAACTGCAGAATCTGAAGCCTGAATTAAATAACAATGAGGAAGCACTGAATGCTGGAGATACATTAGCTATTAACTCAAATAATGGCAATTGTAGGCATTAGACATGTACAGATTCCAAAAGAGTGACAACTGCATAAACCAAAACCCCCTTAGCAAAATAAACACATCATATGGAAAGGGCATGTACACAATTGCCAATGATCTAGATGGATAATAAGCAAAACTGAGAGTGGCTTAAGGTATGGAGCAAGACTTTCTAAAGATCCCTATGAATTATTTATTGAAGATGTGCTATAAGAAGGCCTAATAATATCAAAAAGCTTTCAATTATTTACGCCTTTATAGCACTGAATCTATAAGTGGTGTGTCATGCCCTGTCTCTCATCAGGGCTCTGCACAGAGAGGAATCAGCACAGCACCACCACCAGCAATTTGTGTCTCATCAGAGCCATGCACGTGTAGATCCAAGATCCACTTCCTCATTTACAAGTGGGGATATCATAGGGGGTCCTTACTGAAAAATCACTTGCTGTGCAAATAGCTTCTTACTCTCCTGAGCCATGGATAGTGTGTGTCTTCTTGGCCTAGATGTACCAGGCTGCTGGCAGGCTGTTTTTCATAAGGCACCTTAGCTCTGAAAAGATGTTAAACATTATGCTTTTTTAATATATATATTCCTCTGTTACCACGCCAGACGTGCTTGTTCTATTAAACTGGAGCTAACGTTTCTTGGAGTCTGACAAATATAACATTTGATTTTAAATAGTAACTGTCTCCCCTCTTAAAGGTAAATCATCTATAATAGCACTATGGCTGGGATGCCCAACTTTGCATAACGGGCCACTCTGTCAATGTGAGGGTCACACCTAATTTATATTGACTGGCTTCAAGCTGCCTTACTTTATTTCAGCAGTATGTCCCCAAGTTTATATGTGGCAGCATGTAGACTAAAATAGAAGGGACAACTTGGGAGCAGGTGGTCATATAAGTAGAAAATACTATAGTACAAGATGGAATTTCCTGTAGTTGAAGATTTAATGAGATTTTTAGGACAAAGAGTTTATGCAAAATATTAAATATTTAGCTGGTATTTATCTGGAATTCTGGTTTAGAAAAACTGGCTAGTGGCTTGTGTGTTTTCTCTCACTTTAAAAAATAAAAAAAATAAAAATCACACCTAAACCCTCAAACTTGAAGTGGACATAAGTACTCCGATGAAAACTGACTTAAAACTAAGCAAGACTGCAGCACCACCACATTCAAAACATTTTATTCTACAGTAGATCTGCCCCCCACTATGGAAACAACATCTCAAGTCTCCAAAGCCCCCCACCTCCTTTACACAATCCTGTCTCTTGATATGATGAACAATTGTAACCACTTACGTTTATTCTATTGTATTTCAGTATCAAACTTTCTGTAACAGAATGAAGTGTTACCAGCTGTGCTGTGCCTACCCCTTGGGTTTGTTCTTATCATCTTTTGCTGCATTCAGTCTGCTTTCTCCATTTCACCTTGGTGTATCCTCTTCTTCATACTTTTCTGTTTTTCCATAGGCTAATTGTTCTGTCATGTGAACTCATTACAAAATATTTAGCTGATTTATTTAAAAAAAAAAAAGCGGACTACTCTTTCAGAAAAGCAGACTTTGACTCCCTCAGGGAACTGATGGGCAGGATCCCCTGGGAGAATAACATGAGGGGGAAAGGAGTCCAGGAGAGCTGGCTGCATTTTAAAGAATCCTTATTGAGGTTGCAGGAACAAACCATCCCAATATGTAGTAAGAATAGTAAATATGGCAGGCGACCAGCTTGGCTTAACAGTGAAATCCTTGCTGATCTTAAACACAAAAAAGAAGCTTACAAGAAGTGGAAGACTGGACAAATGACCAGGGAGGAGTATAAAAAAATGTTGCTCAGGCATGCAGGAGTGAAATCAGAAAGGCCAATTCACACCTGGAGTTGCAGCTAGCAAGAGATGTTAAGAGTAACAAGAAGGCTTTCTTCACGTATGTTAGCAACAAGAAGAAAGTCAAGGGAAGTGTGGGCCCCTTACAGAATGAGGGAGGCAACCTAGTGACAGAGGATGTGGAAAAAGCTAATATACTCAATGCTTTCTTTGCCTCTGTCTTCACGAACAAGGTCAGCTCCCAGACTGCTGCACTGGGTACCACAGCATAGGGAGGAGGTAACCAGCCCTCTGCGGAGAAAGAAGTGATTCAGGACTATTTAGAAAAGCTGGACGAGCACAAGTCCATGGGGCCAGATGCGCTGCATCCGAGGGTGCTAAAGGAGTTGGCGGATGTGATTGCAGAGCCGTTGGCCATTATCTTTGAAAACTCATGGCAATCTGGGGAGGTCCCGGATGACTGGAAAAAGGTTAATGATGTGCCTATCTTTAAAAAAGGGGGGGAGGAGGAGGATGATCCGGGGAACTACAGGTCAGTCAGCCTCACCTCAGTCCCTGGAAAAATCATGGAGCAGGTCCTCAAGGAATCAATTCTGAAGCACTTAGGGGAGAGGAAAGTGATCAGGAACAGTTGTCATGCTTTCACCAAGGGCAAGTCATGCCTGACTAACCTAATTGCCTTCTGTGACGAGATAACTGGCTCTGTGGATGAGGGGAAGCAGTGTACGTGATATTCCCTGACTTTAGCAAAGCTTTTGACACGGTCTCCCACAGTATTCTTGCCAGCAAGTTAAAGTAGTATGGGCTGGATGAATGGACTATAAGGTGGATAGAAAGCTGGCTAGATCGTCGGGCTCAACGGGTAGTGATCAATGGCTCCATGTCTAATTGGCAGCAGGTATCAAGTGGAGTGCCCCAAGGGTCGGTTCTGGGGCCGGTTTTGTTCAATATCTTCATTAATGATCTGGAGGATGGCATGGACTGCACCCTCAGCAAGTTTGCAGATGACACTAAACTGAGAGACGTGGTAGATATGCTGGAGGGTAGGGATAGCATACAGAGGGACCTAGACAAATTAGAGGATTGGGCCAAAAGAAATCTGATGAGGTTCAACAAGGACAAGTGCAGAGTCCTGCACTGAGGACGGAAGAATCCCATGCACTGCTACAGACTAGGGACCGAATGGCTAGGCAGCAGTTCTGCAGAAAAGGACCTAGAGGTTCCAGTGTACGAGAAGCTGGATATGAGTCAACAGTGTGCCCTTGTTGCCAAGAAGGCTAATGGCATTTTGGGCTGCATAAATAGGGGCATTGCCAGCAGATCGGGGGACATGATCATTCCCCGCTATTCGACATTGGTGAGGCCTCATCTGAAGTACTGTGTCCAGTTTTGGGCCCCACACTACAAGAAGGATGTGGAAAAATTTGGAAAGAGTCCAGCTGAAGGCAACAAAAATGATTAGGGGGCTGGAGCACATGACTTATGAGGAGAGGCTGAGGGAACTGGGATTGTTTAGTCTGCAGAAGAGAAGAATGAGGGGGGATTTGATAGCTGTTTTCAACTACCTGAAAGGGGGTTCCAAAGAGGATGGATCTAGACTGTTCTCAGTTGTACCAGGTGACAGAACAAGGAGTAATGGTCTCAAGTTGCAGTGGAGGAGGTTTAGGTTGGATATTAGGAAAAACTTTTTCACTAGGACGGTGGTGAAGCACTGGAATGGGTTACCTAGGGAGGTGGTAGAATCTCCTTCCTTAGAGGTTTTTAAGGTCAGGCTTGACAAAGCGCTGGCTGGGATGATTTAGTTGGGGATTGGTCCTGCTTTGAGCAGAGGTTTGGGCTAGATGACCTCCTCAGGTCCCTTCCAACCCTTATATTCTATGATTCATCCCTCTTTTAATCTTCATGATCTAACTTTTCTCATTCTTCCCCTCTCATTTTTACTTTTTAATTGTTTTCCTCCTTTTTGATACTTAGAAGTATGTTCAATTTCCACACTCCAGTTTTCTGATCCATTTCTATTGTCAAATCTCTTGCATTGTAGTCTTCCTTCTTTGTTTCTTTCTCTTCCATGCACCTTTTCCCCTCTCATTTCTCAATCTCTCTAATCCTCTCACCCATCTCCCTTTGCCCTTTTTCATTATCTACCACTTCCCTTCTCTTCCTCAGTTTCACCCATTCTACCTTGCTTTCTGCTCAGAGCATTATATTCTGGGCCCTGTACCCTTCCCCATTTGCATTTCTGTATTAAGAGACGGACATACTTAAGCCACATTTTAGAACTCTCTGGGCTGTTAGTTGGCCAAAGTAGCCAATTGGTCACCTCTTCGATGTGATGTATAGCTAGGAGTGGAAATCTGGGTGGGCCATGACTTTTGGGTGGATGGGTAATGAGAGACTGTGCTAGCTCAGCTTCTCCCCTAACCCCCACACCTTCTTCCTAGCCTTAGTGCCCCTAGACACAAGGCTTCACTTGCCAAGCTGGGCACATGCATGGGGTAGCTCATAAAATGGCAAGGCAGATGCCGGAGCATAGCTTTCTGAAAGGCAGGCGCATAGCTCCATCCTGGATTTCAGATGCCCTGGTGACACTCTAGGCCTCTGACAGCACTATACCCCTGCTCAGATTTGGGTGGATCTCGATGCTAAGCGGGTGGGCCACTGCCCATCCAGGCCCACCCGTGGCTACACTCTTGCAAAACACACTGGCTGAAATTCTGTTCCTTGTTGAAGTCAATGGGAGTCTTCCCATTGACTTCAGTGGAGCCAGGATTCCAATACACATGTCAAAATACCATATGTTCTTTTACTAAGGCGTCTGGTACATTTCAGAAATTTGTTACAACCCTTTGTTGCTAAGAGAGACTGAAGGTGTCCCCTATAGGGGAAATCATTAGCTTTGACTAAACAAGGTTAATCTTTTTAAAATAAAGTCACAATCTTAATTTAGCTAAGTATGTTTAAAAAAAAAAAGTCTGAAAAGCATCTTAGCTGCTGCAAATGCTTTTTTATGTTTCTGTGAAATCTTACCAACAATTCTTCATGTGGGGGAATAAACGATTGGGATGAGAATAGAAGTATATTTTCATCTGACCTGCTGTTTATCTGGAAAGTTACCGACACGTAAAAATAGAGGCTTATAATGGAAATACCGTCCGTGCTATACGGATAGCATTTCTGGTGTAATGCTGGAAAAAGCAAAAAAGAAATAATTACCCAAAGGCCTTCCTCATCAGACAGGTAATAACAGATTGAGAATATAGGAATCATGACCTGCTCATACTTAGCAGCTAGATTATTTGATAGTTTATATCGCATGCACTGCAAGAATGTGGAATGAATAAAGTGATTTTCTGTGTCTACAACTTGCTTTATGATGAGCTGATTCTTCAGTATGAATATGCTTGTGGTCAATAAAATGCCATAACTTACTATTGGTGCTGACTTTCTAAAAGAAAACAAATACTGTGATTAAGTATCCTCGTATAGCATCCATACATCAATCAGTGTCATTGTTGCTAATGGGCAAATACAATGGTCAATTAGCAATGCACAGTAACTGCACAATAATAATAGGAATTTTCATGAGCTCTGGTTGGTAATAATGAGAGAGTGATTTTATTCTATTAAATGCATTGTTAGCTAGAGAGATGCTGAGATTTTGCTGTAAACCAGGCAAGATCATTGAGGGATATATGCTGAAAAGTGAGATAATTAAAGTCCTGCTGTCTGGAGTGGCTCACAAGTGAGAATACCAAACTCAGGGCAGATTGTTAAGAACCAAGGCACAAACCCCATACTGGTTGTGAGTTCTATACAGGTGTTACGTGGTTGGTGAAATCTAAGTAAACTCCTCAGGCACTAGACAGCCTTAACATGGAGTCACAGACAGTCCTCTTGGGCATTCTACATTGCCACCCAGGCAAGCTTGACTCTGTGATAGATGGTCACTTTACACCAAAGATCACAACAATATTCAGCAAAAACAGCGGGGAGTCCTTGTGGCACCTTAGACACTAACACATTTATTTGAGCATAAACTTTCGTGGGTTGTGGACTCCCCGTTGTTTTTGCTGATACAGACTAACATGGCTACCACTCTGAAACAATAGTCAGGTTACTCCCAATCCCAAAGGAACCAATCACTTTCCCCAAGTAACCTTGCACCTTATATCTCACACACAAGACAATGCTTGTAGCCAATCCTATAAATAAGCTAACTCAGGATCTATTAACAAAGAAAAAGAACTGAGGGTTATTTACAAGGTTAAAACTGGTAATACAAATGAGATACAGTCTTAGTTTTCAAATTGTGATAGAGCTGCTGAAATATACCAACTCTATAAATCCTTTTGGGCTAATCTAGGGGATCTCTTGCTTATGTTAAAGAATCTTTGTCCCTCAGAGTCCAAACAGCATAAAAAGACCCTAATTCCTTCTGGTAAGGGATTTTTATCCCCAGCTCCCTCAAGGCCAAGCTTGATGGGATGAGCATTTCCCCATTCTTCATGGGTGTGCCAGGAGCAATTAACAAAGTCTTTGTTCTTTGATGACTTACAATGGCCCATTTGGATTCAACAGGCCTTCCTGATGGTCCAGCAATAACCACTCCTTATGGCTGGAAACCGGTATTTCACATTTGGTAATGTTTCTTTTCTGACTGGCTTTAGAGTTTCAGAGCAAACATTTTTGCAGTTACAGAACACACTCAAGTATTACCCTATAGCATGGGTTACAGATATTATAAAAACAGCGAGGAGTCTGGTGGCACCTTAAAGACTAACAGTTAGTCTTTAAGGTGCCACCAGACTCCTCACTGTTTTTGTGGATACAGACTAACATGGCTACATTTCAGATATTATAAGTGAGATTAATGCATGCAGCAATTTACAAGCATTTCATAAAGACTAAACACACTTACATGGGATCTGCTAAGGCCCAACAAACTGGGATTCTGAGACTGCAACCACCAGGACCCCCCAATCAGTCTATTTTAGGCATTTCAAAGCATTTTCCAAGCTTCATATCCTTTTCAAAAACCCTTCCAGTTGGAGGTGTTTATAGCTACCAATTAGGGATTGATCATTAATTCTGACACCAGATATGAAAGAAATACTTGATTTTTTTTTAACAATACTCAAAAGTTTAAAAGCAGTTGTTGGCTCTTGCTCTTATACCAGGCAATGGGATTTCACTGCTCTTGCAAAGTGGGGGGCCCCCTGGGAACTGCAAGTCTGACACACTTCTTAAAAGTCACAGCAATCATGCTCTGTGGGGATTTTAAAAGACAAGAAATCCTCGAAAGGCTTTATCTGTGACTACACCGGTAACCTATGCCATTATTTATTGTGCCTCTCCAAAACCCCCTGTATTGCCTTACAGATATTTAAATTGCTCTGTCAAATGTTTAGCTCTGATACTATAAATGTGGAGAACACCCCCACCCCCCAAGTTTCTTAAAGCAATTCTTAAAAAAAATTTAAGGTAGATGATGACTTTTTAAAATGAACAATATCATCCCTCAATTTTGGAGCAATTTAAAAAGTATTAATCAAAAACAGCTTCTTTTAAAAGCTGATTTTGAGTATCTCAACTATACAAAATGTTTCCTTTTCTTATTTTCAAATTAAGCTAGATTATTTTTTTCTTCTTTCCTCTTGCCATCTCTTGGTGCAGTGGTTAATTGACAGAATACCTCCCAGGAGAGAGTGTCTCACATGGTGGAGTAAGGCTTTTTAGGAGAGAGTTTGGTTTTTCTTGTAAGGTTAACTTATCTCTGAATTTTCTGAGCTTGGTAGTTTTTTGTTTTTAGTCTTTAACTATAATGTGGTTTTAAAGACAAATCACTGATATGTGCCTGCAACCTCAACCTTACTGTAACACAGTTTTGTTGTGGGCACAATGCTCTAACTGCATTGCCTTCACAGAGGCTATTCCACAGTCAAAAAACAAAACAAACTTCAGTTCAAATCTAAGCATTTCTGTTACTTTTGAAACAAGGGTTACAGGCTTGGGTTTGCATGCTGGATAGGATTTGTGCTGCATAATAATGAAGAGGATTTCCCAAAGAGAATGAGCAGATTGTGAAGTGCTGAAGAAATAACATGGTATTTTTCTCTTTGTTTTTAGGGAAATGTTTTTATTCAAGCTTTCAGAGATGCAAAATGCATATTATAATCAACAACACATGGGAAGTAAGGAGAAAAGATCACGTTGAACCGGCAAGCTGAAACCCCCAAAGTATGTGCTTCAACACATTTAAAATATTGTAATGTTTTTAATGAGCAGAACTGTTTGTAGATCTAAAGAAATAATTTCATTTAACACTTTGGCATTAATACCTGTACTCTGATTGCCAAAAGCATTCTGCCTCTGCAACTGAGGAGATTTTACAACTGCCTGTGACATCAGTGCAGTTAATGACAATAAGGCATGGTACAGTTGTCTGCACACGAATCTGCCAGTCCAGGAATTCATTCACTTGCTTTCATAATTTTTATAGCTTTTTTTGTTTGTTTTGTTTTTTTTGGTCATGAGTCCTCGGTGAAGACATGCTAGCTAATCTTACAATGAGAGAGGAAAAGCCAAAGTAATCCCCAATGGGCAATATTTCAGCTCCTGCTATAAAGAGGGATTAATTCAATTCAATTAATTATATGGAATCCACGAGTTGGGGTCAGGGCAAGTGAAGCGAACAAAGTGGTTGGACTTCCATTAGCATAGCACTAGTGATCCAGTTAAAAGGATGTAAGGTAATGTCTGTACACACTTTTGGGCATCTGGTTCAGGAAGAGAAAAAGGCCATTTGCATCCTGATGGCTGCATACTTTTTGGCTGATCTACCTTTTTGTTTTCCACAATAGTCTTTAATCACTTTTCTCTTATTTAGGCAGATTTTTCTTTGCATGATCCTTCCCGTAACTTACTGAACAAATGTATGTGTATGTTATCCTTTGTGTGACATATTTCCATTGATGTGTCCTAGCTAGAGCTCATTTTCTTATACTTGGATTGTTTTTGCATTTTTCATCCACCTGAACAATTTATCATAATCACTTTTGTCAAGTTTTGATAACTGAAAATTTTAAATTAGGTTACCCCCAAAGTAATTTAGTGATCTCCCTTCTCTACAATAAGAATAAATCCAAACACCCATAACTTTTCCTTAGGGCTCAATCTTAAAACATGATTAATCTTGGTTAATCTAAATGACCAAAAGAATGCCATCATGGCTTAAAAAGCAAAGTAATGGAGGCTATTAGAGGCAAAAAGGCATCCTTTAAAATGGGGAAGTCAAAACCTAATAAGTATAATAGGAAGGAGCACAAACTCTGGCAGATTAAGTGTAAAAGTATGACAAGGAAGACCAAGAAAGAATTTGAGGAGCTAAAGATGCAAAAACCTAATAGTAAGAATTTTAAGTACATCAGAAGCAGGAACCCTGCTAAACAACCAGTGGGGCTCCTAGAAGACAAAGGTGCTAAAGAAGCACTAAAGGAAGACAAGACTGTTCCAGAGAAGCTAAATTAATTCCTTGCATCAGTCTTTATTGCAGAGGATGTGGGGGAGATATCTCCATCAGAGCTAGTCTTTTTTGTGTGTGTCAATAGAGGAGGCTTTAGAACAAATTGATAAACAATAATAAATCACCAGGGCCAGATGGTATTCACCCAAGAGTTCTGAAGGAACTCAAATATGGAATTGCAGAACTACTAACTCTGGTATGTAACCTATTGCTGAAACAAGCCTTTGTACCAGATGACTGGAAGGTAGCTAAAGTAACACCAATTTTTTAAAAAGGTGAGCCTAACTTCAGTACTGGGCAAATTGGTAGAAACTATAGTAAAGAAGAGAATAATTCTGTTCATTTATGTGGCTGATATGTCGGAAGTGTCAACACTGCTTTTGTAAAGGGAAGTCATGCCTCACCAATATATTAAAATTCTTTGAGGGTGATTTTTGGATTTTCAGAAAGGTTTTGTCAAAGTCTGTCACCAAAGGCTCTTAAGGAAACTAAGTAGTCATGGGATAAGAGGGAAGGTGCTCTCATGGATCAGTAACTGGTTAAAAATAGGAAACAAAGGGTAAGAATAAATGGTCAGTTTTCACAATGGAGCGAAGTAAATAGCGGTGTCCCCATTGATCTGTACTGGGACCTGTGCTGTTCAATATATTCATTAATGGTCTGGAAATCAGAGTGAACACTGAAGTGGCATAGTCTGCAGATGATACAAAATTATTCAAGACAGTTAAGTCCAAAGCTGACTGCAAAGAACTACAGGGTGATCTCACAAAACTGGGTGACTGGGCAACAAATGGTAGATGAAATTCAATGTTGATAAATGCAAAGTAATGCACACTGGAAAAAATAACCCTAACTATACATATATAATGATGGGGTCTAAATTAGCTGTTATGATTCAAGAAAGATCTTGGAATTATTGTGGATAGTTCTTTGAAAATGTCAGCTCAATGCCCAGCAGCAGTCAAAAAGCCTGACAGAATGTTAGGAACTATTAAGAGAGAGAAAATATAACGGTTGTCATGCTGTCTGGAGTGGCTCACGTGACCATGAGTGTCTACCTCAGGGCAGACTGTCAGAAAACAGGGCAGACACCCCAAACTGGTGATACGTTCTATAATTAGATTTCACCAAACCAGTAACAAATGTGAACTCTTGGATCATTTTACCTGTCTTACCATGGAGTCACAGACAATCCCCTTAACTTCTCCAGTCTATCTTGCTACCCAGACAATAACTCTATCACAAAGTCCAGTTTGAGGGGTTAAAGTAGGCAAATTATAAACTGTGACTCACATGTACATATAATTTCAAATGGTAGCATAGATGTAGTAATCTGCCAGTTTCCCAAAAGTCTCTCCAGGCTACCCGAATAATTCTGGCATCTCCATCTTCTCATTCAGTTATTCCACCCTGTTAGATTCTAAACAGTCCGGAGATGCAGGATCTTTCCTTGAATCCATACTTGTAGCTTCTCACAGAAAACAAGCTGACGGTGTCAGTACCCACGTGGGCTTTTCCTTTGATGACAGAGTGAAGAATGCATTTTTTTGAGTCTTTCACCTTTGATCATCACACACAATGATCACTTGCTTTGAAATCAGCACTTTTCTGCTAAAGTTCTTCATTTGCATTCCATGAGGTTTCTTTCTCATTGATGGGTTATTTAATTACAGGTGTTTTACACAATGTAAATGTTTGCTACTGCATTATAATAGGATACAGATAAGCGAAAACAATGCAAGTAACATCCCATTAGTTTTCATGAAGTTTAAACACCAAAAACACTTATACATTTACCAATCACTTTGATCTATACTAATTCTCAAGTGAATTGGTCTGGGGCTCTGGCATGAGCTGGCACCTGGTATGCCAGCATCACAATGCAACCATATAAATCCATGCTGCACCCACACCTTGAATACTGTGTCCAGTTCTGATTGACCCACTCAAAGAGGCTAGAGTGGAATTGGAAAAGTTTCAGAGAAGGCAACAATGATGATCAAGGATATGGAATGGCTGCTACACGAGGAAAGACTAAAACAATTAGGTCTGGTCAGCTCGGAAAAGAGATGATTAATGGGGGATATGACCGAGATCTATAAAATCATGAACGGTGTGGAAAAAGTGAATAGAGAAGTGTTATTTATGCTTTCTCACAATACAAAAACCAGGAGTCAGTGGATGAAATTAATAGGCCGCAGGTTTAATACAAACAAGAGGAAATACTTTTTCACACAACCCACAATTAACCTATGGAACTCATTGTCATGGGATGTTGTGGTGGTCAAACGTAAAACTGGTCTCAAAACAAACTAGATAAGTTCATGGAGGATAGATCCATCAATGGCTATTAGCCAGAATGGTCAGGGATGGAATCTGTTTCAGGTGACCCTAAACCTCTGACTGTAAGAGGCTGTGAGGGGACGACAGGAGTGGGTGTTGTGATGTGTTGGATCACAGAAACCCCTTGGGCACTGTCAATTGATGTGCTGAGACTACTTCTAACCCATTTTCCCTGCCAGCTTGGGACTCCAGAACCTTGCCCAGTTTGATCCAGACACGCTTGCCTGCTACAAACACGGACCCAGGTCTGAACCAGATCCCCCAACAGCTGCAGGCTTAACTGAAAACAGCTTAAGAAGTGTTCATGTTTCCAACACTCACATGCCCAGCTCCCAATGGGGTCCAAACCCCAAATAAATACATTTTACCCTGTATAAAGCTTATGCAGGGTAAACTCATAAATTGTTCACCATCTATAACACTGATAGAGATGAACAGCTGTTTGTCCTCCCAGGTATTAATGCATACTCTGGGTTAATTCATAAGTAAAAGTGATTTTATTAAATACAAAAAGTAGGATTTAAGTGGTTCCAAGTAATAACAGAGAGAACAAAGTGAATTACCAAGCAAAATAAAATAAAACACAAGTCTAAGCCTAGTACAGTAAGAAAACTGAATACAGATAAAACCTCACCTTCAGATGTTTCAATAAGGTTCTATCACAGACTGGACGCCTTCCTAGTCTGGGCACAATCCTTTCCCCTGGTACAGCTCTTGTTCCAGCTCAGGTGGTAGCTAGGGGATTTCTCATGATTGCAGCCACCTTTGTTCTGTTCCCTTATATATCTTTTGCACGAGGTGGGAATCCTTTGTTCCTCTCTGGATTCCCACCTCTCCTTCTAAATGGAAAAGCACCAGGTTAAAGATGGATTCCAGTTCAGGTGACATGATTACATGTACTGTAAGACTCCAAGCCCTTATTCCTCCCAGCCTGACTCACAGGAAGGCTTGCAAGCAAACAGAGCCATCCACAGTCAATTGTCCTGGTTGATGGAAGCCATCAAGATTCCAAACCACCATTAATGGCCCACACTTTGCATAATTACAATAGGACATCAGAGTTATATTTCATATTTCTAGTTTCAGATACAAGAGTGATACATTTATACAAACAGGATTACCACACTCAGTAGATTATAAGCTTTGTAATGATACCTTACAAGAGACTTTTTGCATGAAGCATATTCTAGTTACATTATATTCACACTCATTAGCATATTTTCATAAAATCATATAGAGTCAGTTGACCCTAAACCTCTGACTGTAAGAGGCTGGGAGGGGAAGACAGGAGTGGGTTTCTCCAAAATTACCCTGTTCTGTACACTCCTCCTGAAGCTCAGGTACTGGCCACTGTTGGAGACAGGATTTTGGGTCAGACCAAAGGCCCATCTAGCCCAGTATGTTATGTACCTCATACTGAAAGGCAACGATATTCTATTCTATTCTCACACTTCTTATCAAACTGTCTGTACTGGGCTAGCTTGATTATCACTTCAAAAGTTTTTTTTCTCTTAATTAATTGGCCTCTCAGAGTTGGTAAGACAACTCCCACCTGTTTATGCTCTCTGTATGTGTGTATATATATCTCCTCAATATATGTTCCATTCTATATGCATCCGAAGAAGTGGTCTGTAGTCCACGAAAGCTTATGCTCTAATAAATTTGTTAGTCTCTAAGGTGCCACAAGTACTCCTGATATTCTATTATGACTAAGAGCCAAATTTACACAGGTATTTTGGCAGCTACCTCACTTAGGTGCTTTTTGTAAATCCCACTAAGTGCATATCTGCATCTTTAGACACCTAAATACCCTTATGAATCTGGCTCCGGATCTCTAACCAGTTCTCCAAGCAGAGTGTAATACAAATGATTTCTACCAGTGAAAATATCATCCTTTTCTCTCCATACTATACATGTGCCACTACAATCAAATATCTTTCTTGCCTTTTTTATTGCAACTATTCACTGAGGTGATGATTTCAATCTTTTTTTCTATAGTAATCCCAGATACCTTTCATGAGCATGTGCTAGATGGCTATTGTATTGAATATACAAAATACAGAATAATAATCTTTAACTCACTACCTTTCTCCTAATGTAATTATATTTTTATGCTTTTGACTCCTTTTGGTATTTGCGAGTCCAGGCACCTAAACAGAACAAACTCTCTCGGACACCCTGGTAATAAACTCTTTAAAGTTTAAACTCTTTAAACCCTCTTGCAAGTGAGGGTGCTTTAGTCTCCACCAGAGCGGTGTAAATTTTAGTCTGTATTAGCATGTTGTATGCTAATTGGCCCACATAGACCCTTCTGGCTTTCACTAAAGGTTCCCTAGTGCTCACTAACACAGTAGTTTTTGAAACAGGACTATATTCACAGAGTAGGGAATTTTTAGTGTGCACCAGCAAGGTACATATGGGCCAGTTAAGTGTGTGACACACTAGTACAGGCTAAAATTTACACCCCTCTGGTGCGAAATAAAGCAATGTGTAGACTAGCCCTCAGTTAATCATGATGATCTCTCTGTGGAGTTGGGAAGTTAGTTTGCTGAATGAAAGATTCGGGGAAATTAGGCCCTGATCCTGCAAAGAGAGCCATGTTGAGCATGCCCTTGCACCTATCTGGAGGCCGTTGACTTCAGTGGTGCTCTGTAGGGTCCATCAATACATGACTGGACTGGAGAATTACAGGTGAAAGTTACACAGGCTAGAGACTGGATTGAGAAACTGGGATCAAAGATGTTAGAGATGTGATCATAGGTGCTAGAAACTTCCCTGCTTTACTTTGGTTATTGGGGATATTCACACATTATTTTACTGCTAGCACATTTTTGTGGTTTTTTTTGTTTTTGTTTTTTTGTTTTTCATGTTCAGGGTGCCTTTTTGATGATTTCCAAGATTTTCTGAAGGACAGATGTTACACTGTGATTTCTAGTTTTCTGGTTCAATACCTGACTAGAGCTGCTCAAAAAATTTCAGATTTCAAAAAGCTTTTGACAAAACAGTGACACAGTTTTATGAATCTTTCCCATTTTCCGTCAATTCTATATCTGACCATTCTTATGTTTCCTTCTTTTCCAGACCGGGAATCTCTCTCAAAACCTGACAACTTTTAAAAATATCAGTTAGAGCTTTATTCCCCTTCATATTTTTAATGTTCCTACATGTATGTTGCCAGACCTGAAGTTATGTCTACTTTAAGAAAATTTAACCTTTTCAGAATCAATCCTGTTGTCTGATGGTCATTGTTTACAAAATATTGATCCCCAGCTTTGGTAGATCACCACATTCTAGGTGTATTACTATTATCATTATCTAAATATATTCATGCACTTTCCCAACACTGGAATACAGTCTCTATCCTAAGAAGCAAATAATGTAAAGAAATGGCAGAGGTACTTTTACTCCTGATTTATCTTCTCTAAGATAACTTTGAAATAAACCAATGGATTTTTTTTTATCCTTTGCCTATTCTGTACATATTTGTAAAACCCATTATACTAACTGATCTCTTCTCAAATTTCCAGTTCCTTGTTTATTATATTTAAATGATTGTTCTTATCTTGTTTTGCTTGTTTCTTTTTGGAACTTTCCCAATCTTCTGCCTTTGCTGTTTAGTTTTGAAAAATACTACGGTGTTTTCCAAATGCACGGTGATTTACAAATGTGAATGAATCTTCAAACATCCCTGCTGTGAGGCTTGAGTAGTGTGTTCTCCCCAAAGAAAAGTAGGGTCCCTCTGACTCCCCCTTCTACCTAATAAACCCTTACCAATCTTAAAAGCAGCAGCTGCAGCAGCATCTCCCTATCTCAAGTAGAGTTTTTACCCTCAAAAGGAGAAATGTCAGAGGCGCCCAGAAACCCACAAGGGACTTTGCTATTGCTATGTGGAAGGTGCTTGAATCTTTGGTGATGGGTGACTGTATAAAACCCTAACATCAACAGAGAGTTTGTGACTTTGTCAAACCCATACAAGGAGTCAATTTCAAAGCTGGTCTTAGAACTCAGGAATTCCTGGCTCCCTTTCCTATTCTCAAACCTCTCTATCAGATTTCTCTATTTATGCTAATAGTATTTTTAATGCCCTCTGTCTTTCATATTACTCTTCACTTATCTATATTGATCTCTATTGACCTATCAGTTGAGTTGTAGTTATTGTTGTCACCTCTACTGATAAGTTATTGTCTTTTAAAGGTGATACATAATTTCTCTTTATGTCCTGTGATTCCAGGCCAAGGACATGTTGCCCCAAAAGCACCCATATGCTTTCCTTGTGTTTCATTTTTAATGCTTCACTTTAACTAAGCAAATTAGTTTGCTATACCTTGACCAGTGCAATTCAGTGAGAGAAGATGTATGCATACAAATCTTTTTAATTAAAGGTTAAATCAAAGATCAAGTTTTTTGGCATTCTCTTATACTGCTTTTACAACATGCTGACCTCTGTGCTCTGACTCATCATGCTGTGGTCTAATTAGTGCCTCGAAGACACAGCCTATGGTGGGGGGGGAGAAAGGGAGGGGTAAAAAAAAGGCACCATGCCATAGTGGGAACTCCAGGAATCTTTGTGCCTTAGGCACGCTGAATGCCACCTGGAGCACAAGGGGTGTGAGGCTGCTATGCCACCATTTGACAGCAGGCAGTGTTCCTTTGCAAGATACCAGCTCTGCTAAACAACTTGAATGGAGCTGGGCTTTCCACATCTTTTCACCACTGTAGAAAGCTCTAGTGCTGCTGTAGGCAGTCAGGGAAAGATGAAAATCTTCATTGTTATCTGGTGCTGTCACAGGATGCAAAAGGGGAGGTCCCTTATGCCCCTCCTGACTTGATGCACGCAGGCATGGGTGGGCACAGTCTAGCCCTGTGTGATGAAAGCTGGCTGATAGGCTGAAGTGGTGGAACAGAGTGAGGTTGCAGGTCAGTGCTTTTTCCACCAAACACTTTTGAAGAAACAGGTGGAACCTGAGCTATTTTCATAAGCAATATAAGGAAAAGTTGCTATGCACCTGACTTTAATTTTTGCCTTGCTAGGAAAGCGAAGGGAACAAAGCCTTAATTTAAAGGATCACTCTGCCTAGCTGACGTGCATTGTTGCATTTACACAACTGTGGGAATGGATTGGGATATGTGGCTGTGCAGCCCCTAGAACATTGTGGGTGCTACTATAATATAACCATAACAATTTAAATGGAATGAATGGCCATGTAGAGTATATGCTCTCTTCATAATGCACATAGGGAACTCCCATTGAGTATTGGGCATTGAACATAAAGGGGAAAATATGCTAATGTCCAAATATGACTTGGAATTATGTAGCCAAATCATTAACTTTAGACCAGATCCCGCCTGCCCTGAATAACCAGAACTCCTATTGAAACCCATGGGAATTCAGCATGCACAAAGAATGCATGAGCAGGATTCTAATGGTGGTTATACTGTGGAGAACAAAGGATGCAAATGGAGAACTTGGAGGCACAGGGCTTATAATTCAGCTGTAGGGCATGGTGACAGAAGCCAAATGGGTCTGTGGTGATGGAAAGTCCATCTGGGTAGGACTTGCAGTGGCACAGCCCACCAACAACCTCTGAGCTGCTAGAGGCTGGCCTCCAGCCAATGCAGCCTCCTAAACTGAGTAGCACTGGTGAGAGATGGGAAATATGGACAGGAGAGTTGAAGAATGCACTCACACAGCATGTTCCCCAGGAGCCTGCTCCAGCAAGGCTGCTTTGGAGAAGCAAAAACCCTGAGGGAGGGTCAGTAGTGTAAACACCATCTGCCGTTGCCTGGGGATGGGGGTGACTTTCTGTTTGGGGTGCAGAGGTGCGATTAACAACCTCCATTATCAGTGTAGGTGAACAGAAGCCACATTATAAGCTGTCTCTTGTCATAATTTGTATCAAGTATCCTGTTTTCCCAGATTACTAGAAACCGGCCACTAGACTTCTAATCATAGAGCATCTTTCAGCGGATTTCAAATTCGTGATGCAAATGGCTGATACCATTATTTTTCACTCACACACACGGACATTCTAATTGGAGTTTGGCATAACCCAGATATCCAATCTCTTTTCTTTAGTGTGTAGGGTTACTATATGTCCGGATTTTCCCGGCCATGTCCGGCTTTTTGGGCCTCAAATCCCCGTCTGGGAGGAAATCCCCAAAAGCCAGACATGTCCGGGAAAATAGGGAGGGAGGGCTCGGCGGTGCTCCGCCAGGGCTGCTGGGGCTGGGGGTGCGGGGCCGGGCCGGGGCCGGTGGTGCTCGGCAGGAGCCGGGGGTGCGGGGCCGGCGCGGTGCCGGGAGCCGGGGGCACGGTGCTCGGTCAGGGGCCGGGAGCCGGGGGCGCGGTGCTGGGCCGGGAGCCGGGGGCCGGGGGCGCGGTGCTCGCCCGGGGGCTGGGGCCGGGGGCACGGTGCTCAGCCGGGGGCTGGGGCCGGGAGCCGGGGGTGCGGTGCTCGGCTGGGGCCGGGGGCCCGAGCCCCAGGGCCCGAGCCAAGCCGGGCGGGAGACGCCGGGGCCAGAGCCTCTTGACCTGGGCTGGCCGGCCGCTGAAGGGAGCCGCTCGGCCAGGGGCGCCGGACTGGGCCGCCCCAGCCCCAGCCCCAGCCCCAGCTTACCTGCTGCCTCCCTGTTTCAGGCTTCCCGCGAACATTTGATTCGTGGGAAGCAGGGGAGGGGGAGGAGCAGGGGGCGGAGCGTTCAGGGGAGGGGGCAGAGTTGGGGCGGGGCTGGGGGCGGGGAAGGGGTGGAGTTGGGGCGGGGCCGGGGCCCCATGGAGTGTCCTCCTTTTTAAAAATTAAAAGATGGTAGCCCTATTAGTGTGGATCACTTTATAGAAGCTAATTTGTGAGTGCCACTTACAAACATGCTGGGATGTACAGTAATTATATTGTCCAGGAAAGAATTCTGAGCACAACATTCTGTTTTGAATTTGATCAATACTGAGAAATCTCTATGAAAGACTACAACATTCATCCAACAGCTTGTACAAAGTTGTCCTAAGAAGCGTTAGGCTATGGTCTGATTAGAGAGATTCATGAATATGTCCTGTAAGAAGATAGAAACCAAATACAAATACACGTCTATTGTAAAAAAAAATTTAAATATCAACCTTTCTAATGTAGAGAGGATTTTCTTCTGATAACACTTCGTATGATGCACTGACAGTTACCTTCTCATACAAAGGCCTTGTAAAATGTACTGACTACTCATTTTTGTTTCACTAGATAGACATCTGAACACAAGGCAAAGCTGACACACACACATGTAACTTCTGAGACCATTTATAGCAATGGGTAAAGATTTACACTGTTTCTGGCTCAAAACAGGCTTATAGCTTTGCTGAAGTAATGTTTGGTACCAATCCAGGGATCTGTGCATTTTGTAATTCATTCCAATCTTCAGGCTCCTCTTACCATAGCCAATTCTTCTATGGCTGATTAACATTGAATCATTTTAGAGGAATTGGACTTAATTAGGGGTATATTTAGTGTGTGTGCATGCTGCGGTACAAGGCCTCCAGCTGGTGTTTGGTGGAGAGAGGGTTACAACACTATTCCTACAGTAAGAGATTAACACGTGAGCCTCTCAATTACAATATGTTGTGAGGAACCATGTCACTGACAAATAAAACCGAGAGTTGAGTAAGCAATGATTCTCTCATAAGGAGGAGAAAACTGTGTATAAGAAAGGGATCTGGTTTAAAAATCTCTGGCCCCAGAGAATTGAACTAGTCTGTCTCTGAAACAAGAGTACATTTGAAACCTTATTTTTTCACTGACAAGACTCTGGCTTTGTGTTAGTATTAGCCCCAAGTGGTCTCAAGGAAGATGGGAGCAAAAATCAACTTGGTCCCCATTCAGATGTACTAGGCACTGCTCTGATGAGCCTAATCATTGGTCCTTTAGAGTCTTTAAAGCCAAAATTGGAGAGAGTTTTTAGGAAGAAGGAGTAGTAAGTGTGTTGAAAGCAGTGACTAGATCATGAAGGATGAGACTGTGCCTTGAGACTTGGCCAAGAAGTTGTAGTTGGTACCTTTTGGTAAAGGAAGTTTCATTGGAGTAAATGGGCAAAAGCCAGATAGTAATAGATCAAAGGGAGAGGGAGTGGACAGGTATTCCAGGCAGGGGGAGCAGCCAGTGCAGTTGAGAAAGTTTGGAAGCAAAGGAAAGTATGGAAGTAGGGTGGTAACTGGAGACGCAGGTGTGGGATTGAGGATTGGGAGACAAAGATGACAGAGGATGGGGTGGAAGATGCTGCAGGGGAGGGTGTGGGATCGAGGGAGTGGGCTCATGGATTAATGGGGCAATCTTGAGTTGGAGAGTGGCAAACTCAGGGAGGACGCTGCTCCAAACATAAAGTGAATTATCCTTTGAGTGACAGAAAAGTAATTTGAGAGACAAACTGATCCTGGGCAAGGAAGCAGTTATGGCACTAGCCTTCTCCACAAGCAGTTTTCCACCCTGTGAAGTGGGAGAAGTTTATATCTTCGGAGACCTTACTCTCTCTTTTTCTGGAAAAAGTTTTAAAAGAAAGATAAAACTGAGTGATTTGCTATGAACACTTGAAAAAGGAGACTATTTACTAGCTTTGCTGTTATCAGACTTCTAAGGGTACAATTGCTTAGCTGATTTGTGCCCACCTAAGATCAGTTTTTGTTGTTGTAGTGGAAATAATCAAAGAAACACAGATTATTATGGCCTACAGGTAAATGGTTAGTACTGGGTCATGTTTACTGTTTTTTTTTCTGAACGTGATTTATTGAGATTAAATTAAATAAGCATAGTATTTTGCACCTCAGCTGTTTGTGAGAGTTCTTAGTCTTTCATGTGGCAAGGTTACTATCATTCAGGTCTAGGAAAATATATAACTTTTTAACAGAGAGGTTTGCCCTAAGACTATTTGTCATCAGAGTGGGACGTGCCAGATTATGTAGGTAATAAAGAGCTTCATGATCCCCTCATTCCTCCCAAATAAACTGTGGATTGAGTGTTTAAGAGCAGATTTGCTATGTTTTCCTTTTTCTCTCTATCCATATCCTATAATCTCAAAGCTTCCACAATGCTATGAGAATTGATGTTGCTGATAAGGTGCAGTTCAAATAGGCAAATATGTTCATACATGCATCTCCATTGGATGCAAAAGAATTAATAAATAAATAAATAAACAAAGCAGTGGTACTGGTTGTCTATTCTCTAGTTCCAATCAACAGCTAAGAAGTAAAACTGTTAGATATGCTACTTGGTGAGAGTATGTCTACTATAGACTGCAAGAAATACAAATGTCTCATTAAACAGGTATTCTGTAACTCAGAGAGAAGAAATACCATGTGATGTGGCAGTTTCTATAGTGACAACTCTTTTATGTGAAAGCACTGTAAGTAGTTACACAAAACCAAAGCAACTGGCTGGGATGTTGTTTTTTTTAAAAAAAATGGAATATAAAGATTTTCTGCACTTGAATTGGAAGTGCCCCTCCCTGTGAAAGACTCTTTGTTACAGACAAGAAAGGAAGGGCTAGTCTTCAGCAGCAGCTGAACAGTGGCATGGAGAACAGAAAATTAGAAAACTACCTTAACTGGCTTCTGCTCTTAATCTTTCATTACTGCATTCACTTCAGTCTGGTTGTCAGTGGTATGTTGCTGAAGAGACATGCTCATCTGTGTTTCTTAAGGCACCGAAACAATTACTGATTTTTTTCCTTTACTTAGTAAATCACTGAGCGAGATAATGTTAAGAAAAGCATCAGAGGCTCACCATTATTGTTGCTTCTTCCTGAAAAATGTGTGGAGTAAGCTCTGTGAGGTGACACTCAGCACATAATTACACAGACCCCAGGAGATGCACACCCGTAGTTTGAAACACTGAATCCTTCATTCCCTTTAAAGCCCTTTGTGCTTCTCTAACATCCTTTTCCTTCTTCTTTTCATAGCAGTCCAGTGGCAACATTTCAGCCTCTTGCTGTAAGAACTTTGACAGTGCAATGAGCAACATTATATGGACTGAATCATACAGTAGGTTTTCAGTTGATTTGATGAAACTGTTTTGCTGAATGCTAATGAGAGAACTGAGAATAAGAAAGAGGCTTGACAATGGCTTTTTCCCCTCCTCCTTATGGCTGTTCCTAGCATGTTGGCACTGTCTCCCCTACCATAGTTCTGAATGGCAGAGAGAGACTCCCCCAAGGCTAACTGATAAGGTGTCTGGGTACAACATTTCAACCCGGAAAAAGGATAAACTAAGGAAAAGAAATGTGAAACATTGATGGTCTAGACTGTTAGCAATATAATGAGCTTCATGTCACTTCTAAAGGACTATAGCTTCAAATATTTATTGACTAATGCTGAGCAAATAATTCAAGGTTGTATAATTTACTTGATTAATTTAGCCTTTCTCCTCACAGAATGCTCATGAGACTATCTTAATTTCCTGTCATTTATTTGGATTTGCTCAGTTCAAATGTTTTGCGCTTTTATTTGTTTGTTTGTTTGTTTGTTTATTTGTTTACACACACTTTGTGGATTGGATGTGAGCATTTTGCTGTCAGAATTCAGTCTCCAGTATTCAATGCCAGATGAACTCGGATCTTATTTTCATTCCCTGCTTTGATGAATGTAACCCGTATTTAGAGGACTGGGAGAGGTAGCAGTTAGGAAGAGGCATTTGAGTTTTCAAATATGTGAGATTAAAAATTGCTTTGCACAAGCATTGTGTAAATAAAACCAGATTGCTCAGAGATAATGGGAAAATGAGCACTAAAGGGATGAGAGCATACTTCAACAAATGTTAGGAGAAATGTTTATTGTACACCTCTTTTAATGACACTTTGGAAAAACATATTTGCATGTTGACCGTAATTGTTCTTGGTGGTAATTAATATCATTACTCTGAAATGTTCTGATATTAAAACTGCAAATAATTATGAAGATATATTGTAGGACGGACAGTCCTGTACCTGCTGTATTATTAATAGTCACTTATGAAAGGAGACAAAAGCACTAAAAAAAGAAAATGGCGTGATGTATGTTTTTTAGATTATTGCAGTTAACGTTCACAGTCATACTTTATATTGTAACTGTCTATTCTGGATCTGGACTAGATACTTGTGGACTAGATTCTGACCTCAGCTATTGTATCCAGTGTAAATATAGAATAATTCCCTTGAAGTTGGTGGGATTACAGGTAGTTTTATACCTTTATAAATGAGATCAGACTCTGGCTCGTGTATTACTGGAACAGAGAGAAGGGCTTGAAATATCCATATGTTAGCTTACATGAAGTACAGGAAAAGTGGTCACATTTAAGTGTATGTACAGGAGAAGGACAGTCCAGTGATTTGGACACTGACTTGGGAGATGTGGGGTCAAGTCCCTTCTCTGCCACAGATTTAGTGTGGATATACTGATACAGGTACACTGGTACCCTACAACCGCTCACATGGATGCAGTTATACTGGTGTAAAGTGGCCATAGATTGGTATGGCTTATCCCCTTTCCATACAGGAATAAGCTATGCTAGTATAAGCACCTGTATGACACTGGGGGGTGAGGGTCTGTGGGTGTTATACCACTCTAACTATATATAGAGACAGTTCAAATTATACAACTGCTCTGTGCCTCAGTTCCTCATCTGTAACATACTTCCCTACCTCAAGGTGCAGGGTGGATAACTACATTAAAGACATCAGATGCTCAGATGCTATAATAGTGCAGGCCATATAAAATCAGTGGCTAAAGCAGAGGACTGCGAGTCTGGGATCACATGTGATCCCAATGTGACCTTAAGAAAGTCATTAAACTTCCTTGTGCCTCAACTCCCCCGCTGCAAAATGCCTGCAATAAAACTTCTCTATCCCGGAGGGCTGTTGAGAGGCTCAAAGTGCATAACATGAATGTGTTTAACATTTAAGGCTGGGATTTTCATAAGCATTCTCTGTTGGCCTAACTCTTAATCTGGAATGAGTTTACATAAGCATAGATGTATTTGCAAAATCTGCATGCCAGCGGGGGGGGAACCTTGGAAAGAATTCAAGTTTAATCAAAAATTGCACATGGAAAAACCTTGTGTGGAAATAGTGTGTTTTATGTCTTGGAAACGATTTGTTGTAAATCCAAAGGGCATTACAGAACACAAATACTGTAACAGGCCTTGTTGTACTACTCATTTGACTGCTCTGTAACCTCATGCGCTCACTGCTCCTCAGGAGCAAGCCGCTATCTCAGCATTTCTGCAGCTGTAGTGAGTCAGTGTTTCTGGCTTGTTCCCTCTCTGAGCTCAACAAGAGTCCCTCCCTGCACAGCATAGTGCCCTATCACTGACTGTATTGTTCAGGCAAATTATGGATTGATTTTCATTTCCCTATTTGACTGCAACTGCACTAATGACAAATGCAGGCATTCTTAACACAAAAGGGAGAAGTGAGGCTTTTATGGTTACTGTTTAAAAATCTGTCTGGGTCTATATTCCACTTTACTACATCCTGGGGAAACTACCCCAAAAACTGCATTATTGTAAGGTCTTGCATTATTTCTGTGTGTGCAGACGTTATTCTCTCCTTGAAATCTCGTTTTCCTAGCCCACAGCTGAGAGAACTCTGCTTTCATTGTTTCCGCGTTTTGCAGGGCTGAACCCTTAGTCATTAACAAAGCTTAGCCAAACAAAGTGGAAAAGCAAAATTATTTTGTTATATTTATTATTTAATATTTGTATATATACTGCTCTAGATACACATTAGTGCTTTACAGAGAGAATAAACCTCAGGGTCCCTGCCCCAAGGAAATTACAATCTAGGCTAAATATGAAAGAACACAAGAAAGCAGGGCAAAAGATGGATGTATCATGTCTATTACTCTGGGTCCCACTGTCAAGCTCTTTGAGTTAGAGGTGCATGTTACAGTTCTATAATATGGAAGACAGGAGAGATCCCAGAGGACTGGGGCAAATATAGTGCCCATCTATAAAAAGGGGAATAAGGACAACCCGGGGAATTACAGACCAGTCACCTTAACTTCAGTACCTGGAAAGATAATGAAGCAAATAATTAAGTAATTTGCAAACACCTGGAAGATAATAAAGTAGCATGGATGTGTCGCGAACAAATCATGTCAAACCAACCTAATAGCTTTCTTTGACAGAGTAACAAGCCTGGTGGATGGGGGAAGCAGTAGACTTGGTATATCTTGACTTTAGTAAGGCTTTTGATACTGTCTCATATGACATTCTCATAAACCACCTGGGGAAATACAATCTCGATAGAGCTACTATATGGTGGTTGAAAAACCATTCCCAGAGAGTAATCATCAGTGGATCACAGTCAACCTGGAACGGCATATCGAGTGGGGTCCCACAGGGATCAGTTCTGGGTATAGTTCTGTTCAATATCTTCATCAGTGATTTAAATAATGGTATAGAGAGTACACTTTTATAAAATTTGCAGATGATACCAAGCTGAGAGGGTTTGGAGGATAGGATTAAAATTCAAAATGATCTGGACAGACTGGAGAAATGGTCTGAAGTAAATAGGATGAAATTCAATAAGGACAAATGCAAAACACTCCGCTTTGAAAGGAACAACCAATTGCATACATACAAAATGGGAAATGACTACCTAGGAAGGAGTACTGCAGAAAGGGATCTGAGGGGGTCATAGTGGCTCACAAGCTAAATATGAGTCAACAGTGCAACACTGTTGCAAAGAAATCAAACATCCTTCTGGGATGGTGTTGTAAGCAAGACGCAAGAAGTAATTCTTCTGCTCTACTCCAGCTGAGGCCTAATCAGCGTGGAGTATTGTGTCCAGCTCTGGATGCCAAATTTCAGGAAAGAGGTGGAGAAATTGGAGAAAGTCCAAAGAAGAGCAACAAAAATGATTAAAGGTCTAGGAACATGACCTAAAAGGGAAGACTGAAAAAATTGGGTTTGTTTAGTCTGGAGAAGAGATGACTGAGACGGGACATAACAGTTTTCAAGTACATAAAGGGTTGTTACAAGGAGGAGGGAGAAAAATTGTTCTCTTTAACCATTGAGGATAGGACAAGAAATAATGGGCTTAAATTGCAGCAAGGATGGTTTAGGTTGAACATTAGGAAAAACTTCCGAACTGTCAGGGTGATTAAGCACTGGAATAAATTGACTAGGGAGGATGTGGAATCTCCATGATTGGAACAGGTTAGACAAACACCCGTCAGGGATGCTCTAGATAATACTTAATCCTGCCATGAGTGCAGGGGACTGGACTAGAAGACCTCTAAGGTCCCTTCCAGTCCTATGTTTCTGTGTCTGCTTGGTGAGAGTTCATTAGAAGAATACTTTCCAGAATGGCAAGCAGCATTATCAGTGCCACCCTGAGCTAACAGCTATACTGTGGTGTTCCACATAACCAAGTGGACCCTGTATTAACTTTCTCAAACAATAAATTGATAAAAGACCTAGACGAGATGAAGTAGGAATCACAGGAATTAAAGGACTAATTAGTGGTGTTACTTATTTTAGTGTCAAAATGAGCCTGAGACTAAAGCTGAGATCCAAACATCTGTGAATTCTGGGGCTGCACACTATTTTAGGTTTGCAGGGAAGCAGTTTGCTCTCTTTGAGTCTGTCTTTGTGTCTGGCCAAACTGTGCTTGGTATAGGTTCAACTGGAGAGAATAAAAATGATTTGTGCTTCCCCAGTCTCCAGGGCCTCTTTCAATGGCCTCCAAGGTCTGCTGTGGCAGACCCTGACCACCAGAGCACAGCACATTCCAGTCACACTCCTTATACTGGAAATGGTGGAGGATGGGGTGAGTTGTAGCTCTGTCACCTGGGAATTCCTTTACACCAGGGGAATCCCCAGTTGCATTTAATATGCACGGACTCAATATTGCAATGAAAGCAAGCATGTCCTAGGAAACAGCTGCATGTCCTGGATGCAGTTTGGTAAACTCAACTCTGGCTGGTGTAGGCAAACATAATTCCCCTAATATACTTGCTCAGTCCTAGTCTGACACCCTTCTAATGAGTATTTTGTGGGGATTGTGTGTGGTGGTGGTGTGTGTTTTTGCAAACCAGCAGCAACTCTCTCTTCTAGAGTGGGTACCAGCAGATCTATTTGGGCTAGGTTAGAAAGAGAAACTGATTTGAAGGGGGGTGTGTGTGTGTGTGGGGGGGGATCCCCATCTTCTTAAACATTAATCTACCTGCATTTAATACTTTAGTGTGCAAACAATTCATGTGAATTAGCAGCAATGTTTCACAGATAATGCTGAATAACTGCCTTCTGAGACTGCCATTTATTTTCTTAACGAGAGAGGAATCTTGAAGTTCATTTTTCTGCTATTGATTCTCATGGATATCAACGGTTTTGTGTTGATAGGCATATCTATCCTCTGCTAATTAAAAACAGTGAATAGTTCTGATAAATTATAGCAATACAAAAATTAGCTGACTTAAAGGGGAAAAATAATATTCAGATTTGAAATATTAGTGGTTAGAGAGAACCACATGGAAATATTCCTCTATTGGAAGCAATAAACTGAAGTAAGACCATGCTTACTATCTGAAGACACTGACAGAATCTTCTAATTATAAACAAATGTGAATTATAACCAGAGACAGGCTCAAGTTGCAAAATTTGGATCTACGCTTCAGATCTAGGTTTTTGGGCCACTCCTTGATAAAGACAAAATTCTGATCTGGTTCTAGGTTTGGATTTTATAGGGGGGGGAAGAAAGGCAAGCCCTCAGAATAACTGATTCTCTGGCCCTGCCCTTGTTCTCCTCCCCAGCTGCTGTGGGTTCTGCACTGTACAGGGGTTTACATCCCTGTGGCCGCCCAAATCCTGTCTCTGCCTTGCATAGCATAATCGATAGACCCCGCTGTGAGGGAAGTGGATAGAATTTGCCCCTCAGTAAACTATGGTGTATAATATGAGGATTCTTGTTTATGTTCACTTTTATATTCTATTTGCCTTGGGGAAGGGGGAGTAAAATTGTTTTAAAAAAATTCTAATAAAAGCTCAATTCCTAGATGAGTTCTTTTGAATCCAGTGAACTCCATATGGGAGTAATGATTTGCAGGAGCAGGCCTGAATATGGTAGATAATTTCATTTATAGATCAATGGCCAAAAATCCCACCCCTGAACTGCTTTACAACAGTCTCTGCAATTTTTGACACTAAATGCTACCCACAGCTTTGGTAAGAACACAACACAATTTAAAAAAAAAAACACATAGGACTTTGTTAAATGTGTAAGAAATGTCTTGTACTTGCCTGTCCTCCTTTCTATGTTTTAAAAAAAAAAAAAATTAAAAAATCAAATGTCTCTGCTGTTGTTTCTTCTGACTGAGTCACTGTGGACCCAATCCTGGGATCCTTCACCTAGCAAAACTCCCATTGGGTTTCAACAGTGATTTAGTTAGGACTGCAGGTTGCTGGAGTAGAGTGTGGGGGAATTATTCTGGCAGTTAGCATGAGTAATTGTACTGGATGCTCTGCCTGTACTAATGCTCAATTAGATTTCATTGAGTCTCCAGTATGCCAGACCATAGCGTAGGTGATAAAGGCTGCTAAGAATAAAAGCGACACTGATCTTAATTCAGCATTTTCACTTGCTAACTTTTTTTTGTATTTAGAGATATGTACTGATCATATGAACTGCAAAGGAAAAGATGGAATGAGGCTTCCAAGCAATTATATCCCTCATTAAAGAGCAAGGCACATTTGCCAAACCCCACATGTGAAATAATCAGGACCAAAGACTTAAAGGGAAAAAAATGAAACATGTAATCAGTCTTGTCTATGGCATCACTGAAAAGCAAAACTGTCATTCTGATGTGTTTAAGAATAAATAACTTGCTTTGACAATTATTTTGATTAAAGCTCTTCTCTTAGAGCAGAAGGTATAGCTCCTACACTTGAAACCAGAGATCCCCCCCCCCACCCCCCCCGCTAATGCTCTCAAGTCAAATTTTATTGCAGGAATCTTGTATGATAAGCTGCAGAATCATAATGGCAACGAAATGTTATCTGTGTTGGTATCTGTGGGGCCTGGAGTTCAAAATAATAAATCCATGCCCCATTATATATGCTGCTAGAGAGGAAATGTCTGTGACCAGCTGTCACTGACAAAATATCCTGCAACAAGTTTAATGCAGCAAAATGCCTCATAATGAGAACTTGGCATGACCAGATGTCCGCAGTGGCAATTCTGTAATAGCAGCTACACAGCAAGAAGACAAGAACCAAAATGGAAGTCTGTTCTTGATGTACTGGGGGCGGGGGGGAAATCCTTTGTTTCTAAATTAGAAAACACTGAAACGCATCATTAAATAAACACTATAGTCTCATAACCAGGAAAGAGCTAAAGGAAATTGGACAAGTGATTGATGTAGGTTTGGCACATTTCAATTGTATTAAACCAGCAAGATGGCTGGTGAGCATACCATGTTCAGCCTATGCTATTTGAATTAACTTGCCAAAAACAGTCTATGTATAGTACCTGCAACAATAGTGTGGCATGGATGATTTTGCCAAGGGAGGAAGCAATGTCGATCGATGTCCTGAGCATGCAGATTATGTGGTTTCCTTTTATGTTGCAAGATTTCCTGCCTTCTCTTGGGGGGGAAAAGAGGGACTGGGTGTCTCTCTCCAGTTCTGAAAGGAAAATATATTGATTGTTGGAGTATCACATTTGAGAGATCTGCCTTTTCCAGTTAATGCAATTCAAATCTGAACCTGGGATATTTATGACGGCTTTTTAGATTAAGATGTGTCTGCCCAGAAGTGCATGGTCAGTGCGATGACCAAAAAAAAAGGAGAGAACAATTTCAGCTGCAATGCAAGGGCCGAGAAATAATTACACCGATCAAAGATATATACAATTTTCTTAGAGAAGCAGTTTCTTTTTAATTTTGAACAACTTTATCTACATTAATCTTGCCACTTAAAACTGAAAAGAGAATTCAAAGACTTTTATGTGGTGTACAACAATTAACCTATGAAACTTGCTGACAAAAGATATAACTGAACTCAATAACTTGGTTGAATTCAATATGATTAAACACATATATATTTAATACATGCAATTATATATTTTTATCCAAATATAAGTGATATAAACACTTCAAGGCATAGAATCATAGAAATGTAGTGCTGGAAGGGAACTTGAGAAGTCATTAAATCTAGCCCCCTGTCCTGTCACAGGACCAAGGAAACCTTAGACGATCTCTGACAGGTGTTTGTCCAACCTGTTCTTAAAATCCTCCAGTGATGGGGATTCCACATCCTACTTACAAAGCCTATTCCAGAGCTTTGCTACCCTTAGAAATGGAAAGATTTCCATCCCCCTAATATCTAACCTAAGTTCTCCTTGCTGCAGATTAAGCCTGTTTATAATTTCCCGGGTTCTCTTTGTTCCCCTTTTTAAAGATAGGTACTACATTTGCCCTTCTCCGGTTCTCTGGGACCTCACCTACCTCCATGAGTTCTTGAAGATAGTTGCTAGTGTTAATGTTCTGAGATTGTTTCAGCTAGTTCCTTAAGTACCTAGAATGAATTTCATCAGGCCCTGCTGACTTGAATACATCTAACTTATCTGAATATTCTTCAACCTTCTTTCCCTGTTCTGTTCCTTCCCCTTGTTGTCAATATTGTGTTGAGTATATGGTCACCATTAACTTTTTTAGTGAAGACTGAAGCAAAATATGCACCAAAAACCTCAGCCTTCTTGATGTCATCAGTTATTTCTCCTTTCCTGCTTAGTAGGGGATCTACACTTTCCTTCATCTTTTTCTTGCTCCTAATGTATTTAAAAGGCAATAAGCAGATGTTCTTTATGTCCCTTACTAGGTGTAATTAATTTTGTGCCTTAACCTTTCTAATTTTATCCCTACGTGTTTGTCATTCTCTTGCACTTATCCTTCTCAATTTTCTCCATGTTCCCATTTTTTGTAGGGTTCCTCTTTGATTTTTCAGATCATTAAAGAGTTCCTGATGCAGCCATATTGGTGTTTTACTAATCATCTTCTCTTTCCTTCACATCGGGATAGTTTGCAGTTGTGCCTTTAATATTCTCTCCTTCAGAAACTGCCAGCTCTCCTGACCTCTTTCATCACTTAGATATGCCTAATTTGCATGTACAACTGTGAACAAATGCAGGCAAGCAGTTACTGTACAAGCTCACTTTTACAAAGGGACCATTAGCCTCACTTTCTGAAATTTGACCCTTTCACACACTTTTAATAACTGAAGGTGCTTTTAGTTATGTATATGAGTATTTTTAATGTGATTTTTAACCTGACTCCTGTTTCAAGGTGCTCAGATGCAGTGCTACAATGATGGGTGTAGCACAAAAATCTGATAGATTTCATTGAAACAATGAGAGAGAAGCAAAATTGTGTGTGTTTTTTTTTTTTTTAACCTAAATGTTATGAAACAGATAGTGGACCCAGTCCTGTAATTCATTGGGGCTCAAGGTGAGCATAGGGTTGTACACGTGCAGATACAATTAGAATCACGGCCTGTGTGAGCAGTATAGATGGGGGCTGGGGAGCTATTTTTATGATAAAAGAAATCAAGAAGCATGTGCAATGGATATAATGAAATCCCTTTTCAGACTACCTTGTTTTACTTTTTAAAAATTTTGGTCAAACTTTAAAATTTGCTTGGTGGTTCAGGAGCAAAGGCTCAGAGTAAGCTTTCTAATCTCCTGCATTTCTTATTTTCTATCATTTTTTTTTCTTTTTAAATAACCCAAAGAGGGGATTACAAAGCAACTGAGCACTTTCTACTGATGCCAAATCCACGTGATTCAACCCTTTCTACTGACAGTCTGCAGACAAATGCATTCATTCTCGGTAAAGGTCATAAGTTAAAAGGAAACAGGAGGGCTATAAAATACAGTGTACAGTATCTGAACCTCTGTGACAGACAATATAGAACAGATATTGGTAAAGTAATGTAAATACTGGAAGCAAGCCCAGATAACAAAAAGCTTCAAAAAAGCAGCTTTTCAACTAGCATCTCTGAAGAACCATGAGAAAGACCTTAAGCCTGTCAGCCTCTGTTGTATCACAGTGGTTTGAAACCACAATGGCAGAAGTTCTTACTTAGAAGGGACATCTTTCATCTATGTGCCTTCCAGGGACAACTAAAAGCACCATGCTTCCCCACATCCCCTCCCCTCACAGAGACTTTGAACAGTAAGATAGCTCAGATAGGAACCAAAAATATCTTTGTAAAATCCAGGGTGAGTTGAGGTGGCATAACAGGTGATGAGTGGGAGAGGGCTTTCAAGCTAGTTACTGTAGAACTGGCTCCAATCCTGATTATTTGAGCTTGCTATGACTGGCATTTTCTTAATTTTAGTCTAGAGGTTATCTGCTTTTTATCAAGCAGGGAATCTTGCATGGTGCTGCAAATATTTGATCAGTTATATGACCCAAATAGAGCTGTGTTAATAGAAAAATGTTACTATCTTTCCATTCTGGCTTTTCAAAAATGTTAGTTTTGTCCAGTGCCTTTCAGTTGGGTTAGCAGTAGTTTATATTTCCTTCAAAAATATCTTAACTTTGAAATGTTAGCCTCACTATCTCAATGCTTAAATTATAGTCTGACTTCAGCAAGGTAGATTCATTTAAAGTGCATATTTTTGAAATAACTATGATGGCAGTCCTTTCCCCTCTCTTTGCTTGTGCACTTCTGCCTGGGAACTGAAATCTGCTATCATCAAAGGTCAAATCATCAGTGAGCTTCAAACTGCTCTTTGATTTCATATGTGCATATGTTGTGCCTGTATCCATTTGCACATGTAAAGCTTAGCCTTTATCTGTATGTGCATGAAAGCAGAATAGTAGGGTTGTAACAACTACCTAAGTTGCGCATACAAATACCCTTTGCATATAGAAATACAGGTTTTCACACAAACCAGTTTCATTCATGATTTTGGTGGTGTGGGTTTAGTGGCTACAGCTGACAATATGTCCTTAAACGTTTAGAGCTGTAGAAGCAGCTGACACTGCACAGGATTCACAGATTATGCCTGATAAAAATTAAATTAAGAGTTTCCAGTGAGAGACATTAAAAACTCAACAGCTTCTACAGCACAATGGCTATTGTATCTTGTTAGTCTTAAAGGTGCCACAGGACTCTCTGTTGCTTTTTACAGATCCAGACTAACACGGCTACCCCTCTGATACTTGTATACTAGTGTAAGAGATACCACTGTTACTGTAGGTTCAGGGGCAGCGAATGTTGAGTTTTTAATGCCACACTGTGTAGAAATAAAAGATTTTAGTGTCAGGTTTAGAAAATGCTGTTTCCTGGGCCAAGTGGGAGGTATCAACAGTAATTGAAGAGAATGAATGTTTTGTGACCCTATAAATAAAGTCAGGAGCAGAAATCTGGATGACAAATTTATCGCCCCTTCACCATCCTTTCTCCGAGGCCCAACCCCTGCTCACTTCATCCCCCCCCTCTCTCCATCACTCACTGTCCCTCACCCTCACTCACTCGCTCATTTTCACAGGGCTGGGGTATGGAGGGTGATACGGGTTCTGGGATAGGGCTAGAAATGAGGGGTTCAGGGTGCAGGAGAAGGCTCTGGGCTTGGGCAGGGCATTGGGGTGCAGGGGAAGTGAGGGCTCCAGCTAGGGGTACAGGTTCCTATGAGATCCCCACACATCTGCCAGAGGCCTCATGCCCCCACAATTCTTTTAGGATTCCTGGAGCTCTCCTCTATTGACTCTCAAAGCAGGGGTTGCTTGGTATGGAAGGTGATCACTGATGATGATTCTGAACCTTGGGGGAGCACCCTGTAACCTCCCATATTCCTCATCTGTGTATAATTGTGATATTGCATATAAAGTACGGCTATTGATTAATCGCAGTTAATTCATGCGATTAACTCAAATTGCGATTTAAAAATAATTGCAGTTAATCTCACTGTTTAAACAATAGAATACCAATGAAATCTATTACATATTTTTGGATGTTTTTCTGCATTTTCAAATATATTGATTTCTATTACAATACTGAATACAGAGTGTATAGTGCTCACTGTAAAAATGATAAAAGAAATAGTATTTTTCAATTCACCTCATACAAGTACTGTACTACAATCTAAATTGTGAACGTGTAACTTATAAATGTAGATTGTTTTGTTTTTGAGTGCAGTTATTTAACAAAATTTTAAAAAAAACTTTAGAGCCTACAAGTCCACTCAGTCCTACTTTCTTGTTCAGTCAATCGCTAAGACAAATTAGTTTGTCTTTGCTTCTATGCTAATGATTGTTTAAAAAAAATAGTGCGTTAATTAATTAAAATTGTGACTGAACTCCTTGGGGGAGAATTGTATGTCCCCTGCTCTGTTTTATCCACATTCTGCCATATATTTCATGTTATAGCAGTCTCGGACGATGACCTAGCACATGTAGTTTGAGTTACAAACTCTGTCACTGCAAATTTGAGCAAATGCAAAGAAGGTACCAATGTGAGATTTCTAAAAATAGCTACTGCACTCAACCCAAGGTTTAAGAATCTGAAATGCCGTCCAAAATCTGAGAGGGACAAGGTGTGGAGCATGCTTTCAGAAGTCTTAAAAAAGCAACACTCAGTTGCGGAAACTACAGAACCCGAACCACCAAAAAAGAATATCAGCTTTCTGCTGGTAGCATCTGGTGCCTTTCCCTGTGTGATTCATGAGTGGCTCTGGGAGCATTCATGCAATATGGTTGAGCGGGCGTCTCCACATGCGGTAGTGCTGAGTGATAACTGCACCTGGAGGCGTTTGCTGTTGGTCATTAGCAAGGCATTGTGAAAGACAGCCCAGGCTGGGGAGAGTTAAGGGGGCACAGCAGTCCCACAGTCCCAGGCTGCACCCCGGGGATCCCATCACAGAGGGTTACTGTGGAAAAGATCCTACAACCTCAGACTGTCTATCCTTTTAGCTTGTTATGCTTATAGTAAATTCACAACATGGGGCAACATAGGCTCTAACTTACACCAAGTGGAACCCCGTCGCAATGCCGTAACAAAGGCGAGGCGAGTGAGGCACTTGCCTCGGGCGCACAAAGGGGAGGGACGCAATCACCTCCTCTTCGCCTCCTCCCCTGAACGCTCCGCCCCACTCTGCTTCTTCGAGCCCCCGCTTCCCACGAATCAGCTGTTCGCACGGGAAGGCTGGGAGCACAGAGAAACAACCGGTGGCGCGCTCAGACCCAGGGAGGCGGAGGCGGAGCAGAGTTGAGGTGGGGCTGGGAGCGCAGGGCTGGGTCTAACTTTTTTGCCGCTGCCCCAAGCAAAAAAAAAAAAAAAAAGCGAGGGGGGGAGGGGTGCGGCGCGGCCAGAGGAGTGAGGCGGGGGGAGGGGTGCGGCGCGGCCGGAGGAGTGAGGCGGGGGGAGGGGTGCGGCGCGGCCGGAGGAGTGAGGCGGGGGGAGGGGGCGCGGCGCGGCCGGAGGAGTGAGGCGGGGGGAGGGGGCGCGGCGCGGCCGGAGGAGTGAGGCGGGGGGAGGGGGCGCGGCGCGGCCGGAGGAGTGAGGCGGGGGGGAGGGGGCGCAGTGCAGCTGGAGGAGGGGGTGGGGGGGCACGGCACGGCCGGAGGAGCCAAGACGGGAGGGGGGCGCAGCATGGCTGCAACGTGGCCGGAGGAGCCAAGGGGGGGGTAGCGCATCTGGAGGAACCAAGGCGGGGACACGGCCGGAGGAGCCAAGGGAGGGCACGGCATGGTGTGGCTGGAGGAGCCAAGGGGGGCACAGCTGGAGAAGCGTGGGGGGGTGCAGCATGGCCACGGCGCGCCTGGAGGAGCCAAGGGGGGGGGGGGTGCGACCGGAGGAGCCAAGGGGGGGTGGGCGCGCAATTTTATATTCTTGCCTCCAGGCGCAAAAATAGCTAGTTACGGCTCAATGAGGTGGTGTGGATGTAAAGTAAGGGCAGAATTTGGTGTCCGTATTATCTAAACAAAAAAAGGGAGAAAAATTTGACCTTGCAAATAGTGTTTAGACATATCTGGCTTGGATAATTTTGCACTACGGCACTAGTTCATGCCAAAGTGATGTCTTATTTCTTAAAAAAATTCTGGGCTAACACACTGAAAATGGATTGTTTCATTTCACAGACCCTTGAAGTCAACTGAGTTCCACCAGAGTAAAACTAGTATACATGAGAGGAGGCGTTGAGAGGCCCAAAGGAGCAGTAAACTGAAGGGCTTGGATAGAGCAGAGGAGTAGGAGGATATGAGAGAAAAGATGGAGGTGGGAATGAACTTACACAATAGCTTCACGGTGAGAATGAGGCATGTCTGGGAATCCCTATATTCTATATAGGTTTGAATATGTGATATTTATATTACCATATGGCCCATATCCTACAAACACTTGTGCATGTACTTAAAGTTAAACATGTGTTAAGTGTCTGCAGGACTGGGACCCAAGTATGTATCTGACCTGAAGGAGAAATCTTCCTAGCCATTCATATTTCAGAGCTGCAAAGATGTTTCTATCTATTTGAATAAGAAGACTCCTTACAAAAGATCAGAAGGCAGTATCTGATTGAGGGAGTGGGGGTGGGGCTGGATTGCATTTATAATAGGAAAAGCAATTCCTTTCTGGGTCTCTCCTTGTGTAACAAGCTTTAGATACAATCCTCACAGACCGATCATTCTGAATCCCTGTCAGAAGATTTGAAACAGGAGTCAAACCCATAACTGGGAGTTAATTAAAAAAAATTAGCCAAAGTCTTCTGTTAAGCAATAACTCTCAAATGCAATTTTAAGAGGAGCTAGTCAATATATTTGTTTTTCCTTTTGATATACAGCTACATAAGCAACTCATGCATGAAATATATTAAGGCTTGCTAATTTTCAATCAGTTCCTGGAGAAAGATATTTTCCCCATAGAGAAGGTGCTTCTGTTAATAATAATAATTAATTAATAATTAATAATAATTTATTAAGTTAATAAGTAATGAGTCAAATACAGAATTCTTAAGTGGATTTTTACTTAGTTTATAGTATGACAAACTCTCAGTGGAGGCGGGAAAACCAAATAAAATCCTTAGGATTTGACAATAATATATTGATATAGCACCTTTTATCCTATAGGATCCTAAAACACTTGGGGAAAAGTATGTGATATAGTTTGGCCCCACTGAAATTCAGCCATCTTCATAGTGGGGAGAGGGCGGGAACCATCATCATACAGGAGAGAGCCATTTTGACCAAGCAAATCAGGAAAATCCTTCCTCCCTTGAAAAGTGCAATACTATCTTTAATGTGCCTTTAGTGGTGAGCTACTCTATGTACACAGCTGATCTATGCAAACACATACTTCTATTATTGCTACCTTGTCCTCCCTCTTGCCCATCTGTTTGTTTCATCCACCTGCTGTATTTTGTCATGTCCAAAATTTTTCATTTGCTGGAGCAGTCACTGTCATTTTACTGCATGTTTCTGCAGCACCTAGCACAAGGGAACTGATTGGTGCTGGTGGATGTTAACGTAATACAAATAATTAATAATAAGAGATCCTATTTTTTAAGATTCCCATCTGCAAACTGAATGGGATCTAAATGATCAACCTCAACACTAAAAGTAATTTACAATTAAAAGTGCTTCATTTTTCTAATGGTGACCAGCAAAGGGGGAAAAATGGGCCTGTTACCTGTGTTGCTTTTTCTTGTTTTTTTACATTAAAAATTCATGTCTTGTCTATCCTGGCAGAATTTATGGATGACTGGAGAACTAATAAGTGAGGTTATAAAACGTCCTTCATTGTGAGGGGATGCAATTTTTACTCAGACTGTTTCAAACTCTTTGGGACAGATAGTCTCCTGTGTCTGAGCTGTGTTTGGAGAAGACTCTGTAGTGGAGTCCTTCCATTGATTTCATTGAGAGTTGGATCAGGGCCCATGTAAGTCAGATCTCAGAATGCACAGTTAAATTCTCATCTGCAGCTTCAGGGCCTCTAGTGGACTGATCTACACAGCCATGGTCGTTACACACTCTTCCACACAGGTCTTGTCCAAACCAGTCTTTCTTCTCTGAAAATTCCTACTGTTGCTAACATTGGCGCAGCTCCACTCTAGAGTGGACAAAGAGCCAGTGGCTACTAGCACTCTGTTATTCTGGTGTCTTGACTTGGCCTGAACAGGGCTTGATGATATGGTGGTAAAGATGTCAGCAGGCTCTGTGCCTTGCCTGTTATACTAGTGTTGCCATCATTGGAGCGGTAATGGTCCAATGGTGAGACATTTTAGGGGGAAAACAGCTGGTGTAGACACAGCCCAAGGGGCTGCTTCTTGAAAGTGTCTGCATGATGGAGATTTCAGCTTTGAGTCATTCCAAACCTGCCTCCTTCCCAGGACCAGAGTTACATAGCAAGCAATCGGCTCATGGGAATGACATCTGCAGGCTATGTACTTCCCTGTACATTGCAATACTGTCCAGGGGACTGATTGATTCTTCCATGGCTAAAAATGTCATGGCCAGGAAATCAACTTGAAAAGGGTCATAGAGGGCTGAGCTCCATTACTGAGGTGAATCTGGGTGAAGAGGGGGAATTATTGGGTTACAAATCACACACAAGCCCTACCATCCTCCAAACTACACATAATAGGAGAGTGGTAAATGAGCTCCCCATTCTGACATGGGGATCAGCATCCACAGTGGTGATTAGGGTTATGAGGGTCTCCTATCTCTCTCTCTAGCAATCAGAGGTAGGAAACCACCAATCTTACTAAGATTAAGGCTAGGAAAACTGCTCTTCTCTGCCCCCCTCTCCTCTACACGACCCCGTTACCCAGCACTTCAGATGATTATTTTTAGTTTTTTATTTTTTGCTGACTGAGCTGTCTGTGCCTCACCTGGCACTGTGAAAGGAGGCTCCAGCCCTGGGGTTCTGCTAACTCCTGTACGCTGCATAGTCCAACTATGGGGAAAGCACAAGACCAAGAACAGATAGATATGGTACATGGCCAGTAGGAGGGTTCACTCAAATGAGCGTCTCAACCCTTGATCGGCTCCACAGCTCTCAAGCATGGAGACTTGACTTTTCTTTTCTCTTCTTTTTTAGCCTTGCCCGCAGGGCAGACCTTTCCTCTGGACCACTCCAGTAATGTGGAGGCTGATCGCCATGTATCTTGCTTTGCAACCAGTATACTGTATATGACCTTCCTGTGTCCTGCAGAACAAACACCACCTGTATGCTGTCAGCAGAATAGAGCTGAAACATGGTCACTGGTACTCTTTTTGAAAACTGCAGAATAATATGTTAGCTATCTGAGCACAAGGAGAAAAATATGTGCAGATACATATCCTGTTTGTCATTATCTTTAGAAACCACAACGGGATTATTAGTGCACTACGTATAAGGTCCTGGCAAAGTGAATTGTCCCAACATTTTAAAAAATGTACTGTAGCTTTTGAGATGATATGTGGGCTGTTGGGTCTCTGTGGACTTTACCGCAGTTCTATTGAGCACTAACTATTTAAAAGGCACAGGTTCATTTTCCTCGGCCTTTTGGCTAAGATCAAGTATAATACCTCAAGCTGTATTGATTGCATCGCCATTTACAGTGGGCCAAATACTGATCTTATTTATACTAGTGTGGACCCAAAATAACTCCACTGACTTTACTCCATTGACTAGTGTACATGACCAGTATTGGAATCTGGCGTATCCTCACCACACAGGAAGTTGTTTGGTTTTTGTTTGGTGAGGAGGAAATGGACTGTTCTATGGATAGTTACATGTTACATCTCACTATAGCCAAATAAGCCACCCAAAAACCTGAACAAGCACGGTGCTTCTTCATCCACATTAAAGCGATATTATGGGGTCTGGTCTCAGGGAGGTGGATTACCTACACCAACAGGAGAACTCCTCCCATCGGCATAGATAGTGTCAACACTGAAGTGCTGCAGCAGTGTAGCAGCTCTGGTGTAGTGCTCTAGACATATTGAGTCCTAAACAGGCTTAAAAAAAGAGGACATCATTGTGAAGGTATCTGTTACCTTCATTTCGTTTCTTTTCTGGGTACCCCTATTGTATTCTCGTGCCCCTAATGGGCAACTTTTGGGTGGGGGGGCATAATCTTTGATAGAAAGTTTTTACCACTTTATCCCAGCATCATGATCACACTAACTGCCGTCCTTGTGGATTAATTACTGGCATGATAGAAAGCATATGTGCATAAATGCAGTCTTAGAACGAACAGTAAATGTGTTTTGGAGCTAAGCTTTACTGTTTTGTACCTTTTTCTTGAACAGGTGCCATCAGAAAGTTTTTGACCTCTTTCTTATCTCCATGCATTAAATAGGAGAAGTAAATACCATTCTCCTTTACAGGATGGCAGAATAAACTATCCAGCTCTAAAACCAACACAAGAAACTTATGTGTAGATCCTTGTGTGCTCCTGATTTTTTTTTAATTACATTCCTGGCATTTCCAAATGAGACCAGAACATGAACCACGATGACATGAAAATGTCTGGGTTTTAGAGAGAGATCATGGTGCAGGAGGGTATGTTCTCCGGAGAGGAACCATTTGGACTGAACTAGAAAATATATTATTAAACTGTCTGTGCTACTAGGTTGTTTTTCTCTGAGGAAAAACATGACTGTGGTGCATAAGGAAATGATATGAGGGGAAAAAAACCTGCAAATCAGAAAACCTATTCTTATGCCATCAGGGTTCAAAATGATAATTGAAAATGACCAGAAAATAACTCTCAGAATTGATGAGGGGTTATTTGTTTGGTATAACTGATAAGTGGTGCGCATTGTAATGTATAGATGTGTGTTAGACTGTGCTAAATAACATACAAAAATGCAACTAAAACAGCAGTGCAAAGGATGTGTTCCTCTCTTACAAAATATGATGTGGCGGAGGATTAGGAGAAAAGAGTATAAGGCAGGATTATGGAAGTGTTCCCTTACACAGGACATAACCCTAGATTGTATGCATATGCCTGGAGGGTATAAAAAATCAAAATCACATGGAATGACCTGCTACAATCATAAGAAATCCTGACATCAGTCCTCTGGGATATCATTAAAATTGACTCAGGAAAAGATCAAAATGGTCTGTATAGTCATTTCAAGGCTCTTGCTGATATCTAGCTAACCCTCCTCCTCCCCCCCACCCAAAAAAAGTCACCACCACCCCAAATTAGGGGGAAGCTGTCAAAAATGACCTTCTGCATCTTGACAGTTAATCCATATTAAAGTTTTTATCTTCATGAAACCTGAAATTTTAGTTACATTATTTATTTTTCTGATAAATGATTATATGGTGTACACAGATTGAGGAGTGTAAACATCTTGGGCCTCATGCAACCCCACTGAATTCTATAGCATTGGATAGGGTGGATAAGAGGGAAGAATTGAACTCATTGGAATTATTCTGGTGTAAAACTGGTGTAAGCAAGAGGAAAATTATGCCCAGAGCATGTGTCTTGTTTGGTATATTTGAAAGTGTAATATGGGCAGAAGTGAAAAGGGAATACTTTTTTCGGTATTCATGCTGACGTTATATTGTCTGACCTCTAGTGGCAGTATAAGGAGGTAAATTATTGAATGATTCTGTTGGATCTGATGTTAGTTTGACTAGTTATCTTTGACTTTCAAGTATATAGAAGAGTGTCTAATGTGTATCACATTGAAAAAATGAAGTTAATAAACTAATTAAAAATGGTTTGATTTTTAATCTCATGAGGACGGTTTTAGTTTATGGCCTTATGGATCTAAAGATAAGAGCAGTTGTGCACTAGTGGCCCAGTTCTGTTTTCATTTTCCCCAGTGAAAACAGAGTAATCCTTCTCATTCCAATGAAATACCCTGATTCACACTGGCAGAACCGAGGACCAAATTCTATCTTATCTGTACTTCTGTGCCTACCTCACTTTGCAAAAACTGTATTTCAAATACTCAAAACTGTTTTTTTTTTCCCCATAGCCAAGATTCAGTTTGCCAAACTGGATGATATGCATTGATCAGAAAAGAAGAGTTGGTAGCTAAATCAGTCTAGGATCTAAAGATCCAAGTTAAAGATGTTGTCAATACTTCACTGGGTATAAAAGTGACCATAACAAAAGAAAAGAGAAGCTATATAACTCTTGCCATTATATCTGAACTAGAGAACAAGAATAATTGGGCAAAATTTTGGCCTTGGTTACCCAGTGAAGTAAAGAGGACATTGTGGTGTAATTGAAGTCAGAGTTTGGCCTAAAATGCAATCCTTGTGTTTAGTTGGTGTACATTTTTCAGAAGAGGAAGGGCGAATTGACTTTAGTGGAAGTTGAGAGCAATCTGCATTTTAGAAGACTGGACCCTTTGAATGTTGTATTTTTAATAGTCACTTCTTGTGGTGTATATAAAGCTATGTAATTTCAAAGCTGTTGTCTAGGTACTCTCTCTTTATCTAAACAGTAGGGCCCATGCCCATTTTCAGGGCACTCCATGAGAATTAGTTCAAGATGGATGATGATACAGAGTGACTCATACACACTGTGCTCCCTCATGGAGGCTTTATATTTCTTTCTTTCTTTCCTAAGTGTTTTATTCCAAAATGAGCCATTTAGACTGAAAGCTATTTGCTATGGAAAAATAGAACATTCAGTTTCTAGTTCTCATGGAGTAACATAATGGCATGGTATTGGGATTTATTTCCAATACTGTCTGGGAAGTTTAAATATGCCAATAAATTGTTTTCAATAAAATTTTAAAATAAACCATGAAAAACATTCTATGTGTAGAACAAACTAGGAACGAACAAACATGTAGGTTTTGGAAAATGCTGTTTTGACACAACCTGCATTTGGAATTTGAACTACCAGACCAGCATCCCTCTGAAGGATTTCTGATTTTGATGTCAGCCTTGCTTTGATTTTGCAGGGTGCTGAAATGGATGAGTAATACACTTGTCTGCTAGTTAGTGCCAGGGAGCTGTCTGCTTCTTTTTGAGCTTGCTGGAAAAGCCCCAGGCCAAATTCTACCCTTGATAGCTGGAGCAACGCCAGTATTTTCAAAGAAGAAAATTCAGATTAATTTTAATCTTGTAACTTTTAACATTCTGCCCTTTATTGTTCTCCTCAGAAGGCCGCCTGCTTAATTAGGCTTTAAAAGTTCTTAATGACTGTTTTTCCTCTGCAGTACCATGAATGTGGTAGTTCTAGTCTAACAGCGAGTCAGCGTGTGCTGCACTAGCAGTAAGATTACCTAGCCTCACTACTGGCAGCCAGACACTCAAATATGTTCAGAAGTAAACCAAAGCTACAGAAGCAGTATCAGCCCATCTCAATAACACTAGGGTTACCATATCTAATAAATAAAAAAAGAGGACCCTCCACGGGCCCTGGCCGGAGGCTCTGCTCCTCCCCTGACTCTTCGGCTCTGTTTAAGAGCCGAGCTGCCCCAGCGCTACCGGCTTCGGGCAGCTCCCATGCCTCCGGACCCTGCGCCGCCGGAGCCCGGGAGGGGAAGTGCCCGGCCGGCGGCTGGGATCCGGAGGCAAGGGGGCTGCCTGAAGCCCATAGCGCTCGGGCAACTCGGCTCTTAAACAGAGCCGAAGAGTCAGGGGAGGAGCAGAGCCGCCATTTTCCCGGACATGTTCAGCTTTTTGGCAGTTCCCCCCGGACGGGGGTTTGAGTGCCGAAAAGCCGGACATGTCCGGGAAAAAGAGGACGTATGGTAACCCTAAATAACACAATCATATTTACTGCTTATATGGCACCCTTTGTCTTAAAAATGCTTTATGAACATTAACAATTAACCTAACGGCGCTAAAAACAATCACATTGGGAAAGCCTAGACTTAGTGTTCAAGACATTCCTTAGCTTTCAGAAGAGAAGACCTGCAAGTCATGATGTGATTTGTTACATTTTATACCAACGTCTAGTTTATTAGACATTTTATTATCACCGAGGATCCACATAAGCCCGCATGCAGTGCCACACAAAGTATCCCAACAGCCCATTCTGTGGGGATGGGAGCTAATGTGTGACCTCCTTGCTGGGGTGAATTTTACCTTTGAGTGGTATGCAGTGATACCGATGTGGGTTGAGAGATTGTATGTTGGAGGCAGGGAAGAGGCTGCCTAAATGCTATTGACTGCTAATGTTTTTAAAGCACAGCGGAACTGAAAAGCAATGCTCCTCTGTATTGCACTCAAGAGAGAGGCTGCAACTTGACTCCTAGCTTCAGATATCAGACTAAAAAGGAAAATTGACATTAATTCCTGGGCAATGTATGGCTTCTGGGCATGCCTGGTGGGGGTTGGTTTTTTCCAAGGCAAGATTTCTGTCCTTAGGAGAGGAGGAAATTAAGTTGTGCTGCATCATTGTGCTGCAATATGCTCAGGCACAAATATCTGTTGTGTGAGAACCTTCCTCAGCAGCCTCATATTGCTCTAGCACAAGTGTTAAGACTGAATACTGAGAGCTAAAGGAAGATAAGATGGAAAATTCAAGAACTTGGGTGAAAATACTGTTCTATAAACTACTTTGGCTCCCAAAAATACAACTGTAATGAGCAAATATCAATATATATTTTTATAAGCTACATGATAAGAAAATAGCAAATGATTTTACTTTGTCATGCATAAGAGAAATGGGATGGAGAAAGATCGCATTTCTGAGTGTTGCTGGTGCAGATAAAATGTATGGATGGTGATAGAGAAGCACAGAAAATCTCAAGAAGTGCTATTGTCTGAGACAAGAAACCTTTCCCGCTTGCATTTCTGAGATTACTTTTCATGTAGCCTAGCTGATTGTAAGCTTTGCTTTATCATCACTGCTGAGCCTCCAGTTGGATGGAATCCTAGAGTTAAAAGCCTGAAACTTCCAGAGAGAGAGTGAGTTTTTGGCCGCAGTTGCTAATGTATAGATCCTTACAGGACAGCTTGCTTCTGGGTAATCTAACTATAAACTTCTTCAGAGTCTAGAGTTACAGACCGTATTTATCTCTTCCGAACACCTGCAGGGCTCAGATTTTACTTTAGCTATTATGTGCATCATGCTACAAAAGAGAGAGTAGCACAATGGAAAAATCTTTGTTTCCTTTTCTTCACCTCCCCCAACTGTTTTTTTTACTGGAAACTTCAATGAGCAGCACTTTTTTTATTATTATTATTACGAAGGGCTTCTTTGAGATGGAGTTATAAATGAGAAGTAAATGTATATTCAGACACACTCTTCATTTTAATATTTACATAGTAAATTTTCAGATAGCTGTTATGATAAAATCAGAATCAGCTTTGCCTGAATGTTTATTTCACAGGTTTGATTTGAATGACAGGTTAACATATTATGTATGTTTGCAGTTCTCTCTGTACAATACGTATCTATTTTTACCCAATTATTGATCACAGATATAATCCTTTTTTTGCTTACATTCTAGAAGTATTTTAATAAAGGTTAGGGCAGTAAGTACTTGATCCAAAAATACAATAAAAGCAAACTTTCAGATCAGATGTTCACAGGTTAGAACTCAAAGGGCTTCTTCTACCTCAGATTTGCCTATAAAGCTATCTATATTCCCTCTTACAAGATCATGTGAGAACCTCTTATATTAGCATTCAGCAAAAGCCTGGCCACAGTGAGTTTCCTCACCAAGCCAGCCTATCAAAAATACAGTTACATGTTGGGCATTTCCTTTTGTTTTGCAGTGACTTACTGATTCTCAGAAATCTGATTTTTTTTTTCTTCAGATGATTATTTTTACAGATACTGTCCCTATAATCATCTATCAAGGGATACCAGTGGGTTGACCATGGCAACATTATTTCTGAGTCACTAATGCCTTTGGTCCTCTGCCACTTGTGAGGTTTTCATCAATAAAGCACAAAAATAATGTATCCATAACCAATTCTTGAGATACTTTGCTCATGCAAAAGAGTTATTAAAAATGCATTTAACCTTTAAGATACTGTTGTTTTATGCATGTAATTAGCTGAGTGTTTAAACCAAAATGTGCAACTTGTGTTCAGTCAACCATTATATGCTCATTAGTCAAGATTTTATAGCATCCTTTACAGAATATTAAAATAAAAGTCTAGTCACTGGTGTTTAGGGAGCAAAACCTACCCTCTTCTCCCCTGCAGGGGCTCACACCCAGCAGAGTGGCACAGTTCAGCTGCACAGGAGGGAGATGGGAAGGAGTTGATGGCCCCTGAGGGTCTCATGCAAGAGTTCCATGCCCCTTGCATGTCACTGGTGTTCCCCACACATTTTCTCTGCATTCCAATATGCTAGGAGAGCCATGTGAGCAGAAGAGGAGTGGGAATGGGGCCAATGGATCCACAAGTACATGGATCCATCAGGTACTCTCGAACAACATGCAAGTGATGCAATCAACAGAGTAACCCTCAAGCTGCAGTAGCAGCTGTGGAGCATGACTTGGAGGCAGGATTTCCTCCCAAACATCACAGGACTAGAACTCATTGTTTGCCAAAAATCACTTTTTTAAATCAAAAGTTTCATTTAAAAATCCCTCACTAACTTGCCATTAAAAAAACTAATTAAGAAACCTGACAGTTTTTTGCAAACTTTTTTTTTTTTACTAGCTATATGCAGGACCTGCTACCAACAGGGATGGAAAGGAGATTATATATAATCTCAAGCAATTTATTTTGCTGGTTAGGATAGCATGGTTGTAACAACACTATACAAAAAATGAAGTTTTTTGGCAAGAATATGCAATTGAATAGCTTAAATATTAATGTTGCCCAGTGGCTATTCATGCATATTCTTTCTGTGCATAACATCTAACCATACAGTCATAGCCACAATGTATGTAAGGTAGATACAGAGTTGCCAATTTTGACTATTTGATTATGAGTCTCATCATATTTGGGTTTTTTCTTAAAGCCCCAGTTGCTGGAGTCATGTGAATATGTGAGCATCTCAGCTTTCATTTAAAAATAAAAGTAAGTTTCTAACACTTGTGGTTGTAGAAAAAAGCTTGAGAACATGACCCAAATATACCCTAAAGGTTAATAGACCAGAAAACAAACAAAAAGAACCCAATATACATGTACAAATTTCATGATTTTGAGGGGCCTGACTCATACTGTAAATAAAATTTGTGTTATCTATATTAGGTAAGAAGCTTTCATCACCTGCTGTGCTTCTCAATATTGTCAATGTTTCTGTGACCGGCAACAGCTATAGAACTGCTCTTTTAACCATCTAGGGCCAAATTCTTCTGTCTTACCTCCGTGAGTAGAATCATTGGTCTCACAGAGACTAATCACATATGGTGAGATGGCTTTGGTCCATGATGTATTTAAAGTAACTAGTCAGCCCATTAGTTTCAGCCAGTCTGGTTGCTCTACACACAGTGCAATCAGTGCATTTTCTTCAGCAACTCTGTATTGAATGAGTTGGAACAAAAGCAGGTCAATAAAATGTATAAATACAGTGTTGGTGGAGTATTTATGGTTACCAAGTACTGTAAATGGATGTGTTTAGAAATCTAAAGGATAAGCAGTTTTTCTTAAGATAGAAACTGCATTTTACTTGCATTCAGGGTGCTTCTAACTGTCATGTTTTAAAAATCTATCTAGATGTTAGACCTCACTCACCACCATATTATCTAAACATCAGAAAGGACTGAATAAGGGGTGTCTTATTTATATATTTTATTTGACCTTATAAATTAAAAAAAATCAGATAAAAAGCAGACCAGACATATGTTTAGCAGTAGTGAAAGAAGGAGCTGCCTTTTTCACATTTAAACAGGTATTTTTTGCAGTAGTGCTGTTGCTGGATTTTGGCACCTTTTCTTTTTTAAACTTTAAGAATTAATGTGTGTAAACTAGATTTTAAACAAAAAAAAATTAAGCTCTATGATTGCAAGGAAAGCATTATTGGCAGGCAGTAGCCAGGATGGTATTTGCTATCTCTGTGGTCTATAAAGTTTAAAATTATTAAATTTAAATTTTATAAAGTTTTTAATAACATGTTGAGGAAAGTTTGAGCCAAATTTTCAAAACAGTGCAGGTGGAAGCCTGTGCACAAAAATGTGAACACAATCCTATTCCCACAATTGTGCACATTTCCCACAACTTTGAAGCCATATGCTCAGTGCTTATCTTCAGTGCATTGTGATTATCCCCATTAGTTTCAGTGGGACTACTCACAGTATGCACATGTGTAAGTCTTTGAAGAATAGGAGCCTAAATCAGCAAATTACTAATCATTTATATTCAGTAGTTGGATTCAGTGGATATCAGTTCACATGTGCATTTACCTAGTTGGCAAGCTCATTAAATGCATGCACAGCTGCAGGTGCATATTTGAAAGGTCACTGTTTGACCATTTGACCCAGAAAGTATAGGAATTAAATAAATAAATTAAAATTAAAAAATCCAAACTTGGTTTGCATTATAGTCAGATTGTTGACTACAGGCCCAATCCTATAGATGACCTGCACAAGATACTACTATTAAAATCAATGGCAGTTTTCTCTGCAGAATCACTGAAGAATCAATCCCTGTGTTAGTGGTTATGTAGAGGTTACATTTTATCTAGGAATTATATTGATTCACATTGCTAATTTGAAGCTATACCAGTATGGTATACAGTAGCTAATATGGTCCTTTCAGTTTTAAACTTCTATAATTGAAATGTGTGTTTTGAACATTTTTATGATCAATATTTTTCTAAAATAAATGCCTACAGTTAGGTTCCTATGTCTGTTTTTAGTCAGTGGGAAAACTGAGTCTGAAAATCAGACCATGTTTTAGGTGTCTAAATACAGACTTAGGAGACTAAGCATTTATTTTTTTAAATCTCCGCAGGCTTATTTACAGAGTTTGACACAGATCTCACTTATATCAGTTTACCCTGCTATTGACTTTAACACAGTTTCTCCTGCTTTATACTTGTGAGATCAGAATCAGGCTGGTGTGTGTGGGATATATATACTGTGAAGGACGTAGAGCTGCTCTGTAACTTATGGATATTGCATTGTGTCTTAGTTATTGGCAGTTCACTGCCAATAACTAAGACTATACTGGAGAAACAAAGAGGAAGGCAGACCAATGACTTGGGATAAGACATCCCTCAACGAACACTTGCAGGATTCTTACAATACAAAGGAAGAACAACTGGTTTGGAAGGGGCTGGCTCAGTCGCCCATGGAGTTTTATCAGATTGGTTTTGGGCACCAGAGTCCAAGCCCAGGAAACTGAGAAGATAAAAAGCGACTCACTCTGTGGGCCGGAGTTGTTGGGAAGCTGTTCAAGGGAACCGACTGACATATGAAACCCTGGTGGTGGGTCTGAAGAAGCTAAGCCCTCCTAGGTCCCCTTCTCAAGCTGGGCCATAGAGACCAGAAGCCACCCCTGTTAAAACCCTGTAAATTTTTGACATGCCCTTGCCTGATTGTCCATCTTGGTGGGCGCACCTGCAACTCTCCATTTTTGTGTGCAACTGCCCAGCTGACCATGTTGATGTCACACTCAGGTCTGGAGTAGACAGATGACATTGGATCTCCTGGGCCTTTGGGGAAAGGAAGTTGTGTAGGCACAGCTACAGACCAACTCTAGAAATGTGGACATTTGTGAGCAGATTGCATGAGGGATGCAGGAGCAGGGGTACGACAGGGACCAGCAGCTGTGCTGCATGAAAGCAAAGGAACTGCCATGATACTACAAAGAGGTAGAGTTATCTGCTTTTCATTCCCTGTAGAATTAGGTGCGGGGTGGGGGGAGGGCAAGAGAGCAGTTCCTTTATGTACACAGAGCTGTCCCTTGAATCCTCCTGAGAGATCTCAATGAAACTTTCATGGAGGTATTCTGCAAGGGAAGAGAATTCTGAATCTTAACTTTAGCTTTCCAGCTTGATTGAATGGACAATGATATCTCTGTGTTTTTATCTGTAGCTGCTGCCATTGTGGCCTTGACAGGTTCCCGCTCCATCCCCGCAGAATGCTTGAGCCAAATGAGAGAAAGAAGCAGACTCAGGATGACATGGTCAGCAAGATCCTGCAAACAAGTGCTTTATCAGACAATAAACAAAGGGCCTGGAGAATGAATAGTGCAAACTATGGAGAAAGGCCCAGAAGCAGGAGCGGGAGATGCACCAGGACATAATGGGGCTTCTCTGGCAGCAAAGACAGATGCTGCAGACTCTTGTGGACCTCCAGATTCAACAGTCTCTGGCTCACCTCCCTTCTCAGTCCATGAAGAACTCTAGGATATCACCTCCCTAGACCCTCCCTCAAAGCTCCATATGGCATCAGGGGCTGCATCCCTGTCTCTACCACTCCACACCAGGGGGACATTAAGAACAACCACAGTTTCACATACACTGACATGTGAGAGCCATGGTTGATGCATGTGTAGCTAAAATAAACATGAATGTTCCTTCCCCTTCTTTAAGCTCTCTTCCATAAATTGGTTAAGGCTTTAATGTATTAGCTTTTAACTTGCACATTTTTAGGTATTTTTGTTGGGGGGAGGGATAGCTCAGTGGTTTGAGCATTGGCCCGCTAAACCCAGGGTTATGAGTTCAATCCTTGAGGGGGCCACTTGGGGATCTGGGGCAAAATCAGTACTTGGTCCTGCTAGTGAAGGCAGGGAGCTGGACTCAATGACCTGTCAAGGTCCCTTCCAGTTCTAGGAGATGGGATATCTCCATTAATTATTATTATTCAATAAAACTCTGTTGTTTGGAAAACAATTCAACTTTATTAGTTCCCAACATATGCTGCAGAATGCCTGGTGGTGGTAGTTATTGTATACTGTGATATAGCTTAGAGGATCAGGGACAAACACAGTGTTATAATCATAAATGTACACAAGCACCAAACAATTCCTAACAGGCCCCCAAACTGCAGGGCTGGGTAGAGCACGGCACACCACAATGCATTACTGTGGCTCACTGTTAAAGTGCTCTTTCAAAGCCTCCCTGAGGCATACAGCTCTGCATTGAATTCTTTGCTGCTCCACCTCCACCCCGGCAGCAACTTTTCCCCTTTGCTTCACGATATTATGCAGGACACAGTAGGCAGGGATATTTTTCTCACCGAGATCCAATCTTGTGAGGAAACTACACCAGTGCCCCTTCAATCTACTAAAAGCTCATTCAACTATTATTCTGCATCTGCTGAGCCTGTAGCTAAATCTTTCCTTGGTGCTGTTGAGCTGGCTGATGTATGGCTTCGTGAGCCAGAGGATTAAGGGGCAGGCTGGGTCCCCCAGGGATCACTATTGACATTTCAACATCGCAAATAGTAATCTGCCGGTCAGGAAAGACGGTCCCTGCTTCTAGCTTTCTGAACAATCCTGTGTTCTTAAAGATGTGAGTATCATGCACCTTCCTGGACCAGCCAATGCTGATGCTGGTGAAGCATCACCAGTTATTCATCAGCACTTGCATAACCATAGAAAAGTAGCCCTTCCTGTTGATGTACTCTGTGGCAAGGTGGTCTGCAGCTGAAATAGGTATAAGCATGCTGTCTATTGCTCCACTGCAGTTCAGGAACCCCATTGCTCAAAATCCATCCGTTATGTCCTGCACATTGCTGAGAGTCGAAGATCTGCACAGCAGATGACTAAAGGCTTTGGACACTTGCACAAGAGTGGTGCCCACAATGGATTTTCCATTAATTGGTAGCAATCCAGTGTTGCAAGCTTCCATGATGAGATCACCACTCACTTCTCCACTGCCAGTGCAACTCTCGTTCTGGTGTCTCTGTGCTGGAGGGCTGGGGAGAGCTCGGAAAACAGCTCCAGGGATGTAGCCTGGCGCATCTGAAAGTTCTGTAGCCACCACTCATCATCCCAAGCCTGCATTACGATGGGATCCCACCAGTCAGTGCTCATTTCTTGGGCCCAGAAGCAGCATTTGCAGCTACTCAGTGAAGGCTAACAACCTTGTATCGGTTCTTGCTACATCTCTCAGCAATTTGGCCTCCAGTAAATCATGATGTTCCCCATGGCTCTTGTGATTCTGTGTGTCCTGTGCTTGCAATGGACATGACACTAGTGCAGAGCTGTGAAGGCTCCATGCTTCCACCAGAGATGGCGGACAGAGACTATTCCTGTGCGGGTTTGTGGGATTTTCAAAATAGGCATGAAAATTATGGGATAAAGATGGTATTCTGGGATGGAGGAAGTAGCATGATGGAACTTTATCCCTGCAATCCCAGTCACCTCTACACAACTCATTTCTGCCCCACTATGCTTTCCCCAAACTTCCCAAAAGATAGTGTGCTGGAAGGTGGCGAATTGCACAGTGGGATACCTTCCCAGGGTGCACCGTATTGTACATCAAAACAAGCACTGTTGGAGAGTATGCATAGGGCTGATGCAAGGAGTCAAGTACACACATGCACAAGCAATATAATAACTGGGGTGGCTATATGCTAACATAACTTGTGTTAGCAAAAAGTTTGTAGTGTAGACATGCTCCTAAGTCCTGGTCTACAGCTAAAACTTAGGTCGATCTAGCTGTGTTCCTTAGCAGTGTCGAAAACTGACACCCCCAAGAGATGTAATTCACTATCGTAAGCGATAGGTCAATGGAGGAATTCTTCCATAAACCTAACTACTGCCTCTCAAAGGGTAGATTAATTACAGTGACAGAACCCCCCACCTGCATTGCTGGAGCAAATATCTGTAATATGTGCTATAGAGGCACAGGTGCAGCACTGTAGCTGTACTGTCTGTAGTGTAGACATACCCTAAGTTATCGCAGCCTCCTGGGACAGCCAGGAATCTCTCTGCAGTGCTGCTTGCTGTGGCCCTGCCAGCCAGGCCTGCTCCCTTCTACCCTTATGCCAGGGCTTGTGATGGGGTCCTTGAAAGGCCGTCATCCACAGTGCCTGTGACAGAGAAATCTTACCTGGACCACAAATGGGGCTTTTAGAGCCCCTTGATACCATTCTGAACCTTTTATGCAGCGTAAAGGTCTCAGAGCATGGTGAGAATCTGACCTCAGAAGTATCAGCATTTATACATCAATCATTTATATTTTTTACAGAAAGAATCTTTATCGAACTGATCTGTTATTTTTAATTAATATAGTCTTTAGTCCCTATTTTCATCATCCTATTACCTTGTATTTTTATTGTGAAATACCAGCATTGGTAAGAGTAGTGCTTTTGTGATAGAGAACAAACCAGCTAGAGAATGACTTCCATTAAAAAAACAGCTTTAACCCTGTGTGTGCTGCTCCGAGAACTATTGGATGGTGAGAGGTAACCCGCATCCCTAATATCTGATAAAGGTGTGGGGTCACCATCTGCCTGCATTATGTAGATGCAGAGGAAAAAGAGACAAAATAACTTTTCCAATGAATGTGCATGTTTAATGTCTTCTCCCCTTCTTGGACATTCTGGACATCAATGGATGATTCAGGAACCGAAACCAGCAGGTTGGCTTCCTCTGTGCTCTCAACCCTGTAGTTTTATTTGGATTATAAAGGTTCAGATAAATACTGGGGATGAAATCCTGACTCCATTGAAGTCAATGACAAAATTCCCATTCATTTCAATGAGCCCAATATTTTACTCTCAAACTTCAATCAAACCTGGAGAATCATGCCATTTTCATAAAGAAATCAGTGAGTTTCTGCCACCATCCTACCTCCCCCAAATCCTCAGGACCTCCTATTTACCATTCATTGATTGTCTGTTCAGAAGGTAGGTACCCATTGTGACATTCTAAACCTTGGGGGAGCATGCTGTAACCCCCATATTTCTCATTTTCATATAATTGTGATCTTACCTTACAAGGCATGCTTTATATGTATCAGGGGAAAGGTTATGATCTGCTGAAAGTCATTTATCTATCCATATATGTATATCATTAATGCATATGAAGTTATGAGAATTGTGTAGTATGGTTGTCACTAAAATATGCTGCAGGTTGGGGAAATCAGCCAGATATTAGCTCCCCAGAGGCAACAGCAAGAAAAGTAACCAATGCCCAGGCAGGGTGTTAAACAACCCATCAACAACCATTGTCCAGCAAGGGAGCTACAATGCAATGACTCACCTGCATGAGGCCACACCAGGGGAATTGCTCAACCTTGCTTGGAGAGACTCAGTAATGCTCCCCTGACTCTGAAGGGGGAGGGGGAGAAGGCAAAGCCAAGAGAGAGGAAAGGACATGATAAAAGGAAGAGACGTTTGCCATGCTCTTCCTCTCTTTTCCATCTACAGACACCATACCAAGCGACTGAAGCGGTGATCGGAGGGGAGAGCCTGGCTAAAGAGCAACCATCCAGCCTGTGGTGAGAAGCATCTAAGTTTGTAAGGGCATTGAAAGTGTTAAGATCAGCTTAGAATGCATTTTGCTTTTATTTCATTTGACAAAATCTGACTTATCTTTGTATTTAATAAATTTGTTTATTCTACCTGAAGCAGTGCGTTTGGTTTGAAGTGTGTCTGAGGCGCCCCTTGGGGTAACAAGCCTGGTAAGTATCAATTTCTTTGTTAAACTGACAAACTCATATAAGCTTGCAGCATCCAGCAGGAATAACTGGACACTGCCCGACGGAGGTTCCTAGGGTTGTGTCCGGGGCCGGAGATATTGGCTAGTGTCATTCGCTTGCAAGTAGCTGGGAGCAGCTTACATGCCAGTGGCTGTGCGTGAACAGCCCAGGAGTGAGGGTTCTCAGAGCAGAGCAGGGTAAGGCTGGCTCCCAGAGTCAAGGATTGGAGTGGCCTAGCAGATCACCGGTCTAGATAACACCAGAGGGGAATGTCACACCCATATTTTCTAAAGTTGGGCACCCAAAAATTGAAGCACTCCAAATCACTAGTCACTTTTGAACATCTAAGCCTTTTGCTTTAATGAAAAAAATTAGTAACTGATGATAATGATTTGCCTCCTGATAAGATTTAAACATTTTGTATCCTAGCTACTATATATTAATTTACCTATTGTTTATATACTTTTCATCATAGTCTTCAAACCTATTTGTTATTATTATCTTTGGGAATATTTGTCATTGCTATTTTAATATAATATTTTAAATAAAAATATACTTTGTTCTTCTTTTAAATCAATCATATAATCATTGTCATAGAACGCAAAGTGTGTGCAGCATAAGCAATAACACACAGGGCCAGATCCTTGAGCCCATTAAGGCTGCTTGGCACCTTTCTGGAAGCCAAGAAGAGCAGTTATTGTGGCTTGGACTAAAGAAATGTGTTTTATGCAAGAAATTACATAAATAAGTTTTCTACAGATTCCTAAACCTGTAGAGCCACTGGGGCTCAATTCTACCCCCCATTAAAGCCAATGAGATTTTCTCATTGATTTCAATAGGATCAGGATTGGGCTCAGTCAGGAACTATGTTTCGAAAAAAATCATTTAGCCATGTAAATGTGTATGCAGTTGACTGTTAACCAATAGCAAATGAAAGGATTCATTTTATACCTGTATCTGTGTATTTTGAACACCCAGCTTTTTGGAAATGGAACCTTTAATATGTAACTCAACTGAATAAAAATGAATGCAACTATCTTACACATTTCTGATAGACACCATTAGAAAGTACTTGAGATTGCTTCTTTGTGATTATTACTTGAATGGAATGGTGAGATTGGATTCAAACAACTGGTTTCTGCAATAGACATGAATTCCCTAGAAATGGCTAGTACGTACCACTTGACGCTTCATCGCCCAGGCCCACTCTCCAAAAGCCTGTATGCCTCTGGTTTGTTTTTCATCTTTTATATTAACAATAACAAATTCAGTACAGGACATTACCTAGGGATTGATGACCAGACAGGGTTAATGGTCTTTGGCTCTGCCCTGGGCCATCAACTCCTCCCAGTCAGTCATTAATCCAAAAGAAATGCCCCAGAACTTGATCATTACTACTTAAATCAATACCAATCTGGTCACAGAGCTGATGAGTTCTAAGCAAGGTGCTTAGAATGTGATAACTGCATAGCTATGGGCAAATCAGATCATTCCATTTTCCAATCCATTTTATGTGTAAAAAGAATCCTTCCAGGTGGTGAAAAGCAATTGGATTTGTGCCTAACAACTCACCTAGGTGTTTTGGCATTGCATAATAAAACAATACTTGTCATGTCTTGTTGCTTAATTATTGTTATCGGCTTTCAGAATTGCAGGAAACTCGACATACTGCATAACGAGGTTATTATATCTGAAGGCATTATACCACATGTATAGAATACTGTATTGCTTTAAAAAACAAATATATTATTTCACCCGCCTTTTACATTTTTTCTGGAAAAGTCTGTTTACAATAGGGATTTATTCATTTTGGATTTCAAATTTAAGATATGATAAACTTCACTTACCAAGGAGGAAGTGTGGTCTAGGGGATAGAGAACTGTACTGAGACTCTAGACACCCACCCCCACACACAGGTGTCCTTTCTGGTTCAGACACTGACCTGCTGGGTGACTTTGGACAAGTCACTTCACCCCCTTGTACCTCTGTTTTCCCCATCCATAAAAAGGGGATAATTATACTTGTCGACTTTGTAAAGCACTCTGAGATTTACTGATGAAATCATACATACCACCTAAAAGCTAGGTGGTATTATTAATGTTGTGGTTCAGCATGCCCAAGAGTTGTGTAGAGAAGAGACTAGAAGATCCTTTAGGGGAGTAAATAGGAGTCCAAAAGGAAACTGATCATCCTTTTTTCTCTTTTATGTTGGGAGAACACAACTTTCAGTTAGTTGCTTACTGACATCATTTCCCCTGCTTTCTAAAAATAAGACACATTAGGAGAATTATATGGATGCTAAGGAAAGAAACTGAACTGAGTGAGATTAGGAGAGAATTGCTTAAGAGGAAAATATACATGAAGGAAACAGAGGTGAAGAAGAAAATAAATGTAGAGATATAAGTAGCTGAATTGATTTTTCTGAACAAGGGTTGCAGAATCAGGACAATAATAATATAAACATAAAAATGAATAAGAAGTTACTCACCTTCTGCAGAAACACTGGTTCTTCAAGATGTGTGTCCCTACAGGTGCTCCACTGCAGGTGTGTTTGTATCCCTGTGCTGCTGATTGGCGAAGTTTGGTAGCCCACGCATGCACTTCCAGCTTCCTCTTCCTCTCCCCTCCCCCGCTCCCCCGTGCTCTGCCACAAGGCTAATCAGTGTTGCATAGGCAAACCCTCTTCAGTCCATTCTCTGCTGCAGAGTGTATGAGAACCCCAAAGTCGAGGAGAGGAGGGTGAGTCATGGAGCACTGATAGGGGGACACATCTCGAAGAACCATCATTACTGCACTAGGTGAATAATTTCTTCTTCAAATAGTGTCACTATGCATGCTCCACTGTAGGTGACTCCTGAGCAGTATCCCCCACTGGAGGCTGGGGCTTCAGAGTCGAGTCTGTTATAGATGATAGCACTGTGGTACCGAATCTGGCATCTGCAGCAGAGTTCCCCAGGGTGGCATTTTGTTCTGTAATGGTTTGTGCAGATGCACATGTAGCTGCTCTGTAGATTTCAGATATAGGGATACCCTTGGAGAAGGTTATGGATAAGGAAACCAATCTCGTAGAATGTGTGTAGATTGTAGATAAGGGTGCTAAATTGCAAATCTGATAACAGAGTGTGATGCAGTTCGCGACCCATTTAGAGAATCTTTAAGCTGAAATCGCTGTGCCTCTAGACCTGTCTGCGATGGAGAGGAAGTGTCTCAGAGATTTTCTAAAAACTCTTGTCATGTCCAAATAAAAGGTTAAGGCTCTCCTTACATCAAGCAGATTGTGGATGGCTTCCCTATTATCCTGGTGAGGCTTGGGATAAAAGGTTGGAAGATGAATGAGTTGGTTCACGTGAAATGCGGAAGTCACTTTGGGGGTGAACTTTAGATGTGGTCTAAGCATGACTTTGTCAAGGAAGAATATTTAGAAGGGGGATGCGCCATCAGGGCCACTAGCTCCTCGAGCCTTCTTGCCGAGGTAATAGTGATCAGGAATTCCATCTTTATGGAAAGGTGAGTTAAAGAACAAGTAGCTATGGGTTCAAAGGGTGTCTAATCAGCCCTTTTAATACTAGATTGAGATCCTATTATGGGGTAGGAAGCCTGGTTGGGGAGAGGTTCTCTATGCCTTTGAGAAATGACTTTAGTCAGGTGTGAAAATTTTTTGTATCCTTCTATCTGCTGGAGGAAGGTCAATATTGCTGCTAAGTGTATTTTCTAAGGCTGAAATAATCATCACCAAAGTGACCTGTGACGGGTTGGATCACAGAAACCCCCTTGGGCGCTGCCAACAGATGTGCAAAGACTACCCCTGCTTCTGTTTTCCCTGCCAGCTCAGGACTCCAGCACCCTGTCTTGCTGAGCCAGCCACTCCCATCTGGCTCTAACACAGATCCAGGGTCTGAATCACTTGTCCCAAAGCTGCAAGTTTACCTGAAAACAGCTCACAGTAGTGTGCTTGTCTTTTTCACTCAGATGCCCAACTCCCAATGAGGTCTAAACCCAGATAAATCCGTTTTACCCTGTATAAAGCTTATGCAGGGCAAACTCATAAATTGTTCGCCCTCTATAACACTGATAGAGAGATATGCACAGTTGTTTGCTCCCCCAGGTATTAATACATACTCTGAGTGAATTACTAAATAGAAAGTGATTTTATTAAATACAGACAGTAGGATTTAAGTGGTTCAAAGTAGTAACAGACAGGACAAAGTAAGTCACCAAGCAAAATAAAATAAAATGCGCAAATCTATGTCTAATCAAACTAAATACAGATAATCTCACCCTCAGAGATGTTTCAGTAAGTTTTTCTCAGACTGGACACCTTCCAGGCCTGGGCACAATTCTTTCCCCTGGTACAGCTCTTGTTGCAGCTCAGGTGATAGCTAGGGGATTCTTCATGATGGCTCCTCCTCCTCTCTGTTCTCTTCCCCCCTTTATATATCTTTTGCATAAGGCGGGAACTCTTTGTCTCTCTGGGTTTCATTTTATATTCAAGGCAGTCATCAAGATTCCAAACCATCATTAATGGTCCACATTTTACACAATTACAATAGGCCCTCAGAGTTACATTTTATATTTCTAGTTTTAGATACAAGAGTGGTACATTTATACAAATCAGATGATCATACTCAGTAGATTATAAGCTTTGTAATGATACCTTACAAGAGACCTTTTGCATGAAGCTTATCCCAGTTACGTTACATTCACTTATTACCGTATTTTCTCTAAAACCATCTGTTACATTATATTGACTTATTATCAAGTTTTTATAAAACCATATAGACTGCACAACGTCACATGACCATCTTGAATTTCTTAGCCTTGACAAATTTGTTGAGCACTTTGAGATTTAGTATGGGTCTCCAACCTCCCTTTTTCTTGGGTATCAAGAAGTAGTGAGAGTAAAAGCCTTTGCCTCTTAGATGTAGGGCCGATTATATGGCTCCTATGCTGAGGGAGGAGATGGTCTATCTCTGGTCGTAACAGGCTCTTGTGAGAAGGGTCCCTGAAGATGGACAGGGAAGGGCATTTTGGGGGAGGTATGGAGGTGAAATGGAGGGAGTAACCATCTTGAATAATCTCCAGTACCCATTTGTCAGAGGTTATCCATTCCCAGGTTCTGCGGAATGGGGTGAGATGGCATCCATAGGGATGAGAGGTTTTCCAGAATTGGATGGGATTGAAGAGAGTGATCCGATGGTATCGTCAAAACTGTCATTATGAGGTGGATGGCTGCGAGGAAATAGGTTGAGGTTCCGTTTGAAGAAGCTGGACTTCTTTCTTTGGGATTCATACAAGCATTGGGATGAATATTGTGACAAGTGGGGCCTAAACAAAGGCTGAGGACTATATTTTCTCTTCTGCCCAGGTATATCAATTCCAAGCTATCGAAGAGTGACCGTGGAGTCTTTCAAAGTGTGGAGGAAAGAAAATGTCTTTTCTGTGAACAGCTTTGTTCCTTCAAAAGGTAGGTCCTCCACAGTTGTTTGCCTCTCTTTGGGGAAACCACATAAGTGCAACAAGGGGCTCATCTCATCATAGACTCATAGACTTTAAGGTCAGAAGGGACCATTATGATCATCTAGTCTGACCTCCTGCATGATGCAGGCCACAAAGCCGCCCCAACCCCTTTCCCTTGACTCTGCTGTTGAAGTCCCCAAATCCTGTGGTTTAGAGACTTCAAGTAGCAGAGAATCCTCCAGCTAGCGACCCCTGCCCCATGCTGCGGAGGAAGGCGAAAAACCTCCAGGGACTCTGCCAATCTACCCTGGAGGAAAATTCCTTCCCGACCCCAAATATGGCGATCAGTAGAACCCCGAGCATGTAGGCAAGATTCTCTAGCCAGACCCTCATTGGCCATTGATACTCTTTACCAGCGATGGCACGCTGTTCATTTGATTAAAATCATGTTATCCCATTAAACCATTCCCTCCATAAACTTATCTAGCTTAATCTTAAAGCCAGACAGGTCCTGATGGCAGTGGAGATGGAATGTGCTGCTGTATCAGTTCCATTGAGTGCAGACTGGAGTGATGTCTTTGTCACTAGATGACCTTCATTAATGATGGCTTTGAATTGATCCTTGTGAGAATCTGGGAGCTGCTCAGTAGAGGAATTGAGTTTTGAGTAGTTGATGTAATCATATTTTGCCATTAAGGCTTGATAGTTTGCAATATGGAACTGTAGAGTGGCTGAGTATATTTTTCTCCCAAAAAGATTGAGGCGCTTCCAGTCTCGGTCATAGGGGGTGTATTTCAGGTGATGCTGATGGCTTCAAGTTTACTGTGTCCACAATCATTGAATTTGGGGGTGGATAAGAGAAGAAAAATTCCATGTTTTTCGCTGGCATGTAAGAGAAATGAAGTTCAACACTCTTCATATTTATCTTGTAAGCAAGGAGTCATTTTGTCTCTGGAAAAATATAACATCTTATAAAAATGTTTTTTTGTTTAAACAATAAAAGAACTGGATTATAAAACACGGCAATAGGATACTACAAGGTATTTTTGTAGATTATTAAAATATGCCTTGGGCAATGATGACATGACACTTGGAATATTTATTGTCATATGTTGCAACTTTTTGGTTTTGAAGTTGAATTCTGGTCCTTCGCACACAGTCTGAGTAAAAGGCCCTAGCTACCTAGCATGAAGTGTAGTTGTAGTCATGCTGGTCACAGAATATTAGAGAGACAAGGTGGATGAGGTAATATCTGTAACTGGACAGGTCAAAAAGAGCTCTGTATAAGTTTGAAGGCTTGTCTCTCCCACCAACAGAAGTTGGTCCAATTAAAGATATTACATCACCCGCCTTGTCTCTCTACCTATCTTGGGGCAGGAGTGGAGTTCATTCCCCCTCCCCCAAATCCAGTAGCAGGGCACTGAACACTGTTGTAGTCTGACTGCTACTACAGTTCATGGCCAGTAGTAGTGGCCATGACAGAGTGTGTCCTCCCCTGTGCAGGACAATGGATCCATTTTACAGACACACCGGCAATGTCCACACTATCCTACCCAAGACCACAAACATAGTTGTGCATTCTGCCAGACAATGCCTGTGTGGCCTCTTCTTATCTGGTCCTTCCCCTATGCAGCAGAACAGTGGCTTTGTCATTACATTTGGGGCCCTTTGAGCCTGCCCAGGAGAACACAGGAATTAGCCCTTATATAACGATAGATACATTTTTTAACATAACACATTCACATAACAAGCAGAGTAGTCATTTACAAAGCTGGGGCTCAATCCTGATTCCACGGAAGTCAGTGGGAGCTTCATAATTGGTTTGAATGGGAGCAAAATCAGCTCTCTCTGGATTATAAATCCCCCCCAGACTGGCATAGACCAGGATATAAATTACATATTTTTTCCTAACACTGCAAGATAATGCTTCATCTTGTAGTTTATTGTAAGCAATTAAAAGAAAGCAGAAAACCCATGTAAATCCAATTCATATCCCATATCAACAGTTACATAAATTTCCTCTCTCCAGAGCAGTATCCCTGGAACTCAAAACTGGTGGAACATTGTGTTGATTCAGGCTCTCTTATTATTCATTGTTTAAATCTAAATTTTGAATATTTTGCCTCAAACTTTTGAGATACCATGAATATCATAACTGCCTATGTTCTTATCAACTGTCACCATATTTTTAGTGTCATCTTGCTTGGTAAAGAGCATCTAATTTCTAGAGCTGGTCAAAACTGGTCTACTTTGTCACGAAATTTGAAAAAAAACCAATTGTTTTAATTTTTCAATCAAAAAATGTTTTGAATTTTTTGTTTTTGATTAAAATGTTCAGAATGAAATTTGTCAATGTTTTGTATTGAAACTTTTTTTCTTTTTTTGTAGGAAAAATCCCTCTTTCTCTTACCTTCATTTAGTGAAAAACATGGTGTGTTTTCCTCCATTTTTGACTCGCTTCTTTCCTTATGCTCCCCCATTTTTTCCACTGGGGGAGTGCAAATGGGGAAGAATTGATGTTAGAAAAAGTCAGGGGAAAAACACTTTTTTTCTCTCTCACTTCTTCTCTCTCCCCCTCATTGGAAAAAATCCACTGTTACTTTGTGTTACTTTCTCTCACTTTGAGACAGAGAGTTAAAAGGTGAGAGAAAGTGTTACTTTAAAAAAGCAAAAGTGTTACATTCTCTCACTTCAATGTTTTTTTACATTTCCTCCATTTTTCTAGTGGGAAGGGGGGGAACAAAAACTGAGAGAAGGTCGTATTTTCCCATTTCAAAATGGAAAAAATTGAAAATATTTTAAAATGTGTTTTCAAAAAAATAAAAATAATAATAAAGCTGAAAATTAATTAATTAAAATATAAATTTGGATGAAAATATCTACTAATTTTATTTTTTGTTTAATTAAGCATAGAGATGGTCAACCTTTTCTTGAATTGAATCAGCTTGCCACAAAACTTCCCCATCAGTGCCAGCTATGGGATACTGCCTACAGGCAGGTTTTCCCTGACTATTTCAAAAGAAAAAAAAAAACACCCAAAGGGAACCAGATCATGGACCCCAGGTCTCATAAGACCTTCATGTCTCCTGACCAATCACCCTACAGCCAGTAGCCACAGTATGACATGTCTATTTCTAATGCTGCTTATAGAGACTGCAGGACTAACACCTGCCACCATTGCTGCTGTTGTGAGGAAGTTGCCAAGCAGCGGAACGACATGGAGAAGACTCCATGAAGTCTGAGTTAGGAATTGTGTGGGGATGGAAGAACTGATTTTTTTCTGGGAGGAGGGGAGGAAGGCATATGGATGGAACTGGATTGATAAATTTTTGGAAGTGGGAGAAGTGTATTTTACCCAGGAAATGTCACATGATCTCCAACCAAGGCAGAAAGTGTTGACGGTGCTCCTTGTTAAAATGTTGGCGGCACATTACTGACTTCACCACACACCTACAGGATCTACTTGGCAAAGCTCTATAATTATGGTAAGCGAATCCTCATTTTCTCTCTTCCTGAAAACTTCTGAAAATCCATCTTTTTCATCAAGTACTCAAGTTGTAAATGCTACACAACACATTTCTGTATCATATTGTGTCATACTGTATTGTACTGTGCGCATACCATCCCCTCAGTAAAGAGGGGACCACACAAGGCCCTATGAACCATTGCAGTTGCATTGAAGCTCATAAAATGAGACTTCAGTGGTGCAGAGGGCATTGTATTTCCTCTATAACTGGGGTGACATTCAGTCCTGGGCAGAAGGCAATTAGGAGGCCTATACACCATGTAAACTCCATTTAAGGTCTTAAAATAGGACTTCAGTGGTGGATAATAGGTCTTCTGCTCTGCAAAGAGGACTGGAAGGGGTTAAGGTGGCCAAGTAGGCCTATTAACTCCACAGGCTGAACCTGGAGGAAGAGCCAGGGAGCCGGGATTGCAAGCAGGTTTAGCTGTGCAGGAACAGGTGGGGCCTATAAAGCCAGGACGCTGGCAACAAACAAGGGCTACTGCTGGGAAAGGGTAGTCACTCCCTGGGAAGAGGGAGGAGTGTTTGGAGGCTGCGGAGTCATGTAGGCTGCAGCAGTTGTAGGAAGCAGTCCAGGATAGAAGCAGTGAGGGCTGGGAGAGGAAAGTCCAGAACTGCTGGGTGTAGAGTCCCTGGGCTGGAACCCAGAGTAGTGAATGGGCCTGGGTTCCCCTACCAGTCAAAGAGGATGTAGCATAGACCGGCGGGGCAGTGAATAGGAAGACTGTCCAGGTCTCTGTGAGAGTGATGGAGAATAGAAGGACTGTACCCAGAACGGGGGGAACACTGAGTGACCTAGCTGGAGTGCTGAGTCATGAAGAGGGTGCTGTGGTTACTGGGATGAGAGAGGAGCTGCAAACCTGAGAGACAGACAGTGTGATGGCGTGCAACCACGGGAAGGGGTGTCGACCTCAAGAGTTAATCTCAAGAGTGACCAGAAGGAGGCGCCAGACAAGTTGTGAGTCTCCTGTGACATTCACCTTAAGATTGTAAATTAATTATAAAGAGGATTAATGATATCACCAGATCCCCAAGATGAAAATACAGCCTTGTGTGTATCATTTGAGTTTGTTAATTTGGGTACCAAGCAATTGGGTACCAAGTAAAAAATGGATCAGTAACATGAACTTTAAACATTTTTTCAGCAGTTGATACCAGTTACCGTCTTTCTAAATCTGTATGTGTACAGTCTAAATTCATTTAGCTATTTCTTTATCCAAAATAGTATATTTATGTAATTTTGCTGCAGCTAGGAAGCTGAAATATTTTTGAAACACTGAGGGCCATGTGACATGGAGTCAGCTTTACACAGAACATCTTCTCATTTCACCTGACTGAAGATCTGGTGATATGCCTCCACCCTGCAGAATGTAAATATGCTTTCAGATTTTATTGTTACTAGTAAGGAAGACAACTTCTTTTCAGGTAAGAAAAGTGTAGGGTACAAGGACAAAGTTTTATTTGTTTTGTAATTCAAAATGCCAACAAACAAGCTTCAGGGCAAGTTATTGTATGAACATCAACCATGTAAACTGAATCTGCAACCTTCTCCAAGAGCCATATCCATGAAGCTAGACCTGCATTTGTAACAAGCATGCTATTACCCCCAATTTTGCCTTAGATCTGCCAATTGTATGTGCTTGTGACTATCTAAGGAACGCAAAACATCTATGAGCCAGACTCAGCCCTCAGAGATAGACAAAAATGTATTTTTCTTCCAAATGGTAGCATCTGGCTCTTTGGGTTTTTAATATACCTACCAGCTCCTACCACAATGTTATAAATTGTCACAGTTCATTTTCTGTAATAGTTTATATAGTCTGTGGCAACATAATATAAAACACAAGACTATTGAAGCATATGCCTCAGCAAGCTACCTTAGGTATACTTGTATCATATACATATATTTAGGGTTTTGTTTATTTGTTTTACTTGGGCATAAGCTTTTGTGGGTAAAAAAACTCACTTCTTCAGATGCATGAAGAAGTGAGGGTTTTTTTTACCCATGAAAGCCTATGCCCAAATAAATCTGTTAGTCTTTAAGGTGCCACCAGACTCCTTGTTGTTTTTGTGGATACAGACTAACAAGGCTACCCCTCTGATACTTTGATTTGTTTCTTTGTTTTTGTTTTCTTTAAGTAAACCTTATTGCCTAAAATCTCAACAGATAATTTGCCCACAGTTGTTAGTGCCTTCTGTTTAAAAAAAACAACACCACCACAACAGAAACATAAAGTCACCCATGTAATGCACCTTGTGCAATGGAATGCATTTCATAGCATTAATGCACTTAACCTGTTGTGATTGTGATGTGTGAAAAATCTTTTACCCTTGTATTTGGGAATCACTATCACTCTATTTTGTAAACATTAAGTAAAATACCTTTTAGATGCACCTTCTCCTCAGCTTATGGGCCAAATTCTTGCCGGTAATACACATGTAGTATGCATACCAGAAAACCTGTATGTAGCAGTGGGAGAGAATGTTGGAGGTTGCCTGCCTCTGTGCAGGCTCCTCCCCAAAATTATAGAGACCTCTCAGCATGTCTGTAACTGAAATAGTGTATATGTGGGCATGAGTATAACAGGGCTTGGCTATGGGGAAGCTAGCATCAACCATATGTATTTGTGTAACCATATGTATTTGTGTGCCCATATGTATCAACACAGACCAGTGCAACCATGCCATGAAAAACTCTACTCTCAGCAGGAAAGAACTGTAGTCACAACTGGTAGAATATGGTTCATATTAGTGACACTTTTGCAGCATATTTGTGTTCATTAAGACTTTGTCTATTTTAGGAAAATTGCTATCAATTGTTCTGTACAGTTATTTTTTCCACTGAGTCTTCTGGGTTTACATGACATGGCTGTCAAAATGCCTGTGCCCAGTCTACAACACAATTTACATGGCTAGAAGCACCAGGGAAACTATACAGATGCAGGAAAATGGCTCAGAAATGTTAGTGTATATGCACTGTTAGAGGTCAGTTTCATCACATTAGCCTGAATTTGGCATGCTCAATGTGTTTATTTGGACGTTTATTCATGTTAGAAACACATGGCTATATGAAATAGTTATAACAAGACAGGCAATATGGTCCATAATGAATAAGCAGGAGACACAGAATTTATTCTTGGTTTTGTCATTGATCTGCTCTGTAACCTTGGGCAAGTCACTTCACTTCTCTGTGCCTCTGTTTTCTCTCCCACCCTTCCTCTGTCTTGCTTACTTGGACTGTAAACTCACCTGGGCAAAGACTGTCTCTGTTTATACAGCGCCCAGCCTAATGGAATCCTGATCTTGGTTGGGGCCTCTAGGCCCTACTCTAATACCAATAAATTATTATTACTATTATTATTAATAACACCTGAAATACTTGTTTGTTATAATGACTCCAGCGTGCTGTAAAAATAAAAACATACATTTTGGGAACACAGGAGTTGCTGCACTTCATGGTCCATTCAGCCGAGATTCCTGTGTTTGACAGTAGCCAGTGCCAACTGTTTCAGAGGAAAATGCATTAAACCCTGCATGAAGTAGTAATGGGATAACCTCTACCCGGTTGAGAAGAAGCTTATCCTGTGGGCAGGTTATCTTTATACATTGGAGCATAAGAATTTACATCCCTTCCAAATTTATTGTAATTCTGGGTGTGTTCTTTCACAAGTCACTGGTGGAGCTCTGGCTCAAATTGTTTATGCAGGGACTGAGTTTTTTGTAGTCTATCCAAGGCATCATAGAAGGACCACTTCTCAGGAGTGAATCCTATATCTACAGAGCACTGACTGTGTTAACAAAGGCCTTAGTTTCAGAGTGTTTGATTATGGTAATTGGTTTTAAAATAAAAAGACTAAAGGGAACATCTGAATTCTCCCTTGTAAAAACACACTACAGTATTCTACAGTAACTTCCCCAAGTTCTGCAGCAGTATTATGGTGCAATGCAGGAGTCTGGACAATTACTACTGTAGATTATGGCAGTACAGTACTTTTTATTATATGGGATATTATCTTTGTGAATGGAGATGGGACCTCAACCAAAATCCTCAGGGCAAGCATCCTCGTTCCAAAAGGTGACCTGTGGCTCTGCACTTCATGACTGGCTCTATTTAAAATAGGCAAAACTGAAAGTTCATGCATGGAGGGGGGGTGCATATTTTGTGGCTAGGGTCCCTATGGAGTGGTGACTGTAGGGGCAAAAGAGGGTGCCCCGTGAAGGTACTGTTCCCGTGCAGTTTTGGAGAGGAAAAGCCCTGTGCTACATGTCAGCTGAGGATGGGGGGGCGGAGGGTCAGGTTTGGCCTGAACTGTGCTCCTCCGCTGGGCTCTCTCTGGGGGCCTGTGTGCTGAGGCCGGGGGTGGGGGTTGCACACCAAAGGCAGGGCGGTTTGCTGGGCCTCAGGCCCCCCACACCTTGCTCAGCCTTGGGCATTGTTTGCACACCTCGTCCCTTCTGCTTCCGGAGGCAGCGCCGGGGATGATTTGCTGCAGATGACATCAGCTGTGGATGCTGGAACAGCGGCAGCAGCAACGCGCCGGGATGTGCCGGGTCCCCCCCTCCTCCCCGGGTCCCAGCCCTGCACCGTCTCGGTATAAAAGCGCCGCCGCCTCCCCGCCCGCCCTCACTCGCCTGCTGCCCGCAGCCCGGCACCACTCGGCAGCTCCGCGCCGAGGAGGGAGGCACCGCTGGAGATAATCCTTTCCCTCCCTCCCTCCCACCCCGAGCAGCAGCAAGAGGAGGAGAGGGGCTGGCAGGATGGCGACCGTGGTGGTGGAAGCGGACCCGGACCCGTCTTGTAGCATCCCCAACCCCGCGTCCCCCTCGCCCAGCCTCTCGCACCGCTTCCTCGACAGCAAATTCTACCTGCTGGTGGTCATCGGCGAGCTCGTGACCGAGGAGCACCTGAAGCGAGCCATCGGCAACATCGAGCGAGGTAAGCTGCCCGGCCCGCCCCCGAAAACAGCCCTGCTGCTGCGGGTGGGAGGCACGGGGACAACCACAGGTTGCACAGAAGTCCTTGCTGTTGTCTCCTCTCCCCCTTTTATCGGCCATAAATGCCCCCGGCTCGGCACCCGCCCTTGGCTCCTCACCGCCTGCCACGAGCGGGGCTGCAGCTCGCAGCGTCCGGCGCCAGGAGTCAAGATGTTGCCTTCATTAACCCACAAGGAAAAAAGAATCTGATGCAACCACTCCCTTTGCTCGGAGGGGGAAAATCCTCTGCTCCGAGCTGCAGCGCAGCGCCAACAGTTGGCAACGGGGCTAGCCCAGCCCAACCCAGACAGGCTTCAGCCTCCTCGGCTGGCTGACACGCGCCTTGCAGGGGTCGGGAGGGTAGCCTGGGTTGGAACCGGCGGAGGGATGCAGCTGTGGTTCCTGAAGCGGTTTTGGTGGTTCAGTTTGGCGCATGGGAGGGAGAATTTTCCTCTTAGCTCAAGGAGCGCCCCACCTTGCGTGTCTTCATTGCCCTTTTTACCATTTCAGAAGGAAAACTGGGGAAAGCCAAACAGAAATCTCTGCCTGCTGGAGAGGGGGCTTCTTATTTTCTGCCCTTTTCCTTTACCCCCCTCGGACCTACAGCCTCCTAGGTGTCACTCCTAGGTGTCTATCGAGAATGTGCAGACATAAAGGACGGGGGACAAAGACTGCAGGAATCTGATCTTTGTGTCCAAGCCAATGTTAATCTAGTAGTTTAGGTGCAGTATCATGAGACATACATGGCTATTAAATCCATAAAGCAGCAACAGCAGCAGCGATGAAGGAGGAGACTCCTTCTATATCGCATTGGCTTCCCTCACACAAAGATCTGCAGTTGTTGGTTTTTGCTGCACCCACGTAGCCTGGCTGAGACATAAGGAAGGAGAAGGTGAACGGGTGAGACAACAGACCTCTCCCTCCACTGCAACTGATCTGGGCCCTCCCCAACTATTCTTGCTTCTCTGTGTCCCCCCGCCATTGTTACTGCGCTGTGCTAGTGGTTTTTTCTGCAGAGGTCGTTCCGGTCTTCTGCAGCAGCAGTAATGCCTCCCTCGCTTTCTCTATTCCCCTCTTGGTGCTGCTGGAGTCTGTCTGCCCAGAGATACCGGCTCGTGGGCGTGGTGCAGTCCGCACTGCGGTCCCTATGGCAGCCCATAGCGGACAAAGGGCGTTCACATAGCCAAGAAAAAATACATTTTAAACAGTTATTTTTAAAAAAACAAACTGCATTTCCTTACTGCAAAATAAAATCCAAGGGATTTGGGGAGTCGTAGTTCTGAATAGCAAGGAACCCCTGAGCAGGATCTCAGCTGCTTCTATTGTTTCTAACTTTTAGCAATAAGAATTTTTTTTGCTTTAGAGAATTTTACAGAAATAGATTTTATAGAAGAAAAACAACAAAGATTTAAGTGATTAAAATGTAAATATCTGAACATTCACTCTCATAATCCTTACATTATCCAGCTACAGGCTGCTGCTATGACTCAGAGTATTTTTGCTATATATATTTTTTTAAAAGTCACAGCTCCATCAAAATATAAGTGAAAATCACTATTTTCTTAATCAGTCCTTGAGATTGTTTCTAAATAATAGATTTCAGTGAATTGGAAAATGCTGTGATTGCACAATATTGATATGCAGTACAAATAAAATCATTACTAGATGCATAGTTTATTAAGCTACATTACCAATGTTTTTGTAACAAATGTGATTTGTTTTATTTTTTGGGCTGATGAGGGTAGAGATTTCAGAAAATGTCCATTGTCAGAGAGAGATCTTTAAACAGTGAATTGGTTACCGTTCCTGGTTTATAGGTGTGGTTCAGCAGTCCCAATAGGACTTCAATTGTCTCTTCCTATTGTTGCTTCAAAACCCACCATCTGTTTTACTTCATTATTTTTTTCCAAATTTATTTTTTACTCCTTTCTGATTAAGGATTAGCTAATCACAGCTAACCACCTTTTAAAATGACCTTTTTTATAGTTATAGCTGCCATTGTCTTCTAGTGAAAACTGCTAATGCTGTTGCTCTGCTCTGTAATTTAGAGTGACTTGGTCATTGTATTTTCCTAATTTTACCCAAGTTTTGATCGAGTTAAAGCTGCATTGGCTGCATTTTTAAATAAAATTATTAATAATTAATAGAGCAAACGGATGTGTCTTCTGCCCTCAAGACGTCTGATGTCATCCTTCCTCAAGAAATCCTCTTCAGGCTCTTGAAGCTTCTGCTGTGTAATTCCTGCTGTACAGTTTCCATTGCTGCCACCTAAACTCACCAAGCATAGCAGCTTTTAAAATTTTAGATATTTATAAGCAACCCTGTGGGCTGTCTACTCAAACTGTTGGATTAGAAGTCCCCTCTCTCCTGCAGGTGGCAGATGATCTGATTAGGAATTCAACTACTGGAGATATCACTGATCTGATATTCAGCTGCTTTGTTCTGGATTAACACACTGGGGGAGTCTGTAGCTATATATTTATGGAGTAAATATGGGCTTGATGAACCTCTTCTTTTCTGAGGAAAGCTCATTACTATCTGGAAAAAATAGTCCATTCCAAAACCATCCATTCTCAACAAGGCCTTCAAGAGTTCAGCGTCCCTGTTAACTCTTCTTCTTTGCTGTCTTATCTGGCATGTCTTTTGAGCATCATCATTGAAGATTGTGGATTCTTCTACAGTACTGAAGAGAAACAGAATCAGAGAAGATATTATCTGATAATTTACATCAGTGGTTTGGTCTTACGCAGCCTGGATGATTGCAGATTTAGTTGCCTTAAATTTTATGAAGAGAGGGTTTCTTGTTTTGAGTTTGCCAACTGTATTTTTAAATTCTGAAATATCTCTTTCTGTATAACTACTTGTTTTGAAATGGCAGTCTTCTAGTGGTCTAGGGTTGCCTTCTGATGTGTCAAAAATGGCTTCAAGATCTATCCACAGACTAAGGCTTGTGGGTGTGCCCATTCTGCTGTATAATTAGTCCAGGGGCTAGCGGCATCTGTATTCCTAATATCCCGGAAAGAAGTAATGATCCTAGTTCCATTGTACTTCCACTGACTGCATGCATAACAATACATATATTTATCTTTAAATTGTCCATGGTTTATAGTTCGAGATTTATCTCCATCTCACTTAAACCTGATATTATCACTTTTACATTTGAAATATGGTGTTTATATCAGAAATGCTGAATCATGGACCTTCAAGTACAGAAAATGCTCTGTAAGATAAAGAAAATAATTACATATCATTTTAAGCTTATTTTCTTGAATCTTCTGTTTTGCACATTGACAGGCTGAGCGATCTGGCTCTGTTCCAGTATTGTATTGTAGAATCTCAATCTAGGCATAAATCTGCACTCTATACATTTGCATCAAAAGGATGTCCATGTACCGAATGATGGCAGGACAGACACTATGTACCTACAACATCACTGAATCAACGTCTGTGTTGCTTTAATAGGTCTACCAAATGCCTGTAGTCTATCCCTAAACAACACCATTGCTCATCATTCAGGGTTTGCTATTATAGGTCAATGTTGTCTGGAGCTTGCCTGAGTTTAGAACTTGTTTAATCACCATTGTTTAGCTTCATGATCTATGGTCAGTGTACATTTACAAAAAGCATTTCTCTGGTGTGCTACTTATCTGGATGATGTTTGATGCTGGGTATAATATCTTTAAGATTATTCTTGATTTGAAGTATTTGACACATGGAAATAATTAAATATGAACACTGTTACTGTGGTGTATTTAATTCCCAAATTCACTCACCAAAAAATGCACTGCATGACCGAGAAGTTTCTAGCAAATGAAGATAGGAAGACTCCTAGAAGAGGGTGACCTCTGGTGCCTACATACAAAGATGTTACAATTCAAGTAGCGAGAGAGTCCCTCTATAGTTCAACTAAGTAATTTAGTTAGGGAATTATTTTAATAAACTATTATGAAATGTATGGAAAATTGTATATTTCTAAAACTTATCTTTTAAAAATTGTTTAAAAATTTCAGTTAATTAATAAAGTGACATACCCCAATATCAGGCACATTGATAGTCTGGCTGAAAAGTTATCATAAAGACACTTATGAAAAATCCTCAAAAGTAGCTACTCTCTATGTGCCTTGTGGACCTGCTGCAGAATGAACATTCCTATTATGTCATTGGTGGCACAAAGTAGCTTTTGGATCAAAATAGCAAGCTAAGAGTTAAATCATCTCCTCCCCTGCAAAATCACATGGAAATGGGAGAAATAAACCTGTATTTCAACAGATTTGAAGCTGCCAAAAGCATTAGATGGATTTTCTCTCTATAGCAAAGGCCTCTGGAGTGGGCAGGGGGCAAGGCTCTTGAAATGCAGATCCTCAAACTTGTATGGGGAATCCAGTCATCAAACCTATTGATCTCAGGCCAACCATGCAGAGTGCTGAACTGTCTCTGTGACTTCTCTTTCTTTTCATCCCTACCATCCAGTGTGCCTCCCCAAGGAGTCAAGCTAGGACTAGTTTTTTTTTTTTTTTCTTTCCCCTTGAGGGAGAAGAAAGTGGGAAATAGTGCTGCTAGTTTGAGCATTAACTCCTAAGTCATGTTGGAATTTCCAGAGGAAATGCCAAGGGATGGTACCATATTGAGTGGCTGCCCTCACCCTTACTCTATCTCCTCCAACTGGATCCTCCCTCCCCAAATACTGCAGAGCCCCAACTCCACAGTTGCATGACAGGACATGTACAGAAAAGAAGGAAAAGCCAGAGAGACAAGTCAGCTTATGGGAATGGGAAGAGGCAGATACCATTATAGGCTCTGCTGCTTTCCCTCTGCCCATCCACTTGCCATCCAGCTTGGCTAGTTTGTGCTTGTCTAATCACCACATCCCAGCAGAAGAGGATGAACATTTACATTTATTTTCAGAGTGGTGTGAGTGCCTGTACCTTATTGGAGAATAACTGCCTGCACACTTTTTCACTTTTTAAAAAATAAAGAATTTTTGAGTTGTAGAAAAATACAAAACATTCCAGACCATTTCATTCATTTCATATTTGGTTTTCTCATTCCTGTGATATTTAAACTGGTAACTTTATTCCCCCCTCCCAACTATAATCTTTTAAAAATATTTATTATAGAAACATAAGTTTCAGTGCCTTACATGTGTCAAGAATCTCCCTCTTTAAATAATTGAGAAAAGAAACTGGACAGCAAAGTAGTAGTACTGTTTCCAAGTTAAATTAAATTTAAGAGAGGAGATCAAGTAGTATATTTTATGTTTCAGAGAGACAGAATTTTGACACTTTTTGAACAAAGGGAATAAAGTAACAATTTATATTTTCACTTTAAGTGAGATGGCTCATTGCTAGCATAACAGCTCTTCATTAAGAGATGTGCCAATTTAATACTTAAAGTATTGGGACTATAATAAATGTAAGCTGATGTCATTTTTTCTCTCATGGAAGCAAACACAATGATCTTGTAATGTGTCTAAAATATTCCCCTGAATAATTTAGTTTTATGCAATTCAGTAGCTAATGATCAGTAAAAACTATGTATTATTATGTTGCAAGTCAGTTTGGGGGCATATAATATCAATAAATATGTCATGATGCTGCAGAATCAACAAGCAATTCTCAGATTGCAGGAGCCACCACTTTTTAGCACCAATGAACTGACTTCCCCTCATTTCTCACTGACCACTGTCTTCAATGGTGTCGGAATGTTCAGTATCATACAAGATTGAGCTATACAGTGAGTGCAAATGAACAAAATAGCTGTCAAATGTGTGGATATGAGAGAGAGAAAGGATGGGACATAGGCAGGCTTTGGAATGGAGAAATATTTAACTCTGATGAATGAGAATCCAAAATATTCAGTTGAAAACTTTCAGACCACACATGTTAAATATGAATACATATTGTGTTTTGACTTGTAGGAATCCGATCATGGGACACAAATCTGATTGAATGCAACTTAGACCAAGAACTGAAACTTTTTGTGTCTCGCCATTCAGCTCGGTTTTCTCCTGAAGTTCGAGGTAAGTGTTCTTTTTAGTTTTGACCAGTGTTTGGCATAGCTTAAAAAAAAAAAAAGTAACCAAAAAACACCCCAAATCTCCAAAACGAAAAAACTACTGCATAACTCAGCTTAGTTTTTAGTCTCTGACACAGTATGATTTTCTCTATTTAAAGAAAAAGCTTCAGACATTATATTCTTTTGTCAAAATATTCAAATATCTGATGTAATATATTTGATAGTACTTTGTAAGGTAAGCCAACTAAAACCTGTGCTTTAGTTATGTTGCATGTTCAACGCTATGTTCAACTTCATTCCATATTGATATTTGGGTGCTACTAAAGTTTAGGCAATACTCATTATTTGAATGAGTGGTTGTTTTCCTTAAGGTAAAGTGACAGATAAACAGCTCTGGAGACTGGAGGTCTTTTATCAGAATAGGCACAGCACAATCCCAACAATGTGTCTTGATCCTGAATTGGATGGACTACTTCTAGAGAGGGAGGAGGGGTGGTTCATTCTCTAAAATCGTTCACTCATGGTTCTCTCTGAGAGTAAGTCTGTAACAAAAGGTGGAGGTTTGTGTCATGGAAATGTGTTCACAAGAAACTGGATTTAGCCTATCAACTCCTGCTGAACAGGTCACCAAAGAGCTATTAAAAGGTAGTAACTTTTGGTCACTACTTACTTGGGCTGGAATTGAACTGATAACTGAAAGATGAAAAACTCTGTAGCCCTGTAACAGTTCTCTGCCCCATCCATTTCCTTACTTATGGCACATTTTGGGAAAGAAAGAGTAAGAAGTTTTTGCTTTCTCATGAAGTTCAAGTATTTCTTTGCATCAGAGCAGGCTCTGTTCAGCAAATTACTATCTTGGGGCACTTACTTTAAACAAGGTTACACCCCATCCCTCAGTTAATGAAAAGGGTTTTCAGCTGCCAGAAACCACAGATCCCCTGAGATCTACATAAAACTCAGGGGAATCCAGTAGAAGACATGTGCCTCAGCACCAGTTCCACAGAATGGAATATTGTAATTTAAAGATTAATACAATTTTCAGCCGATTCCCCATAGTTGGTTGGGGAGGGGGAGAGGGCCCGGCTCCCCTTTAATCTCAAGTCCACCCCTTCTTCACACAGCACCTCAAACTGTTTTGGAGGGCCTTCTGTGGCATTTAGGTATGATGGAGGGGCACTGCTACAGAAATGACCCCTGACCACCCCTTTGTTATACAGAGAGGGAGGACTATATATGGACGTGCAGGGGAATGCATGTGATCTGGCTTACTTTGGGATTCATTGTTCAGTCAAGTCAATTTCTTTTCCCTCTACAAGTCAGTTTTTTCTTTTCCCCTATTTTGACTACACTATGACTACACCTGAACTGCTAATTTTGCAGTATGATAAAGCCCTTCAGAATTGGTATAATCCCTGTTCTGTGAACATGGCTTGTATAGTGTTGTGTCTGAGTGGCTCAGATAGAATTTTCCACTCCCGTGCTTTGAATGGTTGAGGGAATACTTTTCTTCCACTTTCATGGGAACTGTGGACTTTTATGGGAGGCATGAAACCTAAATCTTCTCTTCTGACTTCTCGGAAAGCCTGCTTTTCATATGAGGATTTGTTCCAATAAAAATTAATTTTACAGTTTGTTGTGAATCATACAGAATTAACTTCTGTCATTTCATGGGAATCTGATGATTGGTAAGTTTTCTAACTTTTTTTTTTTTTAAAAACAAATCTTGAGTTTAGGCATGTGCACAATCAACCTTAGATGTTAATTAATACTATACAGTCTTCTCAAAGGAATGTAGGTTGTTTTCACTGGTGAAATATTTGGGATGTAAGTGTAACAACTAATGCAGCATAATATTGACTAAATAACATTAAAATTACTGGTCATGAGCATGGAGGGATGGTTATGAAATGCTGCTACTGCAGATTCCTAGAATCAGTATCACAAATTGTAACAAAGAGATTCTGATGATTCTTGTCTTGCAGTATTCACTCTGTCATCTTGGATAACACACTGGAGCTTTTTCTATAACTTCGTGCAGTATTAGTTACAACAGCATTTGTCTCTAATAAACAGACTGGTGACCAAATGTGCATAGACTTTGCCAGATTTAGAAAACCAAAATTTTTTTGACTTTTCCCCTTGGCCTGTGAAACAGCAGAACAAATTCAAAAAAATATGAACGTCTAGGTCCTGGTCTTGCCATCGTTGACTTTCATGGAAGCGGGATCAAATCCAAAGTACATATCTTGCAATTTGGTTTAAATTCATTGATCATGAACCAAATTCAGCTGCTTAGTCACACAAGTTTCCCTTTTGTTGCTTTGAGAGTACTTAGATGAGTAAGACTAGCAGGATTTGACCCTGAGGGTGGAACTATACATTACACCTAAATTTAATTTGTAAATGTCTAATTTAAGATTTCAGCTAAAAAATTCTATGCCTTTATTTTAGCAGAAACATGACCGTGCATTTCAGATTTTCAGCAAGTGCAGTTAAATGGCTTAACTTGGGACATTATTTTTTGATAGGTTTACATGAATTAAAACCAAGCAAATCCTCTGATATCATTTAAATAAAAGAAATAAGATTATACACTCTATTTTTCAATGGAAAGATTATAAAATCATCTAGGAAATATTCTCTAGGAATTGTATTTTTAGCTGCCTTTTTTGTCTAGACAGCCTGTTTAGTCTGTCATTGTGTAGAATTACAGCTTAATTGTATGTGACTTGAATTCATCACCATCTCTATGACAAACAGTATAAATGTGTATTCTAGCATTGCTCAGTCTTTAAACAATAAGACACAAAAATCTATGTTCAAAGGCATTAAAGAATCTGTCTTAAACCTGAAAAAGTGAGGAAATTCAGAAGTGAAGCTGGCACTCTAGGTCAAATTCTACCCTCAGATGCTTGTATAAGACTCCCATTGATCTCAGTGAGATCCCGCTTCACAGAACTGACGGCAAAATATTGGTCTCTATCCTCAGTGCCTTGGTACTGAACCCATGTGAGACTCCATTGTGCTTTCCATTTTGTTCCATAAAAAGGAAGCCTTTTTTGGAGCCCTTTTTGCATAAAATGTCAAAGTAACTGATTTCTGTTGAAATTTCTGAGCCTGGATTGAAATTTAAATTAACATTAATTTCACAACAGAGTTAACATTTTGTCTTAAGTGCAAAACCGAATAAATTTCTCCTCATCTTGAAAAATCCAGGTAGCTAAGACCCATGTTCAGTAAAACAAATATACAATAGTCATCATGGGGAAAAAAAAAAATCAACCTGATGAGATTCCAGTAGGGCCCATCATATGTAAGATGGGGGTATAGTTAAATAACAAATGTCACCCTTAATTTTGAAATTCCCTGCTTTTGCCTGTTTAAAACCAAGCCCTTAGTGTGATCCAAACATAAAACCAAATAAACTTTTTGGGGTAGGCACTGTCTTTACTAATGTTTGCATAGAGCTTAGCATAATGGGGTCCTCCACCTGGTGGAGGCCCTCTAAGTGCTACCACAATATAAATGTGTAACAATAATTTTGTGCAGTCCCTGCATGGCTGCACAGTGACAGAGGCAAGAGAAATAAGTTTCCCCACATCTTTCACAGCAATTCAAGGGCTACGCAAAGCAACAATGCAAACAGGGTATGTTACTCCAAAAGAGGGTATGACGGAGGTGGGGTCACACTCATAAGGTGCAAGGAGAGGCACTGAAGAGAATATGCCTCTCCTGAGCATCCTTACTTTTTACATTTGTATATCTGAGGAATGAGTTAATTTGAGGCCTAATTTTGCTCCCACTGCAGTGCATAACAAAACTCCCATTGATATCAATGGGAGTAGAATTAAGTCTCAACATAGTTTCTTAAATGTTATAAAAGAATAAATTCACTTGCTGGTGTTCTGTATGCTCAGGTACAGCCAGAATAGTACTTATAAAGACAATATATCATGCCCTCAAAATTGAGGTTTAGAATGGAAATGCTAACAGGCCCTTTCCTATGGCTTGTACAGTAGCTGAGTTAGCAGGCTTCTTAATACAAAAATCTTGCACTGATGTCAGGTCGTGATGAAAAATAAATAGCAAAGCTAATAAAATGGTTGCCAAGACAACAAGGAACACTACTTAAAATGAATACTCCAGTGCTTACTTCTTTGTTTTCTCCATCATGAACTGATGATAATTTCCCTCGTATTTTGAAGTAAACTTCACAAGAAGAAAAAAATCTCTCTCACCCCCACCCCCATCCCCACACACATGCAACAATTTGTGCCTCATGCTGAGATGAGGGTGGAAAACTACTGACTGGTGTTTTATTTTAAAATGGCGCTACTTTTAAACAATTTGTTAGTTCTTTTTAAATTAAAATTTATTTTGCAAGTGCATAATAGGTGAAATTCATCTTACACAAAACCAGAGTAAATAGGCTTTGTGTAGGGAATCAGTGTGGGATGAGTGTGATGGAATATATTCTCCTTCATTAGTCAGGCCCTCCACAGATGTTCTTCTGCCCCTCTCTGCCTCCTACACAGAGGCTTCCAGCCACTGGATCAGTGTGGATTCTAGGTCTTGTCCAAATAAAATCCATTTTAGCTAAACCAGCAAGGTTTGTGTGTAGACCAGTTCCTATTGTCTCCTTTCCTAGTTTGCCCCAAATGAACATGTCTTTGCCTATTCAGTACCAGGCAGGAGCTCACTGATGTGGAGAGGAAGTGGAGGCCCTGTTGGTGGCTATTTCATCCATATCTCCACCTACATCTTCAGACTTAAACAGTGAGGAGGGCTTGCTTTGGGCCTTCTGTAGTAGGGTGAATTCTACCCAAAATGCATTGTTTCTGTGACGGAGAAATTATTTGAATAGATTATTTAGAAATAGAATATTTTGAATAGCACATTTAGAAATAGAAAGACTAAAAGGTGATGTATCAGTTTAGTTTGCAGGTTCTCAGTGTGGTGGTTGTGAGTCCCAGTTAACTGACAAACATGTCCAGGGTGGGTTATCACCTTCCCTGCTGGTCCTGTCCTGGTTTTTTAATTCCTTCTTTCTCCTTTGTCTTTGTGGAGAAGTGTGTACACATACAAAATACGTAGCTATAGAGAGACATGCAACTACATGCATGCCAATTTGAATTCATCTGCTTTGTTTTAATCTGTATTACTTTCGTAAGATGTTTGAAGAAACTTTCTTGAAGCAGATGTTGCTGCATAGGCATTGCTTGCACCACACTTTTAAATATAAACTTTCTGCTAAATGCCGTCTTGTAATACAACATGGCATAAATGCTTAATCAATAAAGGTCGCTTTCAGAGATGTGCAGCTTTTCTTGTGTTAAAATACCCACAACATACCATACACACCTTTTTATTATTAATTATACTTGTTGAGTTGTTTCATATAAACCTCAGTGCCGTCTGACTGAATACTATGTGTAGATTTTTAATTAAAATGACATAAGCACCTTTATTTGTCTTGTAATGGAGAATTTGTGCATTGCATTTTAGCCATTATTACTTCTATAGAAATATGTGACTTTATGTGAGAAATACAGTACTGACTCTCTTTATGTTAAATAAATCTCCAATACTGAGACCATATCTATGTTAGACAGAAATACAATGGGTCAGATCCTCAGCTAGTGTAAATAGTGTAGCGCCCACTGACTTAATTGGAGCTATGCCAATTTATACCAGTTTAGAATCTGTTCTAATGCATTGTAAGATCAGATCCCCAAAATTACTGATAAAATGTGGTTATAAAGTTGTTTTTTAACTCTACTTTCAGCAAAGTTTATTTTTTTTAAAGTTAAAATATCCTGGCCTACATTTGGATCTCATTTACACCAGCATAAATAAGAGTAACTGGGATCATCATCTGGCACCAGGTGTGTCTATACTGCAATATCTGGCTAGTATATTGTGTTCTATGCAGAGAAATGGAGAGCACTGTCAATGCCTAAGCACTGAGCAACGTCTCTAAACACTTAGATACATTCATCTTCAAAACGCAAGTAATCTGGCATGTTAACAAGCTCAGGGCTAGTCTATAAATATGATTCTCAACCTAGTAGAGACTTCTGTACCTTGAATAACTATCTGGGGAGAATCTGATTAGCTTGGAATATATTTGGAGAGTTTAGTTCCAGTTGGCTAAAAGATTTGTTTTTGTGCTATAAAGTGGTTGCTACTTGGAAGAAAGAAAATGGAGGCAGAGAGAGCTCGAGTGGAGAATTAAGCTGATTCATGCTGCTGGATCTGTGATTGGTGTTCCCTGTAGGGGTGTTGCTGCTAGCAACTTCACAGTAGAGTCACTGTCTCTCACTACAGAGTAGCGCTGAGGTAGGGGATTGCAGACGGCTTAGACGAAGGTGAAAAAGGATCCCTGAGATGGTGCTCACTCAGGAAATAAATGCCATGATTTCAGAAAGTATAATTAGCTTTATTTTGTAGTGTACAAAGATTTCCATAGATCAGTAAAGGATTACAAGTAAAATACCTAATATGTCTGGCTACAGGAATAGATATGAATTACTTAATCTCTTCCTTTTAGTGGTAATCAAAATTCCAGAAGTGTGCTACTAAGGGATTTTATTTGTTCAGTGAGTCAGTTGTTGCACTGACGTGACAATCATTCTTGAATAACTTGACACTTCTGTTTTTTTTTAGGAATGATCTCAAAGACAATTAACATGAATTTACATTACTGCTAAAACACCAGTACATGCTGATATTAAGCTGCTAAAGTGAATCAGCAATAGTACCGAGAAGTTTATTTTTAAATGCTTTGCATCACAAGTAGATAAAATTAGCATGTTATTATAGAACTCTCCAGTTTCCATAGCAAATGGTCTTGGCTTGTATGTGGAGGGTGGGCAGCAGTGAAGGGTTAGGTGAGCCTTAACTGAGAATTTCCTTTTAGATCAGCGGTTCTCAAACTGTGGGTTGCAACCCCATTTTAATGGGGTCGCCAGGGCTGACTTAGACTTGCTGGGCCCAGGGCTGAAGCCTGAGCCCCACTGTCGGGGGCCAAAGCTGAAGCCAAAGCCCAAGGGCTTTAGCCCTGTGTGGCGGGGCTCAGGTTACAGGTCCCCTACCTGGGGCTGAAGCCCTTGGGCTTCGGCTTTGCCCCCGGCGCCCCCAGACCTCCACCTGGGGCAGTGGGGCTCGGACAGGCTCAGGCTTCGGCCGCCCCCTCCTGGAGTTGTGTAGTAATTTTTGTTGTCAGAAGGGGGTCACGGTGCAATGAAGTTTGAGAACTGCTGTTTTAGATCATTTAAATTCCCAATGTTAATATTTTTGTTGGAGGTTTTTGTTGTTGCTTTTGGAGGAGACGTGAACAATCTTAGCTGTGCATTCCCAAGATTTTTGCTGAGGGAATACAGTATTACTTTCCATATTTCTCTTCATTCAGTTGCTTCTTTCTAGACTCTTGGTTGTTTTTGGTTGCCACCTTTATTATGACTCACATTGATCTTTGTTTCGGTATTCATTTCCAATGTCCTCTAATTATTGGCCTTTGTGCAGTGTTATTAGCACATGACCTTTGTCTGATTTTTCATGTCTTCCTTTCTGGAATTGTTTTAAGTCTGTAACTAGGCTGACACTGCCATTTGTTATCTGCTTTCTGGTTGTCATACCTAGACTTTCTCCATCTAATTTCACCTACAATTTATCAACCTTTTGATGAGTAAGTTGCTGGGAAAGACTGAGCTGAATATTAATGGTTTCTGTTCAGTATCTATAATGATAAAGGGCTTGATCCAAAGTCCATTGAAATAAATGGAAAGATTCCCATTGGCTTTAATGGGCTTTGGATCAGGCCCTAACGGTGCAGAATTATTATAGACCAGTGGTCTCTCCAACATTTTCATTTTATGCACAAGATCACTTTTTGAATTTAAGTGCAACCCAGGATCTACCCGTTCCGCTCACTCCATCCCTCCCTCCTTCCGTCACTCCCTCCCTCACTCACTTTCACTGGGCTGGGATGAGGTTGGGTTTGGGGAGGGGGTGTGGGCTCTGGGGAGGGGCTGAGGGGTTCAGAGTGTGGGAGGGGGCTCTGGGCTGAGCCTGGGGTAAGGGGTTGGGGTGCTGGAGCGGGGAGGGGTGCAAGCTCTGGGAGGGAGTTTGGGTGCAGGCTGGGGCAGAGTGTTCGGGTGCGGGCTCCGGGGGTCAGGGTGCGGGAGGGGGTTTGGGGTGTTGGCTCTGGGAAGGGGCTCAGGGCTGTGGTAGAGGCTTGGGGTGCAGGAGGGGGTATGGGGTCCTGGCTCCGGGAGAGGGCTCAGGGCTGTGGATTGGAGTGTGGGCTCCCATCGGGCGGCACTTACCTCAGGTGGCTCCCGGTCAGTGGCGCAGCGGGGCTAAGGCAGGCTCCCTGCCTGCCCTGGCCCCATGCCACTCCTGAAAGTGGCCAGCATGCCCCCGCGCTGCTCCTGTCTACCAGCACCTCTTCCACCACCACCCTCCCTCCCCAAAGCTCCCATTGGCCACACTCCCCGTTCCTGGCCAATGGGGGCTGCGGGGGCGGTGCTTTCAGGCAGGAGCAGTGTGCGGCGACCCCTGACCCCCGCCAGGGGCCGCGGGGGCATGCTGGCTGCTTCCAGGAGTTGCATGGGGCTGGGGCAGGCAGGGAGCGTGCGTTAGCCCCACTGCACCGCCGGACTTTTAGTGGCCGGAGATCAAGATCGACTGGCAGAGGCTCCAGGATCGACCAGTCGATCTTGATCTACAGGTTGGTGACCACTGTTATAAACCAAATATTTTCTACCATTTTTAGGGGTAAAATAAGTGCTTGATCTCATGACTACCTGAAAGGAGGGGGAAAAGGAAATTATATTTCCCTATTATTGAAATGAAATGACACTTCGTTTCCAGTGAAAAACCTTCCTATGTATGTACAATAGTATGAAGAGAGCCAAATCTGCTACCATTGTAGTCAATAGGAGTTTTTCCATTGACTTCAGTAGGAGCAGGCGCAGAACCTATGTGGCTGTTAACTGTACAGGCAGAACTGGTATAGTTAGTTATGCGCAATGTTGACAACTCTCTCAAATTCATTGAGAGAAATGCAGTTTTGGCTGCTGCTGTTTTCAGTCTTGCAATGATGTGAAAAGCTCCAGCCATCATATAATTTTGTGGAGGCAAAATCAGACAGAGCCTCCAGTGCCCTGTAGACTAGAGGAGGATGCACTAAACTGCAGGCCCATCAAGAGACTGTTGTTAATATTTCTGTGCACTTCGCAGACCTTATTATGAGCCAAGGTCTCATGTTGCTACCTTAAGGGGTAACTACCATTCACCCATTTCCCTGGTCAGGATTTAGACAATATAAATTCAAGTAAAGCTGGGACTAGAACTCCGTTCTGTAAGGGTACATCCACAGCAAAAAACTCTGCGGCTGCAAATCTCAGAGCCTGGGCCAACTGATTTGGGCTCATACTACAGAGCTAAAAATAGCTGTGTAGACATTCCTGCTCTGGCTGGAGCCTGGGCTCTGAAATCCAGGGATCTCATGTCACAACTCATCACTATGCTTTGCACTAGGTCAGGGGTCAGCAACCTTTCAGAAGTGATGTGCCGAGTCTTCATTTATTCACCCTAATTTAAGGTTTCGCGTGCCAGTAATACATTTTAATGTTTTTAGAAGGTCTCTTTCTAGAAGTCTATAATATATAACTAAACTCTTATTGTATGTAAAGTAAATAAGGTTTTTAAAATGTTTAAGAAGCTTCATTTAAAATTAAATTAAAATGCAGAGCCCCCCGGACCGGTGACCAGGACCCGGGCAGTGTGAGTGCCACTGAAAATCAGCTTGCGTGCCGCCTTTGGCACCCGTGCCATAGGTTGCCTACCCCTGCACTAGGTTGAAAGCTTTTCAGGGCAGTGTGTCATGGGTGGTCTGACCTAATGGTTGGAGCAGGAGTTGGGAGTGAGGCTGGGTTATATACTAGTAGATCAGAGTCTGAGAGATGGCAGAGGGCAAACTGAGAGTCAGGTGTCAGGAGGCAGCAGGATCGGGTTACCGGGAGATCAGAGTCAGGCAATAAGAGCAGGTAGTGCAAGGGAAGGAGCTCTAAATAGGGGAAAGAAACTTCTTGTTCCTGAGCTTGGTTAAAATGCAAGCAGGGAAACCAATCAGGACCCACAGAATTCCGCTAGTCAGATCCCAGGACAGGAGTCCTCTGTCGGATTTCAGCTTCTAGTTCTGGCAACTTTTAGCAGGTCACTGTGTAACAGGTTGGAACTTACTGGCTCCTGATTTCCCTGTGGACCAAGATTTGAGAGCTGCAGACCCTGAAATATAGACCCTTTCTCTTTCTTACTGTGCTTGAACAGGATCTAGAACAAAGGACCCCAATCTTGGGGTCCTCTAGCAAGAGATCCTGCAGCAGAGGTTAAAATTGCCTCACACCCTTTAATTTAAGAGTTGCAACAATCTTAATTTTCACATCCATGGGGAGGGTGGGGGTGTTCAAAAAACAGAAGACAGACACAAAACCTCTGATTTAATCTTGTTTTAATTATAATTTTTTTTGAGGGGGGGTCTGACGCAAGTTATTTGAACTTTTGGGGTTGGCAATACTGGTGGTGTGAAAATTTGTCCCTGAGTAAAGCCTGACTATACAATATTTGTATAATACTATACCGTGCCCCAACCTGCCTGTTACTATCATCCCTTTCAATAGCCTCTGATTATAGTAGCTATGCTGCAAGCCCTCCTTTATGCATAGTAAGTGGATCTGTATAGTTCAGTGGTTCTCAAACTCTTGTACTGGTGACCCCTTTCACAGCCTCTGAGTGTGACCCCCTCCCCTTATAAATTAAAAACACTTTAAAATATATTTAACACCATTATAAATGCTGGAGGCAAAGTGGGGTTTGGGGTGGAGGCTGCCAGCTTGCGATCCCCCCCATGTAATTACCTTGTGACCCCCTCAGGGGTCTTGACCCCCAGTTTGAAAACCCGTAGTGGATCCAATGGCTGTATTCCCAGAGCTTCCCTGGTACAATCATAACTCCCCCCTCTGCATTTCAGCAGAGACCACATGGTCTCTCTGATTCTGGCAACTGCTTCACACCCCACCCACACAGAAGAACCATCTCAGTTTTACTGAATTTTTGGCATTCAGTAGCTTGCAGGATTCACACATTAGGAGCCAGCCGTCTGTTCTTATGCTGTGTAATTTTAGTGATATGTATCTGACCTGCTAAGTTATAAAAAAAAAAGTACTAATTGTCTGTTTTCTCCGTCTTTCTAATGGAGATAATTAGGTTGTATCCGACTAAAACTATATTCACTTTTTCAGTTGTTTGAAAGGTACATTAAAGAGAGAGGCTGTGTCCTCAAATGTGTCTGCAGACAGATTTAATACTTGTAGCAATCTACTAATCCAGTGGTGTTACTCATACTCATTTGTCTGGGTCTACTAAATTTTTTTAAGACATCATTACCACTCACCAGCTCAGATTCTGGAAGTTCATAGGAGTTAAAAGATTTTAAATATTCTTCAATACCTAATATGGATTTTGAACAATAAACACATTCTAAAAAAATTGTTTTAATTTTTTATTTGTATTTTTGCTAATGGTATTACTGAAGCTGACAATTAAACTAAAAATATTTTCCAGTCACTGTTGTTTAAAAAAAAAAAAAAACCTTTAAATATATATTTTTTTGCCATGGGCTCCAAGTCTACCTGCTGTATCTACTGAAAAAACAAATCTCTTATTTAAATGGAACACCAGGAAAAAATAGAGAAGTCATTCAAAAACAATCAAAATAGAGCCTGTGTAGTACTCATGTAACCCTTTAAAATTCTTAGTTGTGATTCTTTGATTCCTGTCTCTTTTGAGTTGAATCACAGCATGATCCCTCAATTGCATAAACATTTTGTGACTGCACCATTTGTATCCCCAAAGAATTTCTGGTGGGAATAGTTGCTCTGCACCTAACCATCTCCTCTCTCCATTAAACCCTGTAATTACAACAGGAATTACAATTTGTCTCCAGCTTCAGTGGGATAATGTCATTGCATGTCAAGTAGGGGATTATCATGTGGAAGGAGACCCTGCCGACATTTTCATTTTATGTTAAATAGGAGAATGTGGTTATATTCATCTATAAGAAGCAATTGTTGGCTTGCTGCAGTGGGGAAAAACCCATTTACTGGCTCTATTAGTAGGCGCATGTGCTCCATAACCCTTTACTATCAGTTACAGAGGATATGGGACAAAAGCATTTCTCTAAAATCTGTATTTCCATAAACAGCAACATAAACTTGCTCTTCAGTATGCTGAACAATATAGGCAAACATACACTGTAGCAATAGTTGCTTAATGAGGCCTGATTCTGATCTTACACTAATTTTACATTTGTGTAACTCTATTCGTGGCTTACACTGGAATAAATGAGAGCAGAATCTGGCCCACACATTGCTCTTGCAGCAAACCTGAAGGAAAATGTTCTGCAAGTGTTGGCAATTTCTTAATAGATCTCTACAGTTTTCCTATTTGCTATGTTGTACAACATGTTACAAATTTTTAGCTCTGGTCCTTTTATTTGAGTCCATTCCTTAGCTTTCATCTTTAGTCCTTCTGATGTCAGAGGAAACTTGTGTGGTACCTATAAAATAACCTGAATCCTCCAATTTTTTTTAGGCCTGCCTGAAACATCTGGTGCTAGAAATTTAATGGTATGGTGGAGGCATTTTCATTTTTAAAATTGAGACTCTTTTGCCTTGATTTTTTTTTTTAATAGCAAAAGACAGGGATTACTCTGATTTCTTTCTTCCATGGTAAAAGTGAAAGAAACGGAATGCTATTTCACTATGTGACCGTGTAGTCCAACATTACCCCCTTTCTTTCTCTTTAGTTATGTTGTCTTCTCTTTCCCCTCTCCCTTTTCAAAGTAGAAGGTTATGCTTGAAGGAGACACATTGGAGAATATGATGTACTAATGTTGGTGGGTTTGATACTGCTGTTACGTTTTCAAGAGTACAGTCTGACATGCACTTGTCTAAATTCCACCCATTGTTATTTTTCTCTCCTTATTTTATTCCTCCTTTATTCTTTTTTTATTTCAGAGGAAGGCTAAATGAGATGTCAGTGTCCAGTGGCACCTTGTCAAGCGCTTCCGCCATTGCTGCCACCCATAGAGCTGCACTATTGTTAGCAGTAATGAGAATTTTTTCTAAAAAGACCCCAGTGTACAAAAAGCCATAGTGAAGATTCTTTGGGCTTACATTGATCTTTTGCTGTGTTAATACCATTGTAATACAGCAATTATTGCCTGCCAGTTAGGTGTTAATCCACTTAGAGGGCACCACTTATCCTCTCCCCATCCTTTTCTGCTCTTGATGAGCAGAGAAAGAAAAAGTCAGTTTTGTCTATAATAGTGAAATTTTGAAAAATATCCCACCATTGCTATCACTGGTTCAGCTCCACCAGTGTTAGCAATTTGGGAGTCCTCATGTAGATGGGTCATTGACTGCTGCCATCATTTTAGGGCTGGTGTAATTAGATCTTTCCTGATCAGGTCAGATGGTACAGTGCTTAAAATTCATAGAACTACAATTCATAGAATATCAGGGTTGGAAGGGACCTCAGGAGGTCATCTAGTCCAACCCCCTGCTCAAAGCAGGACCAATCCCCAGAAAGATTTTTGCCCCATATCTCTAAATGGGCCCCCTCAAGGATTGAGCTTACAACCCTGGGTTTAGCAGGCCACTGCTCAAACCACTGAGTCATGATGGTGGTATGTTTACACTAGAGCTTCCAAAGCTATTAACACTGGTGCTGCTGAACTACTGTAGACAGGCTTTAGGAGGGAAGAGAAAAGAGAAACCCTTGGTTCCCAGTCTTGCTGCATCTATGCTAGTGGAGACTGAGAAGAAGTAAGCCCAATATTGCTGTAGGATTGAAGAGCTGTTTGTTTCCTACAGCTGTCCTGCAATGTGAGTGATTATATGTCCTTCATGAAGGTATTTACGGATACAAATGGCTTCTGAAACTGCTGGGTTCTTAGTGGCAGTGAGAAGGAGGGTCTCCTTTTCTCTGTAAAGGGTAAGCTCTTCAGAATAGAGATGATGACTTTTTTTGTGTTTGCTCTTCGCCATGTACATTGTGTATGCCATTGAAAACTACTATTGGTAATAAAGCTGCCCTCTTTATAATGAAATCCATGTTAGGGGAAATAAAATTCTTTGCTATAAGAGGATTATACCGTATTGTATGTCTTACGTATACAGCACGGTATCATACTGCTCCATCAAGTCCCTTCACTATTCCCGTCCTCTTCAGATTCAATCTCCTTAATGTCTGGTCCATTAGTTAGTCCGTACTTTTGCATTTGACCACAAAGAAGTGTTTATGTATATCCTTTATCTGCATTCAAACTCTAGCCTGTTTTCTCTCCATGGCACTACTCCTCCATGTTCCTTTCTTTTTCAGAAGATTTACGTGTTTAAGATGTGGAACAGATGGATCTATCCTTATTAAAGCTTAACTTCTACAGTTCTTACTTCTCTTGACATACGTCAGACCTGCCCTCAAGGTCCTCTTTGTCTTTCACCTTTGTCCAACATGAATCTAGAGGTAATCTGCTGGCTGAGGCCTAATAATTTTCCTGCTTAGATCTGTTCAGACATTGCCACTGATTTTGGCTTCACCTCTGCTACTCTAATCATAAGAAGTTAAAATGTCCACTTTACCCTTCCAAGCAACTTTCTTCAGATTTTCTTTCCTCCTGGGCACTCTTGGTCTCTCTGTCATTGAACATTCCCTTACGTGCCATCTGTTGATACCCAGAACTCTAATTCTATCTGAGTCTCTTTGAACCCTACCAACTTCTATCACGTCCTGTATCACTTATTCAATCTAGTACATGATTCATCACCTGCAGGGCACTCCTCAGAGCATACTGCATGACCAGGGTCAAATGTGAGTAGCTTTGTTCAGTTGTGATAATTTGTTTTAGTTGCTGACTATGCTGTGCAGACTAGAGATGTTAAATACCCTGTGACAGGGCGCTAAGCAGAAAGCTGCTTAGCTAACCCTCTGTCACTCCAGCTCCAGTTCAGGGAGGTGAATTGGAGCTGGGTAGATCACCTGGCCCTGACTGGGGAAGCTGGAACAGCTGCTGCCTCATCAGGCTGGGGCTGGATAAAAGCCCCAGGGGAAGGAAGCCACGGGAGGAGCTGGGACGAGGGGAAGCTGCACTAAGGGGAAGCAGGGAGGAGTAGCTTGTCCCCTCTCCCCTGCTGGTAGACAAGCAGAAAGGGATTGTGTGTATTGTGGTGAAAAGGTGGTGGGAACACTACTTGTAAAATAAAGCACCAGGTGAGCACTGCAACAAAGGACTCTGAGTGACTTTCTCAGCCCAGCGGGGGCAGGAGCCATGGGGGCCCCAGCAGGACCCTGCTACACACCCCATATGTAACCGAGGCTAAGAATAAGATGAAGATAAATTTATTAAACTGCTCAAACCATATGATATTCAGGATCCATCTACAATCATGGTGGGTTTAAATAAATTTGCACTGCTATTGTATTTGTGTCAAAAATAACTGTTTTAAGCTGTTTAGTGTACATATATTCTGCCACCAGTTGGCTATTTGTAGTCATAGCATGAATACATTCCAGGAGATTTGTGGTCATGGTTGCATAGTTAACAAACACATTCACAGTTGGACATTGCTGCTTTAAAGTGTTACAGATTTGTATGCCAAAGGTTTGCACTTCGAATATTAGCACAAAACATCCTAAGAACCCTTGTGTGTAGTTTGCTGAAATTTATTAATAAAGAAGAAACATAAACAAGAACAAGAGGCTAACAAGCAAGCCTATACAAATTTTCTCACTAGTCTTCAAATATAATTCATATTACTTTCAAACTCCTATCTTATTCCAGCATTGTTTATATGGTAGCAGTAATTTTAAGTATCACGCATTTACTCCAAATAAAGTCTGCATAAGAAGTCCAACATTTAATTACACATTTTCAACTGTTTCAATCTTAAAATTGTTAACAGGAACAACTGAACGAAGACTATTAATTGTCATCCAGCCTATCTTTATTCAGAAATAGTGATTTGGAAAATTATGTTCATTTCTACAAAAACAACGAGGAATCCGGTGGCACCTTAAAGACTAGCAGATTTATTTGGGCCTAAGCTTTCGTGGGTAAAAAACCCACTTCTTCAGATGCATGCCCAAATAAGCCTGTTAATCTTTAAGGTGCCACCAGACTCCTCATTGTTTTTGTGGATACAGACTAACACGGCTACCCCTCTGATACTTGGTTCATTTCTGCTTTTTCACCAGTAGATGGCATTGGCAATTTCTGTATTTGTAACAATACAATAAACATACAGTAACAAATACCATCTTTAATAATCAATTTTTATAAAATATGTAGCTTTTAGCACTTAATTTGATATGCATATGTCTGTAAAATATTTTGTACCAACATTTACCTGAACTTTAATTTCATATACTTTTACTTTGGAATATTCTGTAGAATCTAAGGGACAAATCCTCCAGTGTAGGAGTGCAGCAGTCCCCAAGTACATTGTAACCAATGTGGGAGAGGCAGGATATAGTTCATAGGTAGACTGTGCACCCCGGCCCCACATGTGCCTGGGAGCATAGGCCAATCTGTGAACTGTGAGCATGATGGAGATATCTGTTGGGTCTGTGATTGCTTGGATACACTGACTGGTCAAAAACTTTGTGTATCGCTACAACTTCATTAGTGGATGCAGAGAGTCTGGATTCAGCTCCCCTGTAACTTCTCCATGTAGTTCCCCTGCTCACTGCCCATTTACTTGGGTTATGAGTAGGGACCAGGATTTTCAAAAATGTTCAGAATTGTCCTAATTCTGTTCCATTAAAGAGCCAGTGGGAACAGAATAAGGCCAAAGGTGAGTGCTTCTGAAAATATTTTTGTGTGTGTGAATACAGATATCAGAGGGAATACATATTAAAAGTCTTACAAACATTATATTCTCTGTGTTGTAAGAATGCATCTTGAAAGATCTGAACTTTTCCCTGCTGAAGCTATACTATAACAGCGTTAAAAAGGCATGAACTGCTGCTTCCTTCTCTCCCACAGCTGAATTTAGAACACAGCATGAAACGGACTTGATGACCTCTCGAGGTCCCTTCCAGTCCTAGAATCTATGAATCTATGAAAGACCTGAGTCCTAAGCAAGTAGGCTCTGAATCACTTGTTGAGTTTAGTATAATTCATTTTTTCCCCCCCGTCTCAATTGTGTGTTGTGCCTTTCTGAAAGAGACAGGAAAATGTCTGAGGCACCAGGGATACAGTACCATGTCACTTACTGAAGATAATTTTTCACTTGACCAGAGCTCAAAGAGCCTACTAGTTTGACTAAGCATTTTTAGATCATTACAAGTAAAATACGTGTGTGTGTGTGTATATATATATAAAAATAAAATTGTGTCAAAAGTTAAAATATATTTTAGTGACCACAGTGCACATAAAACGTGCTATATTGATAGGCTTGGAATTTAGTTAGGACCCCCTCAAGTCCTAACTACCCACCAAATAGGTAGAAACTGCTGTCATGCTATGTTACCTTGCCAAACGGCATCAATCTTGACTTGGAAGGCCCATTTGTAAGGGTGAAAAGATTATTTATTCTTCATATCCTGCTTCAGTCTCACATTGTCATAACTATAAAGGGAAGGGTAACAGCCCTCCTGTGTACAATACTATAAAATCCCTCCTGGCCAGAGACTCCAAAATCCTTTTACCTGTAAAGGGTTAAGAAGCTCAGGTAACCTGGCTGACACCTGACCCAAAGGATCAATAAGGGGACAAGATACTTTCAAATCTTGGTGGGGGGAAGGCTTTTGTTTGTGCTCTTTGTTTTGGGGGGAGTTCGCTCTTGGGACTAAGAGGGACCAGACATCAATCTATGCTCTCCAAATCTTTCTGAACAAGTCTCTCATATTTCAAACTTGTAAGTACAGCCAGGCAAGGCGTGTTAGTTTTATCTTTGTTTTCTCAACTTGTAAATCTACTTTTTGCTAGAGTGTTTACCTCTGTTTGCTGTAACTTTGAACCTAAGGCTAGAAGGGGGTTCCTCTGGGCTCTTTAAGTTTGATTACCCTGTAAAGTTATCTTCCATCCTGATTTTACAGAGATGATTTTACCTTTCTTTCTTTAATTAAAAGCCTTCTTTTTAAGAACCTGATTGATTTTTCCTTGTTTTAAGATCCAAGGTGTTTTGGATCAGTGTTCACCAGGGAATTGGTGGAAGAGTCTCTCAAGGCTACCCAGGGAAGGGACTTAGCACATTGGGAGTGGTGGCAGCGGACCAGATATAAGCTGGTAGTTAAGCTTAGAAGTTTTCATGCAGGCCCCCACATCTGTACCCTAAAGTTCAGAGTGGGGAAGGAGCTTTGACACACATAATGGACTTTTCTGCTCAGAGGGCCAAGAATGAAGCCAGAGCAGGTGGTTTGTATTGCATGTTCTTAATTAGAACTCAGACTGAGACCACCAACTCTCTCTTTGCATAAGTCATCAACCAGTTGTCAGAAAGTAATGACTATAGGTCTCTACTTGGTTTGAAAAGAAACACAGAGATAAAAGACTCTGTATCTTATCATCTGAGTTACTCATTCCCTCAAGATATTAAGGGTGAGCTATTTCTAAGAGGTACAAACTGAGGTCCAGCACACTCAGTGTGCATCTACCCAGATTTACATGGACAGATCTTTCGATCAGATGCAAAAATTGGAAGATGCACATGCAAATACCTACCTGTACATTCATTCAACTGATTTGCATGCACAGGTGCAGGCGCATGTACAATTGTGCACGGATGTGTGCTTCTGCTTTAAAATCATGTAGCCAGATGCTTATATTAGTTATATTCATGGAGCCAAATTTTGCTCCCATTTGCACAAATGTAAATTTTGAGTAATTTTACTGACTATAGTGGGATCACTCTGGATTTACACCAATGTAAATAAGAGCAGAACTTGGCCCACTATTGAAGAGTTCCAATTTATAAATCCCATATATGCATAATTTGGGGATTGGTTTTGGAGATAATTTTGTTTGTAACATTTATTACATATAAAATATAATGCAGTGATATTGGGTTAAAGGTGCTCTGTTGAACAGAAAGTCCAATATGGTTTTCCCTCTGATTTTGGGCTTTGGTAGAGATAGCTATGAATCAGCAGATTTACATTAGATGTAAACCTGTGAAGGTGAAATGTTTATGCAAAGCATAATACAAGCATACAGTGCAAGCTGGTGAAATATTGTCTGTCAGCTAACAAAGCTTTACTTCACATGAGAGTTAAATGCTTTGAACCACTGCCACGTGTCTCTGAAAATATGTTCGCTTTTTTAATTTCTGGAATGTATTGGCTATACTAAATTCAGAAGTGCTTACAGGATAAAAGTTAAAAAGCTGTGTGGAGATAAAATAAATGACATTTTGATCACCCCTCATATTTTGGTTTAGTTCCTAATGTGACCTTCAGCTCCTGCAGGGGGGAATGGTGGGATTGACTAGTTTATGCCTTTTATCATCTCTGGTGTGCCATCCCCCAGTCAGCATGACTGCTTATCTTCTGGCACAAGGTTAATTATAACACTTTCAAGATGAAGTTGTGGAGGGTAATTTAAATTCCACCTGTATGGATTATGATCTGGTCGAGTTTATTAGTATGCAGACAGAGTTCCAGTGCATATAAAGTGGCATATGACTTCAAGGCATTTTCTCACTGTCAGGTCTGTTGTGCCTTACAGGCCTGGCCCACATATTCATATTAGCACAGTTTATTTAGGCAAAGAGAGATATTGTAATATGAGAGATGAGTATTTTTTAAAATATCTGTTTAGTTAGATAGGTTTGCCCATTCAAAGATTCCAGGGCCATTGAAGAAACAATTAAATGTTAATTTCAAAAGAATATTAAAGAATTAAATTTGACAGACCAAGTAGTCTCTTTAATTCCCAGTATATTTTTATCATTCTATTTTATTTTGATATTTAGGCTTCATTAGATGCATTTGTTGCTCTTTCTTTTCAGAGACTACTTATCACTGCTTGTCTCAGAATAAACTAATATAGGATTCAAAATATTTCTGGACAGTAGGCTAAAAGAAAGTGACTAACCTCAAACACAAATATAGAACTATCAAGGAAGAGCTTAGGGTTGTTTAGTTGCATTAGTTATCATAAGATTAGTATCATAGTCTAAGGTGCAAATCCAAATTGTGGAGCCTCCTAGATGCAAAGGCTTCAAAGGAACTATATTTAGGGATCAGTCTTGCAAACACTCATGTGAGTGGCCTTCTGAGAACAGTCATATAGGAGTCAACTCATGTGAATGAGGGTTTGTTATTTGTGATTTTGTGTTTCTTGCCTTTTATTTGTAAGGCAGCTCTATTGTTTAAAATCAGTTACAGTAGTGGTGTCTGCGGAGGACACATGTAACCACTGAGGAGCAAACAGGGGCAATGTGCAAGATGTAGTCGCTAGTGAGGATTCACAAAAGACCTGAAATAGAAACATAAACCAATAACCTTACAGAAAATGAAAGACCCATTCATATTAACTGATAATAAGAAATCATATGTGTATGGAAAACAACCAGTTGTCTTTCTCAGTTTTGCAGGACTTGATTTGATTAGTATTATTACATTAGAGTGACTTTGCTATTTATGTTTTTACTATATATTTAATTTGATCATTTAATAAAATGTACAATAATGTGTCTCTGCTAAAATGTAGCCACTTATGAAAAATTTGGAGTCAGACAAAGAAAAGGCTTGGACAATAATCACTAAATTAAATGCTGTACCAAGGAATTTACATATTGATTTGCAAATATGGGTAATTTGACTAACCTAAAATAAAATCTTCCTTTCTACTGAACACCCAGAGCTTAAAGTGAGTTTTGTACCTTTATAAATACATATAGTTATAATCTGTGTATCCAATACTGCTTCTGTTGAAGTCAGTGGGAATTTTGCCATTGATTTCAATGGGAGCAGGCTCAGACCCCATATTAGTGTTTGCCCCTATTCTGCATGTAAGTACCTTTTTCTTTAACCATGTCTCTGTATGCTCTTTAGAGCTATCATAAACTGTATCCTCATCAGTTTGCTAACTTTTTGCAAGAACTTCCCAGTTAATGTAAGTTTAGTCCATTAGTGTTTAGTACACCAGCCTTTTAAATATTCTTGCTCTTAAAGAAAAAAATAACCCCACCTACAACAATAAATCTTGAAGTCTCACACCAATCATCTCATTTCTTTGCTGAAAGAAAATACTAAATCCCACAGGATCACAAAGAGGGGAAATTACATTAAATACAGAATGATTTTAATCTTTGGAAAGAGCATAAAGATATCCTGGTGAAATTAGCATGCACCTGTCATTCCTCTATTTTTTGACTGATGGTGATCTTAAAAGCTTGCTGTTCTTTTATTAGCTAGGTTAAATGTCTCACCAGCACTGACACTTTGTCACTCTAATGACGTATACTGGTAATTCATGAATCTGTAATTATACAATGTATGTGTAATCAGCAAGATTTCTAACTTTCACATCTAAAATAACATTTTCTGCATTCTGTGGTCTAATTTCATCTGACATTTTTCCAGTCACATTACAAACTTTCTCCAAGAAGCAGCAGAGTATTGCAATCTCCCTTCAGGCACAAGGGATGGTGACTGAAAATATAAGCTGTTATAAATCTACTTCTAGTTATGCTAATGAAATATTACATCATGTACATCAACCTACTATAGATCTTGGATACTTTGTATTGTTTTAGTAATTTGCTCTATTTGTTATGCATGGAGAATTACTTTGATATCCCACGGAGATCTCTTTGGTATTGAACCAATGGCTACAGTTTTTACTTAACATAGGTCTCTATCATCTGTCAAAATGTTAGAGGGAGGACAGTGAATACATGTGATAGTTGAAGAGGCTGATTAAATTCAACATTGTTACACTCCTTGTTGCAGGAGTACAGGTCACAAATGCAGCCAATGGGAAGTACCAATATATTAAACATGTGGCAGTGAATCATACAATAAAAGCAATTCAGCCAACTTGTTTTAGAAGCACTAGTAATACAAAGTATTTTTCCATTGTAGAGATGGTATATTTTCATTAAATCATTTAAATCAATTTATTAGAACCCAGCATGACACTTAGTACTATGAATCTTAATAATGCCCAAAGGCTAAAATTCAGATTAATGCAGCTCATCTAATTTTAAATAGATTTTGTTCATTATTTTTTTTTAATTAAAGCACACAGCTTTGCCTTTATAGATAGCACCTCAAATGCAGCATACATAATCCTGAAAGAAGTTTGTCTTTCCAGGTACAGCTTCAGGTTTTAAAGTCAGCTAAATATTTTCCTACAAAAAAACACATTTTTCTACTTTGATGAATAACTGCATGTGTCTTTCATGACATGAGAAGTACTTGTCAAATAAAGGACTAGGTCATCTTTTAAGCAAAACCTTTGCCAACCCTGGTAGTGAAAAGAAAATAACTTATTAAAATTGTGTTTATTATCTAACTCTGCAAAAAAAAAAAAAAAAAAAAAAAATAGGCGGTCCAGCACAATGTTCATTTCTATGTTGTTAGAAATTTAGTATATAAGAGACTTGCTTTGTCCGAAGAGGATGTGTGCTAGTGGAACTGCCTGTATGAGCATTCCCTGCTGGATGATTGATAGATCAGTGTTAATACAGCTTCCTTAAAGGGGGCAAATTCCATGCTGTAAGGCAGAGGAGGGAATGAAGTATCAATGACAGCAGCTGTCTGGGGGAGTGGGGGTGGGGGGAAAGTCTGAGAACTATATCAAGGGGAACATAAGAGGTAAATAGACAGGATGGGTTTTCTCACGCTATTAAATCTCTGCTTGTCCCTGAGGGCAATAAAAGAATAAAATGGCAAAGATTTACTGTCATTGAATCATTTACTACTCATATGCTAAAAGAAGATACTTTACCTGCCTGAAATAAGTGTATTAGCACTGTACAAGAATGTACATCTTTCTCGGTATCTTGATTTACTTAGAATGATTTGTCTACTTTACCAATTTCATAATCTCTGGACACTGTGGAAAAATATTAATTTCTATGGCTACTGGTAACAGAAGTTCTGAAATCTCAGAGACTGCTCCATTTTCTCATGCTTGTTGTTTTGTCTCCAGTAGAATGCCAATAACCAGTCCATTTTTAGGAACAGAGCCTGTGATATGATTTAAGCTGCTTGAAGTATCTGATATTTGTATTCCTAGGGGGGATGTAAGTATGATCAGAGACTCCTTTGACATCCTGATGCATTTGACGTGAATTCTAAGGGATTGTGGCCCAAAGATATCAGAACGTTCATAGCTCACAACTGTTTTCATTGAAGGAGACACAAGGATCATACAACCCAAAGAATACACCCCTATCCTAAAACATGGCATCAACCTTTCTCTCCCCGGACCCCCAAATTTTTTGAGGGAGAGTCCTGGCACAATGGCGAACTGAGAGAAGGAACTTGCTTGAAGAATTATTTGTTACAAGAGAGTAGGAACCATTTACCTATCCCTTCTCTAATTCCAGGTAACTATTAAATTAACATAATCCTTACCTCTAGTTCTGAGATATTCCTGCATCCTGCTGCAAGCCATATAGGAGTATTAGGTCAACCCTAGTTTGAGGGAAAGAGCAGGCAATAAGATGCTATGGAGCTGGATCTTTTCCCCTGGGCAGCTGTCCAATACCCATGAAGCTTTTCTTTTTCTTTCTTTCTTTTGCTCCTTCCATCCTGGGGTAGGGAGTGGGGGGTGATTTCTTGGCTATGTCAAGCTGCCATGTAACCAGTGTCTGCACCTTACTGTTGCTTGGAAAACCATAGAATATATTCTGCTGAATCTGGGCCTTCTGAAAAAAGGTTATTATGTTTTAGCAGATTTCCCTTGAGTTGCTTCTATTTCCAATCTAATATAGATTTTTTCCCCCCTAGAGGCAATATTTATTAGTAGCTTGCACTAAGACTTAGCCTGGGAAATTGCTTCCTACATTTTTCATGTAATAATTAGTGTAGTGTGTTGTATTTTGCATTTGCTTTTCACACATCTTCTCAGAAAAACATTGTTTAAAGGCGAATTCTTACAGTCTAGACAACCTTTTTAACACGGCTGCTACTCTGAAATTTGTGAAGTAGTTAGCTTTTCAGTGAGGAGATACCTTCACATTGCTGTTCCCAGCCTATTGATAATCCAGATTCAAGATAATTTAATTAAAAGCGTTTTTTTTTTAAAGTAATCTCCTGCCTTTACCAATAATACAGTCACAGTATTGTTCTAACTTTACCAGTAAGCAGGAAGAATACAGAGTAAATCTTGACATGGGCAGATACTTCAGGAATTTAATTGCTTATTTTTACAATGAAGAAATCTGTTAACAAAAGGAAAAAATAAGAACCTAAATTTCACAAGTAAAATTAGGAATGTGCATCCAGATGAGAGACTGTTTTACCCATTTTGTGTACAGATGTCTATATGTTTTGTATGCACAATTACCTGTTGCATACATATTTTGATTTAAATGCTGGAATAGGAAAATTTGGCCCATAGTGTTATGAATTGTGTTTTAGTACTTAATTTCCTTTCTATGACTTTAATGGAAACATAGGGTAATCAATGATATTATACTCTCTTTAATAATTGTATACTTCAGAAGAAAAAGTTAACAAAGGTACCATTATTTCACAGGCACATAATGAGCAGCTCTTTATATAATTCATGCATTATCAAATATACATTGTTAAAAAAAATTGAGTATTACTGATGGTACAACCCTGTTAATCTGTATTGACCTCCTAACAGTCAGACTGTAATGTGGATCCCAACAAAATGCTGATAATATAATAAAAACAAAATTGTTATGGACCCATTCAGGGGAGTCTTATCCTCTCATGAAGTTTCCAGGTTTGCCCCTCTTTGTGACAGCCAGGGGTTTAGAAACCCTGAGATCTCTGCAGGTCACTGGGGATCTCCTGGAGACATGGGGCTAACCATTCAGAAGTCCTGTGCTTCTGCACTGGCTCTTGCTCCCTAGGGCTCTGTCTCAGTTCTCTGACAGCTAAGTTCCAATGAATTTCCCCCAAAACTCTCCTTTAAGGGAGTTTCTCCAGTGGAGAGTTTTTTCTGCATGTCCATTACTATAGTGTCTGGCTATGTTAATTTTATTAAGCACTTTCTGTGGGGTTGTTGAGGGACAAAGCATGGCCCCCTAATCTCAATCCTGGCTTTTCTTCCCTTTCCTTCCATTCACCACATAGTCCACATGGCACAGGAATATCATGCTATGGAGCTGACTGACTCCCTCAACAAAAGAGGGATGAAATCCATATGTGGAGTGTTTTTCCATTCACCGCCTATTTATGCAGGAGTGTTTAAAAAGCCTCTGAGCGAGGCACCACACTTTATGAAAGATGTGGACAAAGTGGAGAGAGCAACAAAAATTATAAAAGGTTTAGAAAACCTGACCAATGAGGCATATTTAGTCTGGTCAAAAGAAGACTGAGTGGGGACCTGATAAGACTTCAAATATGTTAACGGCTGTTATAAAGAAGATGGTGATCAGTTGTTCTCCATGTTCACTGAAAGTAAGTCAGGAAGTAATTGGTTTAATCTGCAGCAAGGGAGATTTAGATTATATATTCAGAAAAACTTTCTAACTATAAGGATAGTTAAATTCTGGAATAGGCTTCCAGGGGAGGCTGTGAAATCCAGATAATTTTTAAGAACAGGTTGGACAAACACCCGTCAGGGATGGTCTACGTTTACTTGGTCCTGCCTAAGCGCAGGGGACTTGATGACCTTCCAGCCATATATTTCTATGATTCTATTCAAATCCTTTCCCTTTTCCACCCCACAAAATGAATATATGAAATAAGAACAATAAACAAAATATTGGACTACAAGACTCTTGCTGGGCAACACTGCACTGTCATGTGTTCTTGTCTCATCCAATCCCCCTTCCTTTGTATGTTTGATATCTATTTAGATTGTAAAACCATCATCCTAGGGAGCATAGGAATTTCCAAACTAGATGAGACCCTGGTCCATCTAGTCCAGTATCCTGTCTCCAAAGGTGGCTAGCACTAGATACTTCAGCACAAGGTCTATGAAATCTCAGTGAAAGTAGTTGTGGGTAATGTGCCCCCTATGATGATTTTATCCTAACAAAGATTGTTTTAGGCAGGGGCTTTCTTTATTTGTAAAGAAACACAGTTTGGGCATTCTGTAAATAACCTACCTAAAAAATGACACCTTGTACTTCTATTTTTGCCCTTAAAAACAGTGAAACAGACTTGTAAAAATATTAGTTTAATAAAAGACTGTTCCCAGGCTTTGAATGCTTTTTTCAGAATGGAGCAAATTATTATAACTGAGGTATAAACCACTGAAAATAGAGGTTTATAAAGGAAGTGCTGACAGTGCATTAATGATAGCTGTACTAGCGGTTGCTGCTATAATAAGAGAGACCGTACAGAGGATATAATGTAGTTTTGACAGAAGTACCACAAAGAAACTGATACCATCTGAAGTCTTGTGAGTAGAAACTTACCCAAGTTCCCAAGGGGAAATGTAAAAAAACAAAATTTTGTCAGGAAATTGTATTATGGTTATGTCTGGTGTCTGGTTCTGTGAACTCTGACCAGACTAGATAAGCTTTTGCTGAGCTAGGAATAAAGTTTGCCTTATTTAGGAAAAAAAGATACTTTAATACAAGACCCAGACACATTCTTACATTCCTTCTTCTGCGCTGAATCTGAAAGCCTGAACAGGTGCTTGTAGTAGACATAATTATAGATTGAAAAAATTCTGTGCAGCAGTTTAATATTAAGCACTACCAGCATTCTGTCAAAAATCTGAGATATACCTTCTTGTATGCAAAGACCTAGGATAAGCATAGGCTAATCATGCAATAAATTAAGGCCTTGATGCAGGAAGACACTTTCATATTTTAATCCATCCTTATTCAGGAAAGCTCTTAAGCATGAGTCTTAACTGTAAGCCTTAAGGTTTAAGTGCTTTCCTGATTCAACTTTTAAAGTCCAGATTTTTAGTCTTTTCTCTTCCTGTGTTCCCCTCAATTTGTAGATACAACTGATATACTTTAGATGTTTAGATATCTGATCCAGGGGCACTATCACATGGAAATTAGATACATATATGCCATTACTGTATCTGTAAAGAAACGCTGAAGCAAAACAGGAAGCCCGATTGAATGTGGGATTAAAGTGAGACACTAAATATTTAGAAGTGTAATAATGTGATTCATTACTTTGGTATTGCGTAATCACATATCTTGAGTTACTGTGTGGTGGGGCAGTTGCCCCACACAAGGAGGAAGGGTTAAAGCAGGCCAGAGGGAGCTTGCGCAGAACCCTCCAATTAGAGGCAGGCTCACTAAGCGAGCCAATCAGAAAGTGGCTTGTTGCAGTGGTCAATCAGGGCCAACAAGGCCATATATAAAGGGCTGCTCAACAGAGCAGAAGGAAGTCTCTCCCTGGCCTGCTAGGGAGAAGGATGGCTGCTTAGGAGCACCATGGCTGGGCAGGGTAGTAGTGCAGGAGGAGCTTCTGGCTGGCAGACTGAGGCCCTGGAGGAAGGGCAGATAAGGTGCTAGGGCTGCCCTCACTTGCTCTGAGGGAAGTGGCCAACACAGACTGCAGTTTGTCCCTGGAGCAAGGGACTAGACTGGTGACTGCAGCAGGCCACTGAGGCGAGTGGCTGGACTATAGACTGCGGGTTCCTCCAATAGTGGGGGAGGCAGAAGAGCGGAGCACAGCTGGAGGGCTGTGCCCAGAAGAGGACGCCATGGTCCAGGGAGCAACACGGGTCACAGCGTGGTGGAGACAGCAAAGTGGGAGTAATGGCGAGGGAGACACCACCAGAGGAGGGCACCCTGCGGAAGGACTTGAGCTAATTCCAGAATGGCCCGCAGGAAATGCCACAGCAGTGAGTCTCGCACCGCTACAGACTGAAAATAACCGTCTAGCACAGAATATTGCTGGCTTATTCTTCATCAGTTAAAGAAATCAATGCAGATCCTATTTTCTGAAAACTCAGGACACGAGCTGATGTGATGGTGTATAAAAAGCTATCTGAATTAAACACTACAGCAGTTTTGAATAGGTGACTGAAAACTATTTTGTATGGATGAAAAGAGAACTATTTAGAATCTGATACACTTAAGATTGATACTTGTTTGTCCTGTGCCAGTGATGCAGGGTGGATTTGATTTAAATCGCTAGTCAGGAAAACTCGATTTAATTATGGATTTCAACATAAAAGAGCATTCTTGTTGGTCGTTATAACCTTAATACATGTTCTTCACAACTCCGAGATAGATGTAGGTTTCATTTTTAAAAGGTACACACTATACATTTTTAAAGTGATTTATTTTGAAAACTTTTCAGATTAGCTTTACAGCTATATCAGAAAATGAAGGATTGTTTGGTTATTTCATTTACCAAAGGTAATTGAAGCAGATATTTATGAAGTCATTGGGAGATGAATAATCTCCAATTCAACAGGTTAATCATTAATATTTGGAGGATTTTCTTCCAGGCTGTATTAGGAGGGGAATATCACCAGTCAGATATTTAAATTGTTTTATTTAACTAAAACAACAACGTTATGTATTCTGGATTTTTTTCTTTAACAACAAACATATAATATTTTAACAAAACAAGCATATGAATTTTTGAATTTAGTTAAACATTCACGTTTTTTAAAATGTGTTTGTTTTTGTTAAAATTGTTTTTAACTAAAATAGTTAAATGAAATATAAAAAAAAATTAAATCAACTATGTCAGCCAGGTCAACATGAGAAACTTAAAATATTGGCTTCTGCAGCTAACTCAGTCGTCTTCACCTTCATTTTCCTGTTTGTTCATAATCTAGAAAAGAAAAACAAGCTTTCCTGCTTTTTCAGGTCCCAAACTATTTCTCAATTTGGAATGAATTAGTCCAAAGGAAGAAAATATTCTTTCTACACTGGCACTACTAGCTACTGCTGTTAAAAGTGAGATTATCACTTCAACAGTCTCTGAATCCAAGTGCTTAAGTGACTTCCACCATTGTGACTTTCTTTAAAACATCATCAGCAAACATATATTTCTTGAATGGTTTACCCTTAGCTCTGAAGTTTATTATAGTTGGCATTATGGAGGGATGTCATAGCCAACTCCTCTTCTTCAGCAGTTAAGGTTTGACCCTGGTACTGAGTATTCAGAATATTTGCAAGAAAATGAGCTGGAGATAGTGCTTGTCCCATTGGTTTTTGTTTTTTTTTAATGCTTGTAATTTAACTCTGTCATTGCATATTTCTCTTTTTAAGATCTCACTCAGTTCCTTCCAAATTTCAACAGCGTCAGCAATAAAACAGCTATTTCCCTGCATTTTGTTAAAGGCCACAGAAATAGGCTTCATGGTACTTAGCATGTGTTCAATATTTCTCTTAAGCCCAATGTTGAGAACTTTGGCTGTGACAGTGCCATCTATTTGTTCACGATTTTGTTCACAAACTGTCATCAGTTTAGGCCAGTTCTTGATATAGTGCTCAAAACAGTCCACTACTGAGTTCCATCGCATGTCTTGTGGGAGAGTTAGCTTGGTTCCTCCCACTTTTTTCAGAGCAGCTGCTGCAAAGTGGTTGTTATGGAAGTATTTTGCAATTTCAACAACATTAGCCTTTATTTCTGGAACACTGAAGTCTTTGGCTAGGAGGTGCATCAAATGAGCACTGCAACCGTATGTTATTAGCTTGGGACTCTCTTCACTCTCTTCTAAATTTCTTCTCATCTTGGATACATTTGCAGCATTGTCTGTGACCAAGCTGCATACTAGACATTTGAATTTTTTTTCACAGTTTGTTATAGCTTTTACTGCTACTTCTTGTAAGTATTCTGCAGTGTGTGCATTTCCTGATGTATCAGTTGTTTCTGTAAGGAAGACATTCCCTTCTTCTGTTTTCACACAAGCACATACAACAGGATCATTGTGGACGTTGCTCCACCCACCACAAATCAGGTTAACAATTTCACCCTCTAGACCTTTTGCACACTGCTCAATTTCTCTTTCATACACTTTATCCAGCAATTTGCCTGCGACATCTGCTCTGTTGGATGGACTGTATCCTGGTCTTAATGACTGAATGTTAATGAAGTGTGGGTTCTCCATCATGCGGAAAGGAGAGTTTGTTGCATAAACAAACCGGGCAATTTTTTCATCAATTACCTCTTTTTGTAATCTGCTGGTTCTTATCACAAACTTATCTATGATTGTTTCTGGATGATGTTTCTTCTTCTTGTTTCTTCTTCTTGCTACAGGTGATATACTGGGGCTATGTGACATACACGATGTGACTGAAACACTATCATTGGCAGATAACTCAAACTATAGAAAATGATGGTGATCTTGAAGGTGGATAGTCTTCAGAATCCTGTATGTTGAGGACGGATTCTCCTAAACAAAATAAATCAATACAGTTATATAATTATTACCATACTGCTCATTTAGTATTACCCATTGCATTCACTGACACTCAGTACTACTTTAAAGGGGAAATTGTAAAAGGAAGATCTGCCTATTTCAGCTATTTATTTTTTATCACAACTGCATCTAAAATGATAGTACCATAGAGTAACAACTATATTTTTTGCTCAAACATGAGAATTTAAGAATAGTCCAGAAGGAAGACAGGCAGTCCTTAAGAAAGAAGTATGAAATAAAAAAGTTTACCAACCTGAAGATCCTGTATGTTCAGACGTTCCTTTCATCATCTTCAACGCAGCGTCCTCCTGAGAAGGAACACTTCTCATGATGTTGTTTCATTTGGGCAACCAGACCTTGCATTTCTTTGTTGCACTGTTTGCATTTTGCTCGCATGCCTGCCTTACCCACAGGTAGAGGAACTTCATTAAAATATTCCCTTTTACGGCCTGCTGCTATTATAGGTTTTCCTTTCTAGTGAGAGAATGGTATGGTAGATCTCAAATCCATGAAGGCTACACTCAGAAAGACCTCAAAACTTCTGGAATATGCTGCTCAAACAGTTTCACTTTTGTTTCTACTGCCTGTCCCTCCCTTCTCACATTTATCTCCAGACTTCTTTTCGTTTCCAGATCTATTCCGCCCCCAACAATCTTCTATTCATTGAACTTTTTGAAACTTTGCACTTTTAGAGAGAGGTAAGGGATTGACTTTGTGTACACAAATTTGCAGAGGGACAATAGGGTTGAGGTCTGTTATTTTTCACCTCTATTTATTTGTTTGTTTAAAAACATTTTTGCTGTTAACCTGCTAGTTATCTCTGGAGATGCAAATCCACAGTTTGAGAACTGCAAAACTAAGCATCTCTGATGGAATCTTCTAGACTGAGCACTGAGTCCCATTGGGTAGATAGAAAGATTAACCTAAATAATCTATACAAAAGCCCCTGAAACCCCATAAGATTGGGTCCCTAATCCATGAACTATTGGAACTCATTTACAAAACTTTTCTTAAACGTTTCATGAATATATTGTCTCATACTTCAGAATTTATAATCCCTATTCCATGATGAAATATCTTTGAGCTATACTGTATCTTAATTAAAACTATCTTTAGATAGGTTTTTTCCTCAAAAAAATTCGTTTTTTTTTTAATCATTGATTTTTTCCCCCCACCCTGCACTGCTGTTATTTTGTTTGTTTGTTCGTATCTTCCAGCAAGGATAGGTGATGAAATCACTTTTCCTTTGTTGAAGGACCCCTCCCCCCACCATGAGTTCTGAATGAATATGGAATGGGAATGGAAATTACTATAGTGACAGAGCACAAATCACTGCTGTGAAACCCAGCGGAAAGTACATTATCTGTGTACATTTATCCTGTTCATGCTGTGAAAAACAGAGTGTGCCCCATCCCATCTCATTGATTAGGGGCTTCATTCCCCATAACCTATGGTTCCCTCCAGAGCCTCACAGATAATGAGAGCCATAAATGAGTTCAGGCCTCTGTAGAAGACTTGTGCCTCCTCACTGACTTTAGGGACCCTTTCCTACCCACTCTGTCTCTCAGACAACATGGCTCCAGTGGAATTGCATTGCTAGGGCTTCCTCAGCTGACAGCTGTGTGCACAAGGCATGGTAGAGTATGGAAAGTCAAGGCATTCGGAGATTGCTTTGACTCCTTCATGGATTCCCCGTAGGCTTTGGGGTGTGAGGGGGAAACTATATGCTCCCTTAGATCTCTGACCCATACTGGGCCTCCACAGGTTTGAGTCAGTCTGTGGCAGATGGTACCAAGGAGATGGCTGATCCCCACATGCCTCTCTGTAAGTAAATGGAAAATTCCTTACATGGAGGGTCTCCTCTGCTTGCTCATCTCATGGCAACAAGCAGGCCTTAGGCATTTTAAAACAAATTCACTAAATGATATTTTATTCAAGCTTCAATTAAAATGGTTTGCTTTTATTTCTACATTCCTTTGCAGTTTGTAACTCATACCTTGCAGCACTGAGTTAGTGCTTAAGAACCAGATACTAACCATATGGGCAGTGAAACTGACTAATCCCTTTTCAGTGTCCAAACTGAATGAAATGAAAAAAGTGAATACAGTGCATGAATGATGAAAAGTCAACTTAAATTTTTTTAAAATCAGCTTTAATATTCCAAAGTGGTGTTAGTAACTAATGTAAGGAAATCTTTTATTTAGTTAGTTTTTTTTTTTAAATATTCTGGGTAGTCAGCAATGCAAGTTATTTGCTTACATAAGCAGTAACAGCGAGGGTATGAGATACCAAGGTAAGAGAATGCAGCAGAGATGAAGGAGTTATAAGTTACAAGTACATGAACTGTTCATTAAAAATATTAATATGTTTTGAATCACTTCATCCTATTTGTTCGGTCTCTTCTCAAAGTGATTTTTATCCTGACAGCCACCTTTTAATCAGCAAAATGGTTTTGGTGATTTAAGAAACATGAGACGTACTTGCCTATGCTATATAAATAATAATGTTTGTGTCAGCATTTGACCTTGTAAAACCTGATCACTCTAATGGAAAGAGAGGTTGCTGTTTCGAACAAAATAATTTGAAATATGCTGTCAGTGGGACACTCCCAATTCTGAAACCCAACAGATTGCTCCCTACTGGGATTGGATGAACCTGTGCTCCATTGCAAGTTTCACAGGAAGCAGTGTTGTGAGAGCTGAATATGGAACTGTTGGAGTGGGATTGGATCCCTTTTTACTTCCACTGCATTCGACAGGTAATTTTGGAATGTGAGTTTATGCAGAGATTTAACCTGTTATGATCAGCGAGGCAAAAGAAGCCTGTGCCAAGTTTGTTAAATATACATAGAGAAAGGAAAAGTTGAACATGAGGAAATTAAGAATAAAATAAAAATTGACTCTGAAGAAATCCTGTTTTCCTATTTTTGTATTTACAAAAGTTTTTCAATCACACATTGCATTTAAAAACTTCCCTTTAGGTACAAGTGCCTTTTTAAGGCGGCAGGGAAAGGAAGGGTCACTTAAATGTTGAATTTTGTGATTTCAGCTCAGCATTCCGTGGTCAATTTTAGATTAACCTTGCAGTTAGAACAGACATGAAAAATGGACATGAAAAAAGAATAGCTATTTCTGTTTATGATGTTTGTTTCTTTTCATGGACCACTACTTTCAGGACACAGAGACATGGCATTCTGTGGTCCTGGTTCAACCTCTCCTACTGGGGTCAGTATCAGGTTGGTTTGCTCTGATCTCCTACTGCTAGTTCTCTTCCAAACCTGGACAGAGTTGCTTGGGTGTTTTGATCCCTACCAAGGTGCCTCTACAAGAGCAAAGTTATTTACAAAAAAATGAAATAATTTCTAATTATAGAAAAGAATGCATCAAAAAGAATAAATTGTAATAAAATATTAAACCTAGCACATCTGATGAAAACATGAGAAAACAAAAGAGATTATCTTCTGAAGTTTATTAGAACAGCATTGATATTACTTTGTATTAGCACAGCTACTGTAAGGGCCATATCCTGAACTTACTCCATTTTTGCCCAGTCAAAATTTCCATTGAAAAGATCGAACTTCTCGATTTGACTCTCTGGTTCCAATTCTGCAATGATTTAAGTGCACACTTATTTTTAATCACGGGTCATCATTTTATAGAGATTAAAAATAAACACTTTAAAAACTGGATTTTAAAATAACATAACCTTCTAAGTTGCCACTCCCTTAGGACCAAATACACTAAAGGACAAATCTTACTTCAGTAAGACTACTCAAAATGCCTAAAATTTAGCATATTTCTAAATCTTGGCAGGGACAACACTAGGTTAGTAAAAATAAATTTTGGATTTGGATCATGTTTATTAGACTTGCAGGCTTCCAAAACTCTACTACTTGTTTTGTTCTTTCTACTGAAATGTTGATTTTTCTTTTTGCTATTGGTATAGATATTAATATTCCAGTAGATGTGGCAGGGAGTCTATAGTGGCATAGCTGATGCAGACGTACTGTGCCAAGTCACACAGTCCACCTTCATTGATCAGAATTAATAAAGAAATGTTATATATAAGTTCTTGGGTCCATTGCTGATATGCATGGTAAAGATAGAGGGCGAGGTTCTCATCTGGTGTAAATCCACATTTCCCCACTGATTTCACTGGACCCATCCCAATTTATACCAATTCAGAATCTAGGACCAGAAAGGACTTTCCAAGTAATTTGTAATTAGGGGATGACACTGCATGAGTGAGATACATGTTTTGTCATCCACGTTCACAACATCAGACAAAAAATTAGTCCAGAATCAGTCCATTCTTGGAAGCCATGGAAAAGTCAGGTTGTGTTGTTTGGCATATAGTTTATTTATTGAAAAGATTTCAATTATAATTTTAAAGGCGATTGTTAAACAGCAAATCATATCTGCCCCTTTCTAGGGATCCAGTCCAACTTCGTTGAAATCAATGGAAAAACTTCCATTGTGTTTAAAGGGAATTAGATCATACTATGTCTGCATAATTTAATAGGTCTCTTCTATCTCCAGCATCTATGGTAGATGATAAATGAGAAGTCCACTGCTGATTTGGTATCTCTATATCTAATAATAATATCTTACATTGTAATATTGTTGTGACTAGAGGCCCTAATCAGGTCAAGGTTCCAATGCACTGGGTACAGCCATATATAAAATACAATCATAGAATATCAGGATTGGAAGGGACCTCAGGAGGTCATCTAGTCCAACCCTCTGCTCAAAGCAGGACCAATCCCCAACTAAATCATCCCAGCCAGGGTTTTGTCAAGCCTGATCTTAAAAACCTCTAAGAAAGGAGATTCAACTACATCCCTAGATAACCCATTCCAGTGCTTCTCCACCCTCCTAGTGAAAAAGTTTTTCCTAATATCCAACCTAAACCTCCCTCACTGCAACTTGAGACCATTACTCCTTGTTCTGTCATCTGGTACCACTGAGAACCGTCTAGATCCATCTTCTTTGGGATCCCCCTTTCAGGTAGTTGAAAGCAGCTATCAAATCCCCCCTCATTCTTCTCTTCTGCAGACTAAACAATTCCAGTTCCCTCAGCCTCTCCCATAAGTCATGTGTTCCAGCCCCCTATTCATTTTTGTTGCCCTCTGCTGGACTCTTTCCATTTTTCCACATCCTTCTTGTAGTGTGGGGCCCAAAACTGGACACACTACTCCAGATGAGGCCTCACCAATGTCGAATAGAGGGGAATGATCACATCCCTCGATCTGCTGGCAATACTCCTACTTAGACAGCCCAACATGCCGTTAGCCTTCTTGGCAACAAGGGCACACTGTTGACTCATATCCAGCTTCTCATCCACTGTAATCCGTAGGTCCCTTTCTACAGAACTGCTGCCTAGCCATTCGGTCCCTAGTCTGTAGCAGTGCATGGTATTCTTCCGTCCTAAGTGCAGGACTCTGCACTTGTCCTTGTTGAACCTCATCAGATTTCTTTTGGCCCAATCCTCTAATTTGTCTAGGTCCCTCTGTACCCTCCAGTATATCGACCACTCCTTCCAGTTTAGTGTCATCTGCAAACTTGCTGAGGGTGCAATCCATGCCATCCTCCAGATCATTAATGAAGATATTGAACAATACCAGCCCCAGGATCGACCCTTGGGTCACTCCGCTTGATACCGGCTGCCAGCTAGACATGGAGCCATTGATCATTACCCATTGAGCCCGACGATCTAGCCAGCTTTCTATCCACCTTATAGTCCAATCTCTGCTCAAAAGAGCTTTTAGATTGAAATACAAAGATAGGGATTGCCTTATTCACTACTTGAAATTCAGCTGTAGCGTGTAATGTTGCATCATTATTAATGGTGCACTGCAACACTACACTGCAAGTTAGCACAGGAAGTGAAGAATATCTTATCCAATTGAAACGTCAAAGGAAATTTAGGTAGGCATAATGTAACTACCCAGATTGGAATTTGGTCAGGGCACTGAGATTAACAACCCTACTTTTGTGGAAAAGTGCCATGGGATCTTTCATGATCAGGATTTTGGTTTTGTGTCCCATGAAAGATATGGCATCTGTATTTTCTCTTTGCTCCTTTATTTCAGATTTGACATGAGTAGTTGGTCGTGGTAAAGATGGTATAGCACTTACCCATCCTGACAAGTATAAAACAGCACTGTAGCCTACGGACTTTCCGCTCTTAGGCTTCCGGCTCCCCAACAGTCACCTTTCTTGGGGGGAGACGTGCATTTCTCTCCCACCCGCTTAGGGTATTTCCAGGCTGCACAGTTCCCTGCCTACACCGAGATCCCTAGCAAGTCAGATTGCCTCAGCAGGCCTGGTTTACTCTCTCCTCACAGGCTACAGTGTAATTGCCCACACGTACAAGTTACCCCACAGCTTTTTCTAAGCAAGCTTATTTATATTTATTCTTAAAGTAAAAATATGACGGAGAAAACATTAAAACAATAACGAACCTGCACACGTTCTAATAAGCTTATGACAGATCACCCCAACTCCAGCAAGGACTTGTGAACAGTCCTTCAAACCCTATGCAGGGCTTTTTTTCTGTGATTACAAATTCATAACTCTTTTGTTTCTTTTTCCCCGTAACAGGAACCCCCATGAATAGGTCAAGTCTGTCCAACCCTTCCCAGGAAGAATTGGACAAAAGATCCATTTGATGGATCAGAAAGCAGGCCCTGAGTCAGTTTAAACTCAGACTATTTATCCAAAAGCCCTTTCTCTGTCTGCTGGTCTCTAGAGAATCTAGTTTGAGCCAGTATACATGCAGCCTCACCAGGTGTTACATATGTGCCAGGAGGTTTTACAATCTAAGTAAATTTGCCTTAACACCTCCCTTAATTCTTGCAGAGCAGTGGTTTCCCTCCCACATGGAATTACATATACTCCCTGGCCCACAATTATACATAAATTTAATACAGTAAAATCTCCTAAAGATATTGCAAGAAATTGCCATATCTGTCACTGCATATCTTAAAACCATGTTGTCATAATGAAGTAATGACACTGGGTGGTTGTATTCCAAGAATAATTCTATAGAATGTTGTTTATGTAGTTTTACAGGGATGTTGTAGTTTACTGTACAACTTTGCTCCATCAGCATGTTTTTTTGCTAAACTGTGAACTAATAATGTTGACTAGAATTGTGTCAATCCTACATTAAACTAGTTTCCAGTGCATGTTTCCTTATTCATCAAAATTCAGGGTCAATACGGGAGAGAAATTACCTATGAGAGTGAGGTAGAAATAAGTAGGGGGCTTTTGAGAAACAAATCATGCTCCTATCTAATAAATTCTATATTGTACAGCGTTCCAAGTTACAATATTTTTATAAAGGGCAGGAGTGATAGTTTAAAGACAGACTTACTGGGCCTCAGTCTCTTCTCCATTGCACTGGTTTTATGCTTGTGTAATTCCATTTAACTCTATGGAGCTATATCAGCATGAAGTGGGGGCAACAGAGTAGAGAATCAGGCCCTTTATTAATTACAGAAAGCCTTTTTGGACACTCAGACACGTTCTTGGTTCTGCTGGGTAGTTTATTCAGAGTTAAGCATTGTCTAGTCCTGCCCAGACTGGCCATTATCATGGCTCTTGACAAGTTGTCCACATTTTGATACTTTTCCACAATACTGTAGCTGCTGAGCTCTGATAAATGAAAAGCTTCTGTTTTCTATGCAAATCTTCAATCTATTTTGTAGTTCATTGCTTCCACTGATTTTATTTGAAATGCAAATATCAGTAAAACACTAGGTCAACAGCTGCAGCTGTGGAAAGTGGAGAGCGCAGTCCAGGGCTCCAATGTAAATGTAGCACACCATCCAGGCTGCCCTCAGGCTTTGTCGGGGATAAGCCAAACAAGAACTCCAGTGACTATAGAAGGGAGTTTGTAGTTATTGAAAGGAAGCTGAAAGGAAGACTTGTATTTGGTCACTAAAAACAGATATAGTAGAACTGGCTGACATTTTTCTATCTAAATGTTTTTGATAGAAAATGGAAATTTTAATTTAAAAATGTCACTTTTTATATAAAAAATTTTCAGGTTTTTGTAGAATAACATCACATTTGAGGGTTTGTCTTAAAAACCCGGAAAAAATCTAATTTTTTGACAAAAATAAAATATTCATTTTCATTGACATTTTTAATGGCAAAATCTCATTTCCTAATCAGCTCTAAGATAAATAATTACAAGTGAAATTCATGTAACCTGCACAAAACCTGATTAAATTGATTTTGCATGAGGGACAGTATTCTCCCCTCCTCCAAACTTGGACATAGGGTCTGAGAACTTGCACAGGTGGGATATGGCTACTGCTATAGCTTATAGGTAGTAATAACAGCGGTGGCCCATTATGCATAAGTAGCCCCATGTGGGATTTGTGACTAGTGGATCCTCTGGCTACCCAGATGTCACTCAGGCAGCCTGCTAATAATCTCCTGTTTGTTCCTGTGCAGAGTTACAGGATGCTCCTGCAAGACATCTCAATTCCTTGTTTATATGGGGCTGTTGGTGGGCGTTTCTTGTCCCAAATAAATTACAATATAATTAGACAAAATATTAGTGAGGGGTTGTGGAAAGGATGCAAACTCCAGGAACCTATTAGCATGAAAATCATTAGATAAAACTTTCTACAGTCATTGGTACAAAGCAAACAGGATTTCACTGTGTGTAATATAAAGGACATTCCTTAGCTCAACAGTAGAGGAATGTAGAGGAAAGACCATGAGCCAAATCCTTAGAGGGACTGAGTACTTGCCACTTTCATTTAAGTCAAAGGTCAAGGCCACACAGAGGTTTTTGAGGGCCCAGGGCAAAATCTGAAACTGAGCTCTTCTCCCCCAATATTCCAAAAAAATTACCCCCAAGGGGGAGAGGTAGGAGTATGTAGGTGTAGTTGTGGGCGGACCGGGGGAGTTGGGCAGCAATTTGCATTGCACCCACATTGTGTCCCGTGGGCTGGGCCCGGCTCCCTACTCCAGGCACAGCGACCTGCACACAGGATCACACTGTTACTCGGCTTTGGCCCAGCCACAGATTCAGGGCCAAATTTTAGTGAGTGGCGTTGCAACCCGGCATGCCGAATCACAGTGCCACTTGGTTTTTGGGCCCACTCAAATGTGTGGCCCAGGGCAAATTGGAATTACAGGAGGCCAGCACCTCCATGGATTTGGCCTCATAAATGCAAGTAGACATTAAGAAGATTAAAATGTAGATAGGCTAGTACTCATCTGTCAGAATGAGTGTGTCTAATATTCTTCTGTCTAAGCACTCAGTTCACATTAATAGGTGCTGTATAAGAACACAAATAGGAAAGAATAGAACCACAAATAGTGCCTATGAAGTGCCAGAATTAGGACTCTGTTATGCATTTTGGATTTTATAAATTGAAGGAATAAAACCATGAAAATGCACTTTAATTAGGCTTACATAATTGAAGGATACATTTGATTTCACATAATATGTGATGCTGAGATAGACATAGAATATTGTTCCTGGAAGATTACAGTGTCGGTCAGGAGAGAGCTATTTAGTCTTTGGGTATGCAAATGAATTTAGACAGGTGGTGTAGGGACTGTGTCTGACAACAATGGGATTAGCTGTGCTCAGGTGATAGGAGTTGGAAGGGAAAGTACAGGCTGAATAACGTTTGTATAAATTAATCAAATTGGCGAAAACTCAGAACCAAACCATCAGCTCCTCAGATGTGCTAATTTATGCAAGAAGTTGGGTGGGAAAAATCTCTGTTCTCCTAGAGTTTGCATACAACTAAATTTCAAGTTTTAATTAAATTAAATAATGATTGATTTTATACTCTAGAACATATTCTTCCCTCAAATACAATCTGCATGCACATCTCAAATGAATATTGAACATGAGCTGTGTGTCTTCTTTTATATCTGAGGGTAGAATTGAGCCCTTAATATTTGTAAGGACTCCCTTGCCTATGTCTGAATGTTACTAAGTGCTGGTATGTGCTGCATGCATAATACCAAGTATTGCAAAAAGCAAATGTGTGGTTTTTGGTATCCCCAAACAGTTCCCAGAAGCATTTTATGATATTCAAAGAAGACTGACAGGGACATTTTATAAATACATTACAGCAAAAACAAACCATTGGGGCTTTATAATATATTATTTATAGACTATAAAGCCAAACGCTTTAACATGAGGGAACTGAAAAGGAATGTTTGTGATTGTATATCAAAATAAAGTATTGACTAAAAGCAAACCAGGTGAGATTTTAAATCCACTATTTACTGTTAGAGATGGGCCAATAAAGTTGGGTTTTAGTTTTGTAAAAGCAAAACCAGGGGTGATCCAGATATCATTTTATCCAAACCTCAGAGTTCAGGGATATATATATCAGGTTCTACTTTTACCCCATAAATACATGTGTACTCTTCCATAGGCTTCTTTGTGATGACTAAAGACTATTCAATCTCTTGTTCTGTGGCGTGACAGAGAGCAAACATTTCCCTTTATTTGTAACTGTCTGTGCAGTAGCATTCTTTAAGACACTCAAGTATATAAGCTATAGTAGACTCTAGTATCCATATTGGAGGATATTTGAGTCCTAATATTGGAATCTGCCTCTATTTCTGATGACTGAAAAACATTTGTGGAGCCTGGGTAAATTACGCATGGTGTTACTTAGGCTCTAGGGAAAGGAATGCCTCATGTCAATCAGCAGTGACTCCTCTGGCTTTTTCAGGACTCTGATGGATCCATATCAAGCTCCTTTCTGACAAAGGACAGCTGTCATGGCATGTGGCTTTGAGAGTGGGGAAAATAACAAAGGGGAAAACTGACAGAAATCCTGGAGACTCCATGAAGGTCTTAGGGGCCCTCCAATTTTGGATGTAGTGAGAGGGAACTGAGCATATTTGTATAACTTTAAAATATCCATCTTTATTTTTCTTTTAGCTATATGTCAAGAACAAAGTACCTTCTATATTTAGATTATATCCTATAATCTACTGTACATTACAAACCTGGGTCTAGATCCTTGGGGTATTGTTCAGTTTTTATTCAGACAAACTCTCATTAAAACCAATGGGAATTTGCCCAGTGAGAAACTCATTTTTTTTAAATCCTAAGAGCCCTTAGGATTTAATCTACTCTGAGGGCTTGTGTGGTGAAAAATGATATAACCAACAAAACCTTTGCAATAACCTGATATTTATTTTTACAAGCATTCAGAAAACAATCAAAGAGCTATTTCTATGGCAGACCTTGGCAGTTCTGTTTTACATGGGGAAGGTAAGCACTTCTCAGGATTAAATGTTTCTTTTTTCACTCTAAATTGAACTTCGTGTGGTAATGAGAAGTTTGGGAATAAAGAGGATTCTGTGTCACTGTGGGCTATAAATTGAAAGGGTTATTTTAGATACAGGTTGGAAGTCAGAAGCGCTACTGTTACCATGAAGTTGTCTCCAGAAATGATCTTAAAAGGAAAAAAAATATACTTAATGAGGAGTGTGCATATCCTTAGAAGAATGGACTCTTCTTATTTATTCTGAGGTAGGGCTACTCCATTGCTTGCAGCTCGTTCAGAATGCAGTGGCATCACAGGCGCCGGCTTCTTCCTTGTCCCAGGGATGCTCAATCCACTCTCTGCCCTAGGCCCTGCCCCTAGTCCACCCCTTCCACCAAGGCTCCACCTCCACCTCACCCTACCTCTTCCTACCCAGTATCCCCTCCTCCACTGAGCATGCCCCCCCCCATCTCAGCTCCTCCGCCTCCCCTCCCAGTGCCTCCTGCAGACCATGGAATCAGATGATCACGGTGGGCGGGAGGTGCTGGGAGAGGAATTGATCTGCGGGGCTGCAGGCGGGTGGGAGGCACGGGGGGAGAGGGAGTGGAGCTGGCTGCCAGTGGGTGATAAGCACCCATTAATTTTTTTCCATGGGTGCATCAGCCCTGGAGCACCCAGGGAGTTGACGCCTATGAGTGACATAACTCAGTAGTTTCCATTCATGCTCACCTGCATTCTTTACATTGGAAGCCTATAAAGATGCAGATTAATTTTAAATTGGCACTGCAGGTTTTAAAGCCCTTAACTATCTTGGCCCTGGTAACATTTGAGACCTTACCCATAAAAACAGAAAACAGGAGATCTGAGCTCTGACAAAAACCCACTCTTAAGGGAGAAGATGATTTTTCCTTGGTAGGCCTTATGGTCCTACAACACCTTAAAATCTTTCTCATTTTGTTCCTCGCCTATGCTACATAACACCTGGAAACTTTTCCACCAAGGTTTTTCACTAATCACTCTTGTCCCTATATTTATTTATTTTCCCTTCCAATCTCTTCCTTTTGATATATTGTCTATATTACCATTAGACATGTCAGTTAGTTTATTTGTTTGTTATTTAACATAGTGAGGTTCTTTGTTTTTATTGCTGTATTTGCTTTGTGTTGTTGTGCAAGCCAGCCTCCCTTTGACCCTGTTGTCTTATCTTCATTCCTGAGTAGCGAATAAAAACAATGCAAAAAAATGGGCATTTAACTTCATATTAGGGTATAGACAAAACACTAAAGCTATTTAGCCACATAAGAACAGCCATACTGGGTCAGACCAAAGGTCCATCTAGCCCTATATCCTGTCTTCTGACAGTGGCCAATGCCAGGTGCTCCAGAGGGAATGAACAGAACAGGTAATCATCAAGAGGGGGCAAAAGACATTTCTGGCTTCAAGACTAAGCGTGATAAGTTTATGGAGGGGATGGTATGATGGGATAGCCTAATTTTGGCAATTAATTGATCTTTGATTATTAGCAGGTAAATATGCCCAATGGTCTGTGATGGGATGTTAGATGGGGTGGGATCTGAGTTACTACAGAGAATTCTTTCCTGGGTGCTGGCTGGTGAGTCTTGCCCACATGCTCAGGGTTTAACTGATCGCCATATTTGGGGTCGGGAAGGAATTTTCCTCCAGGGCAGATTGGCAGAGGCCCTGGAGGTTTTTCGCCTTCCTCTGCAGTGTGGGGCACGGGTCACTTGCTGGAGGATTCTCTGCACCTTGAGGTCTTTAAACCACAATTTGAGGACTTCAGTAACTCAGGCATAGGTTAGGGGTTTGTTACAGGAGTGGGTGGGTGAGATTCTGTGGCCTGCATTATGCAGGAGGTCAGACTAGATGATCATAATGGTCCCTTCTGACCTTAAAGTCTATGAGTCTAAGTGATCTATCCCTTGTCACCCATTCCCAGCTTCTGGCAAACAGATGCTAGGGACACCTTACCCGCCCATCCTGGCTATTAGCCATTGATGGACTTATCCTCCATGAATTTATCCAGTTCTTTTTTTAACTGTTATAGTCTTGGCCTTCACAACATCCTCTGGCAAGGAGTTCCACAGGTTGACTGTGCGTTATATGAAAAAATACTTCCTTTTGTTTGTTGTAAATCTGCTGCCTATTAATTTCATTTCGTGGCCCTAGCTCTTGTGTTATGAGAAGGAGTAAATAACACTTATTAACTTTCTTCACACCAGTCATGATTTTATAGACCTCTATCATATCCCCCTCTTTTCCAAGCTGAAAAGTCCCAGTCTTATTAATCTCTCCTCAAATGGCAGCCGTTCCATACCCCAATCATTGTTGGTGCCGTTTTCTGAACCTATTCCAAGTCCAATATATTTTTTGAGATGGGGCGACCACATCTGCACACAGTATTCAAGATGAGAGCATACCGTGGATTTTTATAGAGGCAATATATTTTCTGTCTTATTATCTATCCCTTTCTTAATGATTTCCAACATTCTGTGTGCTTTTTTGGCTGCCGCTGCACATTGAGTGGATGTTTTCAGAGAACTATCCACAATGACTCCAAGATCTCTTTCTTGAGTGGTAACAGCTAATTTAGACCCCCATGATTTTATATGTATAGTTGGGATTATGTTTTCCAATGTGCATTACTTTGCATTTATCAACACTGAATTTCACCTGCCATTTTGTTGCCCAGGCACCCAGTTTTGAGAGATCCTTTTGTAGCTCTTCGCAGACTTAATTATCTTGAGTAGTTTTGTATCATCTGCAAATCCTGCCACCTCACTGTTTACCCCTTTTTCCAGATTATTTATTTATTTATTATATATTTTCATCTCAGAATTCTGAGATGAAAATGGCCGCTAACCATAAGGCTTCTGGAAATCTGCAGGCAATGTTGACAATTTCTATAGGACCCCCATTCTGCCACCTGAGAGTCTGTGTAAATTTTTGGAAAATCTACAGGATTTTTTTAAAGCAAGTTAGCTGTAACCACACACGAAAGCACGAGCGGTTTGTTTAGTAAATTATTTGCACTCTTTATTGAGTAGTTTTAACAAAGCTCTCCTTATTCTGTCTTTTGCCATCTTCCCCCATCTCCATCTATTTGAGATTTCCCTCTCTTGAGATGTTATTCCCGGAGATCTTTTCTTTATCTCTTCCTATCACCTATCATCCAGAGATCTTCTAATCCCCCTGGATCTTCTTTCTTCTACTCTCCTAGTCCCTTATTGTTTTTATCAAGGAAGCCTCAGAGTGTGGATTATTTCACTAGAGTAATCCCTGAGGACACAATTGAGAGCCTTTCAGACCTGAGGGCTCCACGACATGATTTCCAGGAGAAGGCAATTCACAAAGCACAGAAACACAGAGAAGGCAAATAGTCTGTTTGATGGGAGAAGCCACAAGTATGGAGAGGAGATTATGGGTTCGGGGCAACTAGCCTCAAAGGGACAGTTTGGATGAAAAAAGAAAAAAAGCACCTAATCTAAACAGAACCTCTGAATCTTTTGAGGGTCACTCATCAATAATAGTACCCCAGAGCTATCAGTACAGAGAAAGTGTATCAGCTTAACAACTCATAAAATTTACAGCTGCAAATTATATACAGTACGTTCTTTAAAGAAAATCAGAATGTTGTATATTCCTTTTTGCTGCAGATTGTTCTATTTTGGCACATTATCCATATTTCCCTCTGTATATTTCAACATGTTAGTGCTCTTAAAAAAATTCTGCCAACACAACCCTATCATTTAAATTTAAGCAAATTTACAAGTGCATATTCTACAGTAATTCTCTGTAAAGTCTCATCTCATAACTCATTGCTTCAGGCTACTAATGAAGGCATTACAAATCAGTCTCTGTTGCCAAATATAATTGAAAAAAGGAAATCTATTAAAAGGAAAATTGATTACCTCTCCTCTCCTGTGTTCCACATTGGCAGACTTCAGAGATTCTTGCAGTTCACCCACTATAAGTGACACCAATTCACATATTTCATAATGGATGGGAGGCAAATTCTGGTTCCCCTCCACATCTTGGCAGGGAACCTGTTCCAGTCCTCACTTGTTCCCCACCTCCCTTCTCCCAAAGACTCCAGTTTCCCTCAGCCCGGGAGTCTCCCTGCTCTCTTACCCACACAGTCCATGAGCCGGTGCCGCCAGGAATCAAGTTCTCATCAGACTCCTCTGCTGTACTGAAATAGACTCCCCCTGCACCATGTCACAACACTATTTGGCTCAGCCGCCCCTCCATTTGAACACAGAAATCCAGCTGGAGGGGCGGCCGGGCCAAATTTCAGTGACATTGCAATCACTTGCACCCAGTCAGGCATGCACTGAAATTTAACCCAGCCACCCCTCTGTCTGTATGAAGGGGCAGCTTTGTCAATTTCAATGGCATTGTGACTATGTAGCTGGAGTGATGCTCTGGACCACTCTGGCACCAGCTGTATGGGTCGACTGCTTAAAGACAATTGGGCCATGTCCCCTACCAGCTCCCCGGCCTATGGAATGTTAAGCAAGTGCATAAACCTTGGGGGTAGGTGCATTTGCCTCCCTCCACCCCTGTATTCCCACCAAGTTGGTGCCGTTTCCCACCATACTTTAGTTTGATTGAACAACCGCTCAGCACCATTGCTGGATGTAAACCTGGGAAAACTAGGAGGGGCCTGCCCCCTTTCCCTCCGCTGAGCCATTACAAACATTGACTCTATCTCCCCTTGTAAGTACTCTCACACCTATTATCAAACTCTCTGTATTGGCCTAGCTTGATTATCACTTCAAAAGTTTTTTTTCTCTTAATTAATTGGCCTCTCAGAGTTGGTAAGACAACTCCCACCTGTTTATGCTCTCTGTATGTGTGTATATATATCTCCTCAATATATGTTCCATTCTATATGCATCCGAAGAAGTGGGCTGTAGTCCACGAAAGCTTATGCTCTAATAAATTTGTTAGTCTCTAAGGTGCCACAAGTACTCCTGTTCTTCTTTTAACTGAGGTGGTCGTCTATTGAAGATGGAGCAGAATTGTAATCAAGGGGCGAGATCATCAGCTGGTGTAAAACTGAGGGGTTCCACTGACTTCAGTGGAGCTATGCTGAGGATCTGTCCCAATATCTTTGAGAATATTATGGGGCCTCCTGTAAAGACAAGGTTGGCTAATAACGGGGGTGGTTATGTAGTTTTCATTCTCATTGTATCCTTTACAAGTTTCTGTATTTTCTGGAATGGCTATGTATTGATGATACAGTATTTAAAGCTAGTCTATGCAGCAATTTTATTTTGGAGGGATAGTAGTTGGCGTTGGTGATTATAGAAACTTAAAACATTCAGCCTTTGTAATGGTTCCACTGAAAAACATCACAGCATAACATGTTTTAAAATAATTTGTTTCTAAATCCATGATTTCCATAATGTTGACTTGTTAAAAGGATCTTTATAGTTTAAATGCTTTAAAATATAATCCATTGTTTAATTATAAATATTCAGACAAAGTGAATATGTGTTGTACTCAGTGGGGGAGAAAGTGCTACAGAATCGAAACATAGTTGCTCACAGATTAATCTCCTAGACTGCAACTCGTCTGCATATGTATACATGTATTTGTAGAAGGTGTTTTCCAGTTGTAGGAAACCAGGTGGTGATGTATGGTTGATTTAAGGAACAAACACACATTTTGCTGACTGCCATAAATGCCGTTAGTGTGTAATGAGATTAACTCCCCATAGTTCTTGCAATATCTTCGAGGTTTGTCCAAAAGCAGCTCAGGACAGACCACCATATCTTAAACAATAAAGGAGTCTAAGCTTTCATTGTTGCATGCACATAACTTTTGTTGGCATTCATGGGACTTAAGCACACATTTAGAGAGAATAGACCCTAAAATTGGAAATCTTTGGTGTACCATGATTACAATTTCACAGAGGACTAGACCTGGATTGTATTACAGTTCCCATTGAGTAGTAATACATATTCTAAGAAACTTGTAGTTTGGAGGCAGAAGGAATGTTTAGCAGTTTTTATATTACAGCTAAGGCTTGGGAAAAGGCAGCCATGATATCCGTTGCAACAAACAAAATCTGAAGTAGAATCATACTTAACTAAATGCTTGTTCCTGCTTGTGATATGCTATTAGAACAGACCTTTGCATTTTAAAAACGTTAGTTTTAATAAATACTGAAAACTTCTTCAGGTCACTTTTGGTTTTCTCTGCACATTAGGAATATTTATCTGGTTGAAAATTCAGCAACTCTCAATAGTCGAGGTTTTCTTGAATCGTATATGCAAGATTGGCGTATTTTTCTGGGCACAAAAGCAATTAAATTTGATGGTCATAATAGGACGGCTACCATCACCCTCCTTTGATGTGGGGAGGGGGAAAGAAAATATATCAAGGTAAACATAAAACTTTTGGAAGCAGCATCAGCCTCCCTTTTTGGTTGCAGTAGGTGCTTCTTCTTGCTGCCTTCCCTCTCACTGAGGTTGCCTATTGTTGTGTTGTCAGCAGGGGGCACAACTTCTTCCTAGAAACAGGTTAGAGCAGGGGTGGGAAAACTATGGCCACGAGCCGCGTCTGGCCTGTCAGTCCTTTTAATCCGGCACATAAGCTCCCACCAGGGAGCGGGGTCAGGGGCTTGCCCTGCTCCAGCCTGGGTGCGGGGTCAGGGCCTTGTCCTGCTCCAGCTTGGGTGCGGAGTCAGGGGCTTGCTGTGCAGCTCCTGGAAGCAGCAGCATGTCCTACCTCCAGCTCCTATGTGTAGGGGCAGGCAGGGGTCTCTCTGCATGCTGCCTCTGCCCCAACTGCCGCCCCCTGCAGCTCCCATTGGCCGGGAACTGCCTGCGGACAGGGCAGCGCGCAGAGCCACGCCTCCGCATAGGAGCCGTATGGGGGCATGCCACTGCTTCTGGGAGCTGCAGGGGTGGTGCCAGCAGACGGGGCAGTGCGCAGAGCTGCCTGGCTGTACCTCCACGTAGGACCAGAGGAGGGACTTGCCGCTGCTTCCGGGAGCTGCTTGAGGGGTAAGCGCTGAACCTGCACTCCTGAGCCCCCTCCATGCCCCAACCCTCTGCCCCAGCCCTGATCCCCCTTCTGCCCTCCGAACCCCTTGGTACCATCCCACAACACCCTCCTACACCCCAAACCCCTCATCCCCAGCCCCACACCCCCAGCCAGAGCCCACACACACACCACACCCCAGCCCAGAGCCCCCTCCCACACCCTGAGCTCATTTCTGGCCGCACCCCAACCTCGAATTTTGTGAGCATTCATGGCCCGCCATACAATTTTTATACCCAGATGTGGTATAAAAGTTTGCCCACAACTGGGTTAGAGGGTGAGAAAATTAGATGATGATTACCAAAATGTGTTAACATTAAAGTAGATCTTTTTGGGGTAAAACCACTTTTTTTTTTAAGGGTGGGGGCAGAATGCCAGCAATTCAGACCTATACTCCACACTCAAAAGAGTCTGACCAATTTTGTCAAAGCAAGGAGCAGCTTTTGCTTTTACCTCTTGTCTTGCTGTCCCTCTGTTCCCACCCCCAACCGTAGTTTACATCTGTTATTCCTTCTGGGTGGGGTTAGGACTTTCACATGCCAACGTCTTCAAAGCTAAAGTGCATTCAGTTTGTGACATCATATTACTGTTCTGGAGGTGTGGAGAGACATCTTGCATGCCTGCATAGGTTGCACATCCTCAAACTGACTGTAATCCCATGTTCTCACTCTGTACAGTTCTGTTTCCTGTTGTGTTGCTTTGCATATAGTTGTATAAAAATTGCAATTGGGACTCATGGGTGGTATATTTAAGGAGATACTCTCACAGAATATCTCTTGGAGGCACATTACTATTAATAGCAGATACTTTATAGACAATTCTGTCTGACGCATTAGCTGAGTAGAGAGCAAGGGTGCCAGAGCCATGCCAAAAGTGCGGGGGGAGCTCAGGGGGGCCCACCCCCTGAGGCTTTGCCCCGGCCAAGCTGGAGCAAGGGGGGAAGGGGCAAAAGCAGCCCCCTGCCCCTGTCCCCGGGCTCCTGCCCAGGGCAGGTGGAGGGACCCATGCTCCCCATGTGGCTGTCCCTGATCCGGATCAGAGCTGCAGCCCGGCCATGATAAGCATAGCACACACTGACCCTCAACTGGCCCGAGCAGCCACAGGGCAGATGGACAGTTCTCAGCTCCCCACAGCTGCCTGCGGCAAGGCTCTTACCATGGCCACACTGTGGCTCTAAGGGACCTCTCCACCCTGCCCGGAGCCAGGTCGGGGAGAGCCACATGGGCAGCTGTAGGGAGCCAGCACGGAGTCACGGCAGACTCTCCACCTGCCCTGGACCAGAGGGGGAGGCCCCCTCCTGCATTGCAGGCAGGTAGAGAGTCTGCACGGCTCCCCAGCCAGGCTCCATGCTGGCCTGGCTGCGGGGTGGGACCCTGGGGGGGGGAAGAAGAGGGGAAGGGGATGGGGTCTGTCCCTGTGAAAAATGGGAGGGCCGTGGCCCCCCGGGTCTCCCAGTTCCAGCACCACTGGTAGAGAGTAAAGTGTTTGGACATCATGCATAGCAAAACCCTTGTGTCATTCCAAGACCAGCTGTGGAGACAGTAGCCAAAGGATGCAGTCAGAGTGTTCCTGTGGGCAACGGGCTTAGTCACAGGTGTTGGTGCTGATGAAACATTACATGGATGTGTTTGAGAAAGATCTGTGAATCTGATTAAAAAAAACAATCTTCACTTATTGATAATTTTTAATTCTGTGCCTCTGTTAGGTTATATCAGATTATCCAGATTGTATCAAGTGTTTGCACTGGCACCATGTGGAAAATAATAGCTAATCCTCTAGTTTGAACAGAATAATTATTACAGTTTGGATATTTTCAGGTGGGAGAGTTTGAAGGTAAAATTCTGCCCTCGCTGAAGTCAGTGGCAAAACTCCCATTGACGTCAGTGGAGCCAAAATTTTATTGCAGGTGTTTTACGGTGGTCAGATACTTTTCCAAGTGTCATTAGAATGAATTACGTAGGAATACCCAGTATCTGGGGACTTGTTTGGGTTTCCATTTGGTTCTCCGACTAGCAGCAGAATCCTAAAAGGATAAGAATAGGCACCTAGAAGCAGGTAGGTTGTTAGATACTTTTGTCCTGTCATGACAATCAGGGGACAGAAAGTAGGCGGGGGCCGGGCCACGCCTGGCTGTTTGGGGAGGCACAGCATTCCCTAACCGGCCCTCCATACAATTTCTGAAACCCGATGCGGACCTCAGGCCAAAAAGTTTGCCCACCCCTTCCTTTTAAAATGTTTGCAGCTCCCTAGGTAATTTAGTTATAGTATGTATCTTTATTGTTAGTATGTGCACTTTTTCATATTACATTTACCATTTTGGACAAAGACACCTTCTCAGCAGAGACTCCACTATTCAATAAAGAATCATAGAGCAAAGATGCTTCCGGGCTTTCAGCTAGGATTCCTCCCTTTTACAGCAAGCTTTCTGCCTTTGGGTAAAGCAGACAAGGTGGATGAGGTAATATTTTTTTATTGGACCAACTTCTGTTGGTGAGAAAGGCAAGCTTTCAAGCTTACACAGAGCTCTTTAGGGTACAGAAGTCACTTTGATGTCTCAAGTTAGCAAAGGTTTTGCTACTAGTGTATGACAGTGACTTCTATAAGTTAAGAAATTGATTATTAACACTTTATCTTAATATTTTTCACTGAGTGTTTATATAAACCAAAATGTAAGCTCTGGGCAACAGCTTCTGTAGAATTGGGAAGCTGGCTGGTTGCCAGGGAAAAAAATTAAGCCCAATTCTTATTAAAGGCTTACAAACAGAGCGTCTTGTTAGGTTTTACAGTGCTCATGAAGGCTCAAGGGGGGTTCCACAACTGGTAAATTGGAAGGTAATGATCACATACAGTATGCAGAGTGAGGAGTTCCTAAAAGGTTTATAAAGAAGTAAAACTAAATGCTCAAAAATGTTTACAATACAAATCCTATAATTACATTTTGATTATGAAACAAAGCTAAAGCTCTGATGGTACTTGAAAAGAAGAGAAAATACATGTGCATGCAATAGGGTTAAAGAAGTACTGTGGCAAACAAATAATCAGGATGTGATGTTAAAGGATTTGGTTTTTTTTATTGTGTGTAATGAATTTTACAGTGGAGATTAAGTGGATAGGTTATGAAGATCCTAAGGAAGAATCTTTGTTGACTGGCAGACTAAATAAAAACTCAACCATGAATTATTTTATATACTATAAAGTTAACAGCTAAGCTGGAACCCAAGTCCAGTTGTAATATAGTTCACAGGAGATGCCAGCAAATCTTCTGTTATTCATTGGCTGTCAGAGGATTTTCTCTGTTTAATTGAGAGGAAGGAGAGACAGTCTATATAAACTGGAGCACTCTAATATTGGAATAAACCAGAGTCCATATAAAAGAATAGCAGTTTAAAGGAAAAGTGTATTTTTTGTTTACACCAAACTATATATGTATGTAACTCCCAGGAGACTTTCTATGGAGATGGCCGATGATCATATAACTACATTCCCATTTGCAGCATTGATTCCAGAATAGGAACTGCCTTCAAAGACTTGTAATTGTAGCTCTGGGTTTGGCTCCAATTGCCATAGTGATGAGAGCCCAGCTCCTTAGAAATGTTACTGTAGACTAGAATTTGTGAAATAATCAAAATCTAGACACTTCCCCTGATGGAAAGTGAAGTAAAAGGCTGAAGTTAAAAATCAGCCACAGATGTCTCTGAAGAACAGATATCTCAAACAGGTTTCCTAGAGTATTCTCTGCTGTCTCCAGTCTGAGTAATGCTGTAAGCAAAGACCTCAGGGAAAACTCTACACCAGGGGGGTCGGCAACCTTTCAGAAGTGGTGTGCCGAATCTTCATTTATTCACTCTAATTTAAGGTTTTGCGTGCCAGTAATACATTAATGTTTTTAGAAGATCTTTCTATAAGTCTATAATATATAACTTAACTATTGTATGTAAAGTAAATAAGGTTTTAAAATGTTTAAGAAACTTCATTTAAAATTAAAATGCAGAGCCCCCCGGACCAGTGGCCAGGACCCGGGCAGCGTGAGTGCCACTGAAAATTAGCTCGTGTGCCGCAGATTGCCTACCCCTGCTCTAGACAGACAAAAAGTCTGAAGCAAGACCTTTATCAGGCCAGAGGCCTGGTCTTAACTTCCTCAGAAGTTCTTGGTTCCTCATCAGACACAAGATCTTGATGCAAAAGCAGAGAGACCCTTTGAGATACAAGGACTAGGTCCTGTTCTCAGAAGTGCCTGGGTCTCATTACAACCAAGAGCAAGTCAAGGAAGCAGTCACTGAGTCTTGCAGCATATGTACATCAGTGCACCTGATCTTTTTTCTAGCACCCTGAGGTCCCTTCCAGCCCAACATTTCTGTGAGGTAGTATATTTTTCAGACTGATAGCAAACAGAGATCACTCAGAGACTGGGAGAATTGAAGAGTCTGTCAACCCTCAGATGAAATTTTCAAAACTCCATTGTTCTCCTGAAGAATTTATTGCTTCGCAACAGGTTCAAAAATTCAATTTTAAAAAATTGATTAGGCCAAATTTTTCTGTTACATTAGTTTAAGTCTGGAGTAACTCTACTGAAATCAGTGCAATTACTCCAGATCTACTCCTGTGTTTGGTGTAACTGAGCAATCTTTGGCCCAGCAGTATTTTTGTGCTCAATCATCTTGCTTGCTTTTCCTCCATTGTGTGTGGTTTCTTCTCCCCTTCCCTCTTACAAAAGGGTTGTTCTCATCCTTCCTTTCAATTCAGTGTTTTATTCCCACTCCAGGAATTCTTGTGTGGCTTGCTTACTCCTGATGTTACTAGGCTGTGTTCTGTTTTCAGTGTATTGTGCTGGTAGTTATAGTGAAGTTCAGTGAAATCCTATATCCTGAAGCATTGGCACACAGTGGTGCAGAGGAAAGTACTCTGACAAATGTCACTTCGTTGACAGTCCGCACAGTGGGAGCGGAGTGCTGCGCCACGGCTGGAAAGAGCAACACAAGAAGATAAATTGGAAAGTATAACATCCCACAAGATCAAAGCCGCTGAAGCCGACTCACCCTGGGCAGCTCCCTAGCATTAGAAGACCCTAAACCCTGAGTTAATGGAATCTGTGAACTAATGTCTGCATTCTGAGCTGTGAACCATCACTGAGAGTTACAATAAAAATGTTAAAAAAGAGAGAAATGATCATATAAATTTAGCGGAGACTTTTACAAGTATATTAAGGGTCTTGAGCAATACTGTAGATTAAATTCCATTTAAGGAGAAAGGAAATGCCAGTATTACCTATTTAGCTTTCATTTCAACAGTTAAGATATTTTACAGTCAGAGGGCCTGATCTAAAGCCTACTGAAATCAGTGGAAATACTTCTATTGACTTCAATGGGCTTTGGATCAGGCTCAGAATTAATTAATTATGATCCCAGCTATCACATGCTGTGATAAGGAATGGCCCTCATGCTTCTTTTCCATGTAAAACCACCCTTGAAATAAGCCCCAAGCATTCCCCCCCCACCCGATATTGAATTTGCTGAGCATCTTCATACAATCCACTAATAGTTTCCTTGCACCACTGAACATGTATTGGCTGCCTAGTATAATAGGAGAATGCTTAAGCTACAAACCATTCCTGCTAACTATGGCATCAGATTCTTTTTTAAAAATACTGGCATGTCAATTGTTGCATTTGTAGGTAATGATCCTGAAATAAGGCCCATAGAGATATTGAGCAAAGAGTTACCAACATTGCAGAAAATGTTGTTTAGCTTTTCAGTGATTAGACCAATTTGAACTCTGAAAGAGATCTTTCATTTCTTGAATAATTACATGAGGTTAAAATATCAGATTATCTGAACAATTATAGAGGAGATTTCACTTGGAATTAGACTGCAACACTCGTTATTTTAATTTCTGGGTCATAAATGTGTTCAGGTACTAAAAGAAGAAATGTACTTTTTTGTCCTAGACAAGAGAGCATTTGACATTGCCATGTTACCTTTCCTTTCTCTGGTTGGTATTATTCCCAGTAAAGTTCCAGGCCTGGGACTTCAGTAACCTTCAGGATTGATGAGTCAGCTACACATCACTGCAGTCTTTCATCACACCACATGGTTGCCGCCAATTATGTGGGTAATAGGGCAATCTGCTGTGTAACTGAAAACCAACACTCCAAATTCACATTCACTTCTGCAGAAAAATCGTAGTGATAGAATGTTAGAGCTGTAGTATTCGGTGGAAATACTGAATAGTTTCCCTGCCCTTGCCATTTTCTAGGGATTTAAAATTAGGGGGAAATAGGGTTGGGGAAAAGATTATTATGAGAACATGAAAGAATGATTGCATCCTTATAATGAAAGTTTGCTCATACAGTAAGATGAATTGACTGCAATAACCTCCTATGAGCATGATGCTTATAAAATGGAGGATTACAAAGCTTGATGACTATTTTAAAATGAAACACATACCTTTCTGTCTATAAGAAGTTGATGAAAGATAAAGAGAGGATGAGATGGATTAGATTTGCTCCTGCTCTTGCAGTTTATGCAAAATATTAAATATTTAGCTGGTATTTATGCATAGGACAAAAATTCAGTGGGAGCAGGGTGAGGGTCTTGTTTCTGTTTTCTGCTGCCATTTTATTTAGAGTTTTAATATATTGAATAGTTAGGATATGTTTTAAAATGTATGTGTGTATAGTCAGGCACTCTGATAACTGCAATTTTTATTCCATGTATCTTGCCACTGACTGATCAGTGGACAGTAGCCAAAAAAGGTGACTTAGTAAGTGAATCTAAAAAGAAGTGTCGTTCATTGTTAATAGATTTTTAACTAGTCAACATTTTTTGATGCAAGGGATAGCGAATAAGACAGAGAATATCTTATTGCCCTTATATAAATCCATGGTATGCCCACATCTTGAATACTGTGTACAGATGTGGTCTCCTTATCTCAAAAAAGATACTGGCATTAGAAAAAGTTCAGAGAAGGGTAACTAAAATGATTAGGGGTTTGGAATGGGTCCCATATGAGGAGAGATTAAAGAGGCTAGGACTTTTCAGCTTAGAAAAGAGGAGACTAAAGGAGGATATGATAGAGGTATATAAAATAATGAGTTGTGTGGAGAAAGTGAATAAGGAAAAGTTATTTACAATGCAGTTGCATCTTACGTGGGGGTTAGGTTCTAAAGTCAGCATGTAAGGTGAAAATCCCTTAAATCGCCCATAAAGTACAGTATACACAACCCTGTACAGTAATATGTATAATGTATGCAGTGATGTACAATATATACTAGAGTACATATGCAAAATTAAATACAGTACTGTAAAATTATATTAAGGGGGTAATTACAGGGGGTTGTCAGGGCTTGATGTCGATCCAGGAGATGGAGGTGACGGGGAGCTTGGGTGACAGAGAGAGAGTCGTAGACAAAGTGGTTGGCTCTGGTTCAGCTCGAGAAGTTGATTGTAGGTTCATCTGCTGCTGGTTGTTTTTCTTTGAAAAACCATGGTGATCGGCAGCTGTCGCTGTTGTCTCTTGAGCTGCTCAAACATTTCTTGATACGGTCTCAAGTCGTCCATAATACTACGTGTGATTTTGAGGCTTTGTTCAATAGAGGGATCATATTCAGAAATTAAATCATTCAAGTGTTTCGCTGCTTGGAACACTTCAGCAAATTTATGAAGATTCCAACTTGCTGGCTCTTCCTGTTTGTCATCATCATCTTTGTCTTCTGTAGACGATTTTATCAGTTCCTCTAACTTTTCGTTAGTCAATGTTTCTCTATGACTCTCAATTCTTCAATTTCTTCCTCAAGGATGTTGATGAAGCCATCACCACCCACTTGCCTGGCCACCTGAATAATGTGTTTCACTTCTTTGTCAGTGGTCAGGAAGCCCTTAAAATTATTCACATATTCTTTCCATAGGTTTCACCAACATGCATTAACTGCTTCAGGCTTGATTGCATCCATTGCCTGTTTAATGTAAGTGATGCAATCGGCAATGTTGAAGGACTTCTAACTCTATCACATTAAGATTGGGATCAGCATCCATAGCGCTACATATCCGTGAGAACGTAAGCCTCGTGTACGTGGCCTTGAAACAGCAAATCACGCCTTGGTCAAGAGGTTGGAGGATGGAGGTGGTATGGGGGGGGGGGGGGGAAGAGAGAGAGACTACTTCAACGTCGTTATGTGCAAACCAGAGTGCCACAGGATGGCCAGGAGCATTGTCTACGATCAGCAACACTTTCAAGTCCTTTTGCTTCGAAGTACCGCTTGACCTCTGGAATGAAACACTTGTGGAACCAAACCAGAAATAATGCTGCTGTCACCCAGCAGGAGATTGCCAGAACACAGGCAGGAGTTTTTTGTTCTTGCCTTTTAGGGCACGGTGATTTGCAGCCCTGTAGAGCAAGTCCAGCTTTATTAAATGCCCAGCTGCATTGCTGCAAAACAACACAGTCACATGGTCTTTAGCCACTTTGAAGCCAGGGGCTTGTTTTTCTGACTTCGAAATGTAAGTGCGGTTGGGCATTTTTTTCCAGAAGAGCCCAGTCTCATCAGCATTAAAAACTTGTTCTGGAAGATAGCCCTTTTCTTCTATGATTTTCTTTAATTGTTCAGGGTAGGCTTTTGCTGCCTCTTCATTGGCAGATGCAGCTTCACCAGTAGTCTGCACGTTTTTGATGTTGAAGCAGTTCCGAAAACTGTTAGGCCAACCTTGGCTGGCTTTGAATTCCTTCTCATCAGAAGGCTGTCCCTCTTCTGCAGGAGGTTTGAACATCGCGTAGAGGCTAAGCCTTTTCTCGCAACGTGTTGCCATCAATAGGCATACGTTTGCAGTTCAGGTCTTCCAGCCACAAGTTTAATGCCTTTTCAGTCTTCACTAAAGTCTTATCACACACCTGGCTCATCACCTTAGCATTTATTGGAGCACTTGATGCCACGGCTTGACAAATTTCTCTCTCGAATCTTGATGGCACAGATGCTAGATTCGTTGTAGCCATATTTACGCACCACGTTGGAGACAGACATACCATCTCTCAATAAGTCCAACACAGCCAGATTTTCCTCCAGCGTTGGAACAGATCACTGTTTCTTCGGTTGAGCACCAGATGAAGTAGTTGGCTTGTGTTTAGGGGCCATGTTGTATGAAAAATACATATCTTTAAACACTAGAATCACACTCAGCGTGGTGAGATGTTCACACTATGGGAGGCACGCGGGAACTGAGACGGACTGAGGGAACAGCAGATTCACGTCTCTCATCTCACGCTCACTCCGGGGCATATGCTCATTGCGTGGAATCGCCTGCACTATTTACAGGTATCTTGTTGTTTCTTTTTTTTGCCAAGCGTGTATAGTTAAATGCACGTATGATGCGACTCACCTGTACTTGTTCCCATAATATAAGAACTAAGGGCCACCAAATGAAATTAATGGGCAGCAGGTTTAAAACAAATAAAAGGAAGTTCTTCACACAGCACACAGTCAATCTGTGGAACTCCTTGCCTGAGGAGGTTGGGAAGGCTAGGACTATAACAGGGTTTAAAAGAGAACTAGATAAATTCATGGTGGTTAAGTCCATTAATGGCTATTCGCCAGGATGGTTAAGGAATGGTGTCCCTAGCCTCTGTTTGTTAGAGGGTGCAGATTGGTGGCAGGAGAGAGCTCTCCTGTTACCTGTTAGGTTCACTCCCTCTGGGACACCTGGCATTGCTCACTGGTGGTAGACAGGATACTGGGCTGGATGGACCTTTGGTTTGCCCCAGTATGGCCATTCTGATGTTCTTATTGTGATGCTTCCATCAGATATACTTAACTTGTGGCTATGACACTGGACTTGGACTCAGGATTCTGTAGCCGGCTATGTCAGAGATGTCCTGTGTGACCATGGACATGTCATTTTCTATCTCAGTGCCTCAGTTTCCCAGCTATATAATATGGGGATAATCATACTTCCACACCTGAGATTCTAAAGATAAATTCATTAACATATGTGAGTTGCTCAGATAATATATTGGCAAGTACAGTACTATTAAAACACCGTACTACTAGTCTACAAAAACAAGATGTAAGGACAATCCCAAACAAGATTAACTTGTTCCTTTTTAAGTAATCAACCACATACCTTTGAATGTTTTAAAGGAAAATCCAGAAAGAGACTTGTTTATATGGAACACAGACCTGCCATTTGTTACCATGAAACTGTTAGAAAAGAGCTTGCAGCACACAGAGAGCCAATAAGGGTTAAGATGCTTTTTAAGGATTAGGTGTCTACTTCTTATAGACTCCACCTAGCTTTCTTGCCTTCTCCCCTCCATGCTCTCACATTCCTTCAACAGGCACTCACACTCCCTCTCCTACGGACAGCCATGTATCCTCCCTTTTTTTCTGCCCAGATATGCTGGCTCTCTCTCCCCCCCCCCCCCATCCCTCTACTTACATGATCTTGCTGCTGCTTATATTGGGGTGGGCTCCTAATGCTGCGCTGACTTATTACACTGCCACTGTTGCAACTTGCTGCTCGCAGTTGGCAGCTGGTGGGCCTAGCTCTGCTAGTGCAGACTCTTTTCTTTGCTGGCCACTTCACCATTCAGTTTGCCACACTACCTAACAGTGGAATATGCGGCATCTGGGATCATGCCATATGCTCTGTGGCATGAATGGTAAATGGCCCAATCAATAAAGGAACAGCTGGCTGAAGAAGAGGTGGCACACTTGGACCCAGCAAAAAGACAGTTGTGATGTGACAGCAACCAGGAGAGAGCAGTGGCTAGCTAAAAAGAGGGGAAACAGGGTTGCCAGGTTATTGGCCACTTCCCAGTTTCACTACAACCAGCTGGGACATTGGGACTGTCCCTCATAATTGGGAAAAACTCAGTGAAAAGGGACAGCTGGTTACCCTGGTATGCATATGTAATCAGTTTGAATTTTGAATCCCTACTTACACTAGAAATCCAGAAACTAAGGCTCAGAGGCTTAGCCAGTAACCCACTCAGTAACAGCTTTGCCTTTGAGTTGTTCCTTAAAACACTTCAACATTCTCTACTAGAATTATTGATTTTTTTTAAGCGATTTTTTTTAAGCGATTTAAGCTCGTGGCAGGGACGTTGTCTTTTAAACTCTCTCTAAAGCAGAGTATATTTTAATGCTAGATAGAGAATAACTTGCAGTTGAATAAATAAATCAGTGCCTGATGACTGAAAATACTTTTTCCTTAAGCTGTGTCAAGAGTAAATTTATTTATCAGCAGAGTTAGAATTACCACTCTTTGGAAAAGCAACATTTGTTGTATTTTGTTGTTGATCTTCATCTGTATATCTTTGTATTGGTTGTAAACTGCCACGCATCACCATTGTATCTGTAAAATTGAAAGCAAACTCTCTAGTATACTTCATGGAGATTCTGGCACTTCTCCATTTTGGGAATAAAATCTCTGCTTGAGGTAGGGTTTGTGGTTTTTATTTCTTTTATTTTTGATTTATTTACTTTTTTGGTTTTTTCTTTTTAGGTTGATTTGTTTCATATTTTGGGGGGGGGGGGAGAAGGGAGTTTTAGGTTTTTAAATTTCTTTATTTCTTTGGTTGGGTTTTTTTTGACCTGAAGGGGTATCAGTGTTGTGAATGTCATTCTTATGCTGGAAAAAAGCTTAAAACTGAAACTGAAATTTATGAAAAAGTATGAGAAAAAGCTGTTTTTGAAGGTCAGAAATGCCTGTTGTGGGGGAGGATTTGCCCCTGACAGTAGCTAATGAGGTGAAAGGTCAAAAGTTTGCCTGTACTTGATATATGGCAGTAGTGTGACAGCAAGTTAAAGATCACATAAAATTGGCAAATGATGCAGCAAATCAATATTTAGTGATAAAACAGTTGGTACAATTAGTTTGTTAATCAACAGTATATGTGCAAACAACTTGATTTAGTGCATTCAATTTACTTCAAAAGATTTCACTGGGAATTTGCTGAAGTGGGTAAAAAAACCCCAAAGTATTCAAGCAGTAGTGTGGTAATTATAGCAATCCACAGCATAGCTCATTTTATAAGGCAGAAAATGTTGTAGTTTAAATTTTGAGGCAGAAGATATCAATTCAATTTATGAAGAATTAGCAACAAACTGGTCAACTTGTTTTCTCTCACTGCTATTCAAGGGATTCAGATAGAGGCCT